>NC_084493.1:7635648-7946203 GCF_030035675.1 Rhineura floridana
GTTCCATAATTCGGGGGCCACCACAGAAAAGGCCCTAGATCTAGTAACAGTCCTCCGGGCATCCTGGTGAGTTGGTACCCGGAGGAGGGCCTTAGATACTGAACGAAGTGAACGGGTAGGTTCATAGCGGGAGAGGCGTTCCACAAGGTATTGCGGTCCCACACCGTGTAAGGCTTTATAAGTCAACACCAGCACCTTGAATCTAGCTCGGAAACAAATAGGTAGCCAGTACAAGCGAGCCAGGACAGGTGTTATATGTGCAGACCGATTGGTCCTCGTCAACAGCCTGGCTGCCGCATTTTGCACTAGCTGAAGTTTCCGAACAGTCTTCAAGGGCAGCCCTACGTAGAGCGCGTTACAGTAATCCAGTCTAGAAGTTACCAGAGCGTGAACAACCGAGGCGAGATCATCACTGTCCAGATAGGGGCGTAGTTGGGCTACTAAGCGCAGGTGGTAAAACGCATTCCGTGCCACCGAGGCCACTTGAGCCTCGAGCGACAAGGAAGGGTCAAAAAGGACCCCCAAACTACGAACCTGTTCCTTCAAGGGGAGTGTAACCCCATCTAGAACAGGATAAGCATCCACCATCTGAGCAGGGAAGGAGCTCACCAACAGTGTCTCAGTCTTGTCTGGATTGAGTTTCAGTTTATTAGCTCTCATCCAGTCCATTATCACGGTCAGGCAACGGTTCAGCACATCAACAGTCTCACCTGTGGAAGGTGAAAAGGAGAAGTAGAGCTGCGTGTCATCAGCGTACTGATGGCAACGCACTCCAAAACTCCTGATGACCGCACCCAGAGGCTGCATGTAAATGTTGAAAAGCATGGGGGACAAAACCGACCCCTGAGGGACTCCACAATGGAGAGTCCAGGGTGTTGAGCAATGTTCCCCAAGCACTGCCTTCTGGCGACGATCCGCTAAGTAGGAGCAGAGCCACTGCCAAGCAGTGCCCCCAACTCCCAACTCCGCGATGGTCTCTTAATGTTTCCGTAGTGCATACTCAGAGCTTGGAAGATTACTTTTAAAAAGGAATAAATTACAATTACTGTTACGTGGCCCCAGAAAGGAATAAATCACCATTACAATTGTTCTGAAAGGAATTTATTACTTTACTGTCACTCAAAAGTAATCGCTACAATTACAGTTAAGTCACTTTAAAACAACCAAACTAGAGTGCCTACAAGATGCTGGCCTTGGCTGCTGCACACCCCAGTAGCCTAAAACAACATTAAAAATAAGCACACACAAACAGAGGTAGTAGAATAATTCTTTTTATCCATAAGATAGCAGTGGTGGTCTCTCTGCTGGTAAGGGAGGCAGGGAGGGCGGCAGAGGCCACTGCTCAGATCTTTGCGCATCAAACCATGTACAACTCCCCTGTCCCACACTCTCAGCTCTGTAAGCATCTCACTCACTCCACCTCCTGGACCTGGCCCTTCCACCAATTAAGGCACACCTGGCCAAGCAAAGACGAGCCCAATTCCTGGGGCTGATGGGAGTTGTAGTTTAAAAAAGTAACTTTTCCAAGCTCTGGATTCACGTGATGGTGATGAAATGCCTTGTGCTACCATTTTACTACAGTAAATTTGTTATTCCTAGTTAATATACATTTGCCATTTATGAAGGAGGGAGTTGTAGTTGGTACATTTCTACCGACTCCGACTCCACCCAAAATTGCTTCCGACTCCAGAGCCCTGGTTTGCACAACACAGTAAGCCAGGGTATGGTTTAGTGTGAATATGCAACACATGGACACCCCCCCCCCCCGGAAGAGATCACAGCCACTTTGCTTCTCCCTGGGCTTTTTAGTTTAGTATGGCATGGTAGCTAAACCAAGGTTTGGCTTAGCATGTTGTCCAAACCTAGGACTGTGGTTAAGGTCTCTCTCCCTTAACCATAACCTGTAGCCATATGACAAACCTTGGCTACAGCTGCCGTGCCATTCAAACCTAAAAAGTCCATTGAGGAGGAAAGTGACTCTGATCTCTTCCTAGGGGCCCAACCCGTTAACGCTAAACCTTGGTTTGGCTTAGCATGACATGCAAATAGGACCATTGTCAGCTGGAAGAGCCATGGCAGCTAAAGAGGCTGCATCAGATGTCACAGAGGGTGTGTCTAGGGCTAGGCAGTTGACTCAGTGGAGAAGTAAGACAGACCTGGCAGAACTTCGGAGTAGGTTGCCTAGTGACGTCAAGAGGCAAGGCAAATGAAGAGGCAAAAGAGGAGGGACAATAGAAATACAGGATTAGAGCAAGATCAGGCATCGTGTCATTCTGCCATATGAAGAGGGCCTTGCCTAACTTTCTGAAGCTTTCAGGAGACCAGGTTTTGTCTCTAGTGTAGCACATTCCAACAATTCTTAGGAAAAGGAAAGCAACTAAATGTTTAAACTCCTTAGTCTTCAGCTAATGCATGAAGCTGGCTGGGTGTCTTCAGTGTTTCCTTTCAAGCTTTTGGTATTATCTTTTTTTCCCATTGGACTGTTGACTTTTATGTTTGGATTAAGTAAATGTAGTTTACTAGTGGCCATAAGTGTTGAAAACTTGGCAACTAGGGTATCCAAACGTGAATGCTGTTTGTTGTGCTACATAAAGTGGATAATGTTTTCCTCTTCTCCACACCCCACATTGTCAGCCCTATGGGAAAGTAACTTTGATTTTTCAGTTTCATGTATTGCTACAATAAGTGGCATGAATAAAAACAATACATTGTTCCTCATTTCACCCATTAGATGTCAGCAAAGTGAACAATTGTGGGAAGCTTGTATTGCAGCATTTCTCTGAAGCATGCACAATCTAAGGGTAGAATTTGACAATCAGTGGTGCCTTTCTGATAGGCTAGATTGCAGGTCCATTTTGCCTAGGAGGTTTTATATCTTAAGTCTGGCTTGAAAGACTTTATTAATATTCAACAAATAAAGAATTTTAAGTGGTTTAATTGTGAGTTACAACAAATGATGTTCATGAAGGTAGGCAGTGCAAATGACAGACGGGTGGTATGCCTACCAACATTATGTAAGTCAAATGATAACCAGCACTTCCTGTTAATTTTAATATGTGCTGTGACAACTTGACTGTCCTGAAAATTAGGCCAGTACAACCTTATGTGCAGTATTTGTGCCCAGAATCTCTCTTGAATCTTCATCATTATTAATCACAACTTCTAAGGGCAATGTAGAAATCTGTGTATATACAATAATAAATGTTATTTGAGTGTTTAAGATGTATGCATATTGGTGACAGCCCCCACCCCTCAGACAGCACAAGGACTTGAGTCCTTATTTTCAGTGCTGAAAATGTCTAAAAGGAGAAACCATTTTATTTAATGCATGGATGTGGAAGTTAAAACACACACCCCATATAAGAAGCACATTTCTGTAAGATAAAATGTATTTACTGTAGGCATAATATTAACTTTTATACAAGGTTTAACCATTCAAACTGATCATGATCAAGTTTCATACAGGTGGCCACTTGGTTCCACATTTCATTAGTGCAATCAAATGCTTATTTGGGCCTTATAGTACCAAGTCAATGTAACCTTTGAAACAAGAATGAAAATAAATTGTGGAGTACTTTTTCAAAGGTATCTATGTTTCCAGTGACTAGTATCATAAACCAGTCTAGCAACTGAAAGGGCATTCAATTCTACCTTGTGTTTCTTTCTAGGAACTAAGGGTGCAACCCAACTTATCTTCCCGCTGGGCCGGGGAGAAGTTGGATGCTGTAGGCTCCTGGTGGCACTGGCCTCTGCCACCACCACCCACCACAGCTAAGCTGTGGCACTGCCGGGGTCCGCGGGAAACAGCCAGCCCAGCAGACGGAGGGCTGGTGGAAGCCCCCAAAATGGGGTGTTTTGGAGGCATGGTGGGGTGGAGCCACAGGCAGGATTTAAGTGAGATCCTTCTCACGTTTGGAGCCCTCCCTAGTGTCCTGATCTGCCTGGAAACTCCTCTGGCCAAACGGCAGATGCAGTAAAAAAAAATGTAATGGGCCTCTACGGGGAGTGCTTACTTCCCAGGAGGCTGATTCTTGCAAGCCGGCGCTTCCTGGCTGACTTGTGCGTGTGGCTCCTGATGGAGCTAGCACTCAGTTGGATCAGTGGCTCCCAGGCAGGAGTTGGATCCCGCAGGGCTTTCCACCGGCCCATTCTCCTCCACCCCACCCCACCCCACCAGCATTTGGATTGCTGTGTAAATACAGTACAAAGTTGAACAGACAAGAGGATCCATAAGTATGTTAAAGTTAGTAAAGATTGATATTGCTTAGACGATCAATTTCCAAAATACTTGAATTTTATAAACCACCCACCATATGTGGAAGAAGTCTGTTCACTTTTGGCACAATACCAGGAAATGTGGCCCTCGGGCTGAAAAGGGTTTCCTACCCCTGATTTAAAGTGCTGGAAAGAGCCAAACATGTATATCTGCCAACAAGCCTCCCAAGACATCTTACGATGAGTGCAAAAGTTAATACATCATATTGCATAATACTATTTTAAAGGCAGTGGTGAGTCGGGACAGGGAGGATGATGATGGTAGAAAATGTCAGTTTTCCATGCCTTGGATTCTCCCGTCAATTAGAGTACTGGCACATGGACCAATAGTCTAATTTAGGTAACTGTTGACTTATTTATGCCCCAGAAGCCTCAATAATCATCTGACCCAGCAACACCTGCCTAGGACTTATCTGGTTGATTGCCAATGTTTGCTGGGTGTTATTTCCCCAGCAGATCCTGCTATCGCTATTTCTCTCTCTACATGATGGCAACAACACTGCTTTATTTGTTACACCAGCAGGAGAGGGGAAGTCAGGAGGACATTTGAGCTGTTGTGCTCTTGCTCTGTTAGTGCTGTAGAGGCAAAGCTGTTGGCAAGATGCAAGCCCTTAATACTGATGGGGTATTGTGGGAACCCCTGTGCTCTCCCCAGTCATGAAGACATCAGAGACTAATAATAAGGGTTGGGGGCAGGGAAGGCTCCCTGTCTCCGAACCATCCTAACGATTGCTGAAATAGTCACAACTGTTCTTGAACAGTATGAGTGATGGACTGAATTCTGACAACTTTGCAGAAAAATGGTGTTACTAACTGTGTTTTTGCAGGGCCTCTGTGCTCTTGACACCTACATGTCAGAAAGAGGAGTAACAGGTGCAGCTTTCCCCATCACATCCCCTTGCTAGGAATGACTGCACCTCTTACATTTCTGTCTGTCAGGTAGCTTCCAAAAGTCCAAGAGTTCTAGGAGAAAAATTGTAGCAGTTATGGCCTATGAATGACAGGTTTGCCACTGACTGCAACCAACATTGTGACTGGGTCCCCCCTGAGAATGAATAACTGAGAGAAGCGTCTGCCACTTGGTGATCTTCATTCTGTATTCTACAGCAGGAAACACAGGGGGCCCCCATTCTCAGCGGTTCATTGACCTCGCAGGCCCCCTGCTGTTTATGTCTGGGGGTGTATCTTTTGGAGGTGCTGTTGAAATTAAGAGTTGCCTTGGAACTTTTGTCTTCAGCTAACTGTTTGTTCTGCCACCATGTGTCCTGGCTCTGAGCAAGGAAGAACACACCATGAATTTGGCAAGTACTAACAGTGGGTGGAGTGCTTTGTGTTCACCAGCAGAGGTGGCTATGCCACTTATTATCTTTCCCAATAATTGGTGCAAGCACTCATACATGTGGATGTTTATAGCGAAGAGGGTCCCCCTTCACCCAAATGTCACACATACCTTATATCCTATATGGGGACACCCTGCTATACCCTGTTAAGCCCATATACAGGCTCTTCATATTGTAGAGAGGAGGAGGAAGACACTCTGTGCCCATGGGGTATTTGTGTGTCTGTGTGGGAAGAAGATGGATGATCTTCAGGATACCTACGTTAAGGAATGTGTTTCTCCTGCTGGGTGAATTACACCTTTTTCCTTATTGTGGCTTATTTCCTTGCATCGGCTGCTCCTGCAGCATCCATAAGGTTCCTGGTAAGTGGTTTACATATCTAGTCCTGATGCAGAGTACCTGTAAATTCATCTGCCCTTCCTATACTAGCTTTGGCTATTGTTGTTTTGTCCTTTTTGTCGTATCGCTATAAGCCCCATTAATGTGAATTGTAGTTCTATAAATATCACAACACAATGACACAGCCCCATGCTGTGAAGTTTGACACATGGGTCCTGTTTGCTTGTTTAGGGCTTGTAGCTACCCCTGCTACTGTGCTGTTATTTGACTTTGGAGTTGGCCAGAATCTTGACGGCAGAATTAATGCCTTTTGGACTCCTTGTAGACTCCATCTATTTTCTAGGTGTAAGGTGTTGTGTTGGGTGCCAAGCCACCTTCTGAGCATAAGGGTCCACCCTTGTGCTAGCAGAGTTTCACTAGTGCAATACTATGTAAATCCACTGTCTCACAGTAACGTTTTGTTCCACCAGCGCAAGGGAATTTAGTAGTAATCCAGTCCTCACCTGCCTTGTGTAATCTGAGGCAGGAATTGCGCTGCTTGTTTAGATATGTGTCTAACATAATAGCGTTTGAAGGATAAGAAGAAGATGGGATATTCAGGTATGAACGCTTTCTGGAGAGGCAGCAAAGATGAGAAATAGATCTGTCTTGCCCTAAGATTTGAAAAATTCCTTGGACTGTGCTGCTTCTGGATTCCTGCCAGTTTGCCAACTGCAGCTTTGAAGGATTTGGACCTGGGCGGTCTTTGCAAGACTATTTTTAGTGGCAAAGGAGAGGCTGCGTCTGAAAATAGCTGGGTGTTCTCCTTGCCAGTCAGCAGTTTTTGGCACTGTGTAGTAAGCTTTATTCCTACCATTGGTTACACTTGATGTATAAACAAGCCCATTTTGCTACATTTTTGTGTTACAGCCGAACAAGAATTGCTGAGCTCCAGGAAGTTTTTGGAGCATAACGTAGCACATAGTTGAAATTTTCTTATGACCCCTGGATGCAGAGTAGAAGTGAGTGATTGGGTGGGTCCCCCAAAGAACTCTTTCCCACACCTTTGCATGGCTCAGCAGGCCCTGTGTTCACTTACCCTGTTCTTGTTTGTGCAGCAGCAGCAGCTGATGTGGCTGTGCATGCCTCCCCTCTGCCCTCATTTCATCCTTTTTTTGTGCTGGCTTCCCCCACTTCATTCAAAATACTTGCGTGCCTCGCTGGCTGTAGGCCCTGCTCCCTCGCTTCTCTTTTCATTTCCTCACTATCGTAGAAGGACGGTGAGTGATTGACCTGCCCTCAGCCATGCCATCTTGGTTTTGTCTTGATTATTCTTTGTGAGGCTCGGCCAACATTCTCCTAGCCCAGCTGCCAAGTCGTGACAGCCTCCAACATTGCCATTTCCCTAGAGCATCTGTTTTGTAAAGGAATGTAGTTGAAATCTGTTGCCTGCATTCTTTGGTTTACCTCTGGGTTTGATAGATACAGAATACAAACTGTCTCCTTAATTCGATGTACCTCCTTAGGCTCCAAAACCTGTTTGGTTCTACTGTATTTATTATGAAGTTGAAAAATGGTGTGGCCTGTCAGGGTCCATCTCCCCCCCCCCCAATACCTGCCTGTAAGTCTTGTAGTAGCTATGCCTACCTTCAAGTGGACATAATGATAACAGGGAAACTCGGAGGAGAGAGGCAAAAGGTAATCTCAACTTGGGCCCATTGATTTGCAGCACTTTAGTGTTCCTTTGACATCCACCTTCACACTCAGTAAACGAGGTTGTCTGAGTGGTCTCCTTGTCTTTCTCCATTTCTTTCACGTCTCATTATATATCTGCCCAGTCTTCTCACCTGGTTCTTTTCAGGTTTCCTGTGTTGCTGGTAATGTTGTAGTTGTAAATTTTGAAATTCACCATGACCGCCCCCATGGCTGCACCCCTGAGAGGAGCATCCAAAAATGTCGGCAGCTGTATTGATTCATTACTTTATTTATTTACTCATTGAAGCCTCATTATTACCTCAGTCACTTGCCCAGAGCAAGGAAGGTCCAGCAACGATCCTGGCCCTGCTCTGAAATAAGTCCCATAGCTGCACTCTGCTGTGGTCCCTTTCCAGTACACCACTGGTGGCAGGTGAAAATCCAGCCAAATTTGCAAACACCTTCACCACCTGAAGTGGTGTTGCTACCTTGGATTATCACATCTCAACTTCTCTTTCCTTTTTTTTAAAAAAAAGTGCCGGTATCTTGAAGGAAGTGCAAAATCTGCATTCTGTTAAAATAAGCGTAAGAGCTCTGCTGGATCAGACCACAGTCCAGCATCCTATTCTCACAGCGGCTGACCAGATGTATATGGAATGAGCCCTTATTTCATGTAGGGATTTGGTTGTTTGCATTTTGTGTGCATCAGAGTCTGTCTCCCTCCCCTACCATGGCCATTGGAAGCAATCTTCCTTTAATTAAGACGTGATGGTTGCAGTTTTTATTGCAAAGTTTACAGGAAACCTGTGAGAATCAACAAGAACATTTTCATACTGAATCTTGAGCTTCTTTTCCCATTTAGTGATAGCAGCTTCTCCCTTGCACCTGTCTAGTTCTCCATTGTGTTTAATGGAGCTTCAAATTAACATAGCTGCTTGTTTACTTATTGGAGGGAGCCATCATAAAAGGAATTAGCACAGCTTTGGGAATAGTCTTCTTAGACACTATTGCAAAGGAAGTATCTAAGTTACCAAGGAATCTTTTAAGTTTTGTACTACCACACTTGTAGTCCTAAAGAATCTCCAGTAACCTGATTGACTCTGCACCATATAGGATTGCAGATGGGTTGTTCAGCCAGGGTCAACCAGAATTCGCATGCTTCCAGTGCCACATTCTCATCACTATCCTGGGTCCTCTGCAACATGTACTGGATGATACTATGCATGTGAGGGATCAGTCAGTCAATCTGCACCTCTAGCAGCATCACCAATGCTCGGCAAACATTCTTTCGAACCTCAGGATCTTCATCTACTGCCAGGGCAAAGAGGTGCTCAATGAAGGTGTCTATGTTATCCATCAAGGCTTGGGCCCTTTCCATGATGAACTGGTTAACACACGCAATGGCATGGGACCTAATCCTGGGGCTGCAGTGCTTGGAAAACTGGAGGAACTTTGGAATTGTAACTTTAAGAGGCCGGTTGAGAGCATCACTATCCAGGAGCTCAGCAGAATCTTCACAGATCTTCTGTAAGGCACCAAAAGCCCCTTCACATGTGTTGTAGTCCTCAGAGTTGAGCAGGTTGCAAAGTTGGGGCAGGAGCTCTGGCCACATCTGCAGCTCCCCTTTGGAAGCAATGGTTGTTATCAGAGCTACCATTGGTATTCTTATAAGAGAGGAAGCATCTCCAGTGTTGTTAAGACATTCTTGTTTAATGAACTCAGTAACAGGCTGGGGGAAACTCTGGTAACGAGCCTTCACATTATTCTTCAGGGTTAGACCACTCAGGGAACGAGTTGGTTCATCCTCAGATTTCAGTAGTGTCAAGACAAATATCAAGTAGTTATTGAAATCAGGGAACTGGTTGAGCTGTTTCAGTTTATCTTGCACAATACGCTGTGTTGCTGTATTTGGAGACTGGGGGTCTTTCAGTAACTGAAGTACTTGCTGGAGGTCCTGTTCATCTGGCTGCTAGTCCATGATGGGAAGCTGCCAGTCTGCCCGGTTCCCGCGTGCCCAAGTTCAGGCCGCGGTGTCAACGCCGAAGGAAGGAGGGGGCGGCCGGCGAACACAACATGTGGGTGATGAGCCAGGACGGCTGCTGTCTCTACAGCTCACATGACTAAGACGAAAAGGAGGGGGAATGGACCCATCCCTATATGAGGAACCCAAGAAGCTGCCTTATACCGAGTGAGACCATTGGTCTATCTAGCTCAGTACAGTCTACACTGACTGGCAGCAGCTCTCCAGGGTTTCAAACACGGAATCTCCGAGCCCTACCTGGAGATGTCATTGGGGATTGCACTAGGGACCTTTTGCATGCAAGGCAGATGCTCTACCATCGAGCTGTGGCCATTAGAGAAAGCGCTTCTGTTAAATAGTTCAGAATCTTCCATAGTCTCGATAGCGTAGGTCAATCTTGTACAAGTTGTGACCCACCTAGCCGAAGACAGCACACCATTGCCTGTATGGTGGCCACTTGCATCTTAGGTGGCCATCACAACTGTTGGGTATAGTGCTGTGTAACAGTGGGTGCTGCAGTGTGTAAAATGCTTAAGCTGTTTTCTCCCTTTGAATTGCATCCCAGTTAAGCTGTCCTTTATAGTGTGTGGAGTATAACGCAACAATATTTGCTGTTTCTGTTTTGTAGAGGTTGGGGACCTTAGAGAGCTGCAAACGCTGGACATCTCAACCAATCATTTGTTAACTTTGCCTGAAAGGCTGCACATGTGCCTCTCTCTTCAGTACCTAACGGCTGACCGGAACCATATGTGGTATGTCCCTCGCCATCTCTGCCAGCTTCCCAGTCTTAATGAATTGTCCATGGCTGGAAACCGCCTTGCGTTCTTGCCACTTGGTGAGTGATCATCTTTCTTTTTTTAAAAAAAAAATTTTTTAAATAACATTACATGATAGTACATACAGTAAAAGAGGTATATTACGATAGAGGAAAAATCAGAAAAGACAGGGAAAGAAAAAGACACCTATTATTGATTATGCCATATTCAAAAATGCATCCTTTTGGTATTAGAAGCCCCAAAGGAATCTGATACATAATAAACCGCAGGCCTTCAAGTTTTGAACACTGAAGTTACACCGATTAGTTGGGCTTGGAGCTGTCACCTTAACCAAAGTTAACAATTCCCAGACTTTTCTGGGCTATTCTGCTTTCATAGGAGTGCTGTGTGGGTTGGTTTTTCTTTTCTTTTTTGCCGCCTTTCTTCAGCCTGGGATTAAGAACCATGGAGGTGACCTTATGTGTTGCAGTGAAAGGGGCATAATTGTGATGTCTTAAAAACTGCTGTCCTGTAAACAATCTGGCAGCCCCATTTTTTAAGTATTGGAATGACTGCTGAAGCCTTGAGACGAACTTCCTCTCTGAAAGGACTGGTCGTATTAGAAAATAATTACAGGCTGTGGCGTTAGGTTTAAGGGGTATACATACATATGTGAAAAGCTGTCTGGTCTGGTAACTGGTGTCTGTGAAAGCCTCCCTTTCTTATCCCTCTGTAGGAGAGACTTCTTCACAGGGGTCTTTAACCATAGTTTCTTTTAAATGGCCACAGATACACACACACAAGTTGTCTTAGCACATGTTTGCATTCCTTGTTTTCATGTTCCACAGACTGGCTGCAATTATGTCTACTGAATGCTTTTTAAAAAAAAAGAGAGAGAAAATGCTGTAAAATTAGGTTTGGTGGGTTCTGGGTTTGTAATAATGTTCTGATTGAGCTGAATAAATGAATTTATCTATTTAGACTGGCAAAATTATATAACAGGCACTTTATATGGCACCATTTATTAGTTTGATATCATTTCTGTATATCAAAAGATGCTTTTAGAAATAGCCTTTATAATAAGTCTCTCCATTTGATAAGCCTAATTCTGAATAGGCCTTTGCATGTTGACATAGTCATGCTGAGAATGCATTGGCTGATGATAAGCTGGAGGCAGGGGATAAATGAAGGCAGTTTGAAAGTAGGATATCTGTTCATTATATATATCCTTATCCTACTTTCTCCCTCTAGTAAACAGTGTCTGTGTTCAAACAGATGGCAGTGGGACGAGATAGTTTGTGCATGTATGGACATGCTCAGGAAGGCAAAGCTTCCTCAAGCTACTTTCAACTCACTCAAAAACAATTGCATGTCTCTAGTCATAGTTTTCACAGTTCATGGTTAAATACTATAACATTTGTATGACATGTTTTGTGTCTTATACTAAGATTTGTAATACATATAAAAATTCAATAATTTTTTTAAAAAAAGAGAAGAAAGGCAAGTTATAAATTCATAAATAATAACAGTTGAGTCAGGGCTATTGGGGCCACAGATTTTGTTGCAGGTAGGGAGGACCACCATGCGATCTGCTTAGCTGTGCTCTGTATAATTTTTCAACGGGGTTGGTGTCTTTAAAAAGATAGGAGTTTCTGCAGTTAGTGCCATTATCTCTATATTTTGTAGTTGTACTAATAAATTAATGATACAATTTTTTTAAAAAATTTAAAAACAGCCTTAAGAACAGTTAAAACTTCTTTTAAAAAAATCACCTACTCTCACAGCTAATCATCTCAGGGGTGCCAGGAACAGACTTTTCAGCCACCAAAAGCTTGGATAAACAGGAATGTTTTTAGATTCTTCCTAAAAGTTAATACAGTAGGGCCCCACTCATACGGTGGGTTACGTTCCAGACGCCCACCTAAAAGCAGAACTCCGTCAATAAAATGGTGCCCGATGCCTGAAAAACACTGTAAAGCAGAACAAGCGCTGCATGAGTGGGGCCTTACTCTAATTGAAAGCCACCGTATTAGTGGAACACCGAAAAGCGGGGCCCTACTGTAATGAGGGAGACACGCACCTCACTAAAGAGGGAATTCCACAAATAGGGAATGTCTACTAAGAAGGCCCTGTCGTGGATCACCACCAATGGGGCAAGTACCAGTGGTGGCAGCACAAACAGGGTCTCCCCTGCCGAGTTAGCTTTGCTGGTATTTTGCATACCACTGAACAATGGCTTAATTTGCACACTGCTTAAAAGACTGTACTTTCCCATTCCTTGCTTCAGCTCACTGAAGAGGAAACAAGCCAGAGGTTGGCTTGCCATTTCCCTCCTAACAAACCACAATGGTAAGCCAAGGAAGAACATTGGCACACCATCGTGGTTTATTAAGAGAGAAACAAACCGTGAGCACCGGTTCACATGTAATGGCAAGCCAGCCTCGGGATTATTTATTTATTTTGTTTATATCCCACCTTTTCTCAAAGGAGTTCAAGTGGCATATATGGTTCTCCGCCTCATTTAATCCCACAACAACCCTGTAAGGTAGGTTAGGCTGAGAAGCAGTGACTGGCCCAAGGTCACACAGTGAGTTTCATGGCTGAGTGATTATTTGAACCCTGGCCTCCCAGTTCCTAGTCCAATACTAACCACTGCACTACATTGGCTGTCGTATCCTTTCCAGCACACTGAAGAAAGCAGTGGAGAGGAGCACTGCAGGGGCTTTTGAATAACATGCCCCAGAGTGGTTGTTCATTCACTTTAAATCATAGTTTAATTTAAGCTATGGTTTAAAGCGGCATGTGAACGAGGCCATTGTCTGAGAAAACATTAGTTGCTTAAAAATTTTTAGATCCCACCTAGGAGTGATTCTTGTGATTCATTCTTCTTTTTATTTTTAAAAAAATGCTAGAATAATCTCCCCTCTCCATATTGCTTCCAAACCTGCTGTTTTAAACATTGGGAGATCTTAAAAAGCAGCTGCAGGTGAGACATGGGAACGGGGAGGGTTGGAAAGAAGGCAGACCATGCGATATACATGGACACCCCCCCCCGGTATTCTTGTTTGGGGAGACCCATCAAGTGTCACAGTTCATTCAAAGCCAGACTGAAGAGCACAGGGCAAGCTGCTTTTGCAGTGCCTGTACATTTAAGTCATGTTTATAATAAGTTGCAGATCATAAGCACCAACTGGGAGTGGCCTGTGAGATAGTGCCTACTGCAACACATATGTTCATTATCTTAGAACAAAATTGTTCATTATCTTAGAACAAAATTATTCATATGCAAACTTAATAGATTTTAAAAAAACAGAAACCCTCGTATGATCAGTGACAGTTTTGTAAATTTGCAAATTTAAACAGAAATTCAGTACTGTTGTAAATAAAATACCAAGTTCATCAGTTACTAGAAAGGCTAAAATATAAAAAGGGATGCTTTCTTTCACATGAGCCTGCCTGCCAGTTAAGATCTTCCAGTCAGGCCTTTTGCCCCATCTTCAGAGGTCTGGTGGATGGTTACCAAAGAGAGGGTCCTTCTCTGTGATGGAATTTGAAGGACTGTCCCCCCTGACTTGTTTGCATGGTGCCTGACATGTCACTCCTACCTTTTCTTTCATGCTTTTAATGGCATTTACTTGGAGATTCTCGTCATCACTTTTGAGGTTTTAATATCAGCAGTTCTGCTCGCCACAGGAAGTTGGTCCTGCCCTCAGCTAAGCATGATGAATGGTCAGCCTTCCTTCCAACTTTGAAGTTGCAGAGGTGGCTTATGGTAGTCCCAGGAGGTGATTCCTGCCATCCCCCCAGTTGGGAAGATGCCTGGGTTGTTTGCAGCTATGTGGCAAGGGCTAAACTGGCAGAGGAGTGGGGAGATTTGGGTGCTGCGACCTGCAGTTCTCAAGGCACTTTCAAGCCGCACCACTTAACCAGCTACTCTTCCCTCAGCTCTTCCCTCAGCAAAATCAAATGGGGGGTTGCCTGGAGAGGAAGTAGGGCTGGCAGCTATAATTTTTTACTTTAGTCAGCAATGCCTGCTAAAGAGTTGTAGACCCCGACAGAATGGGTTAGCTTTGCTGCTTTATGATTATTTCTGCTTGATACTTTATTTTCCTTGTACGTTAAGTGTTTTATAACACAAGCTAACATAAAAGTGTAGTAGTAGTTGCATATATTAAAAACTTTTTTAGATTAATACTATTTATTGAAGATTTGCATGCCCTTGGTGTGGGTCTGTTTCCTGAAGAGGTGATAAACAGAGGGCTGTATTGTCCCACAGTGTATGGCTCTCCTGCTTGCCTCCTTTCACAGTAGGGTTAATGAACATCAGTACAGACACATAAGGCTTTTTGTTCCATCTTCAGCCATGTGGAATGCATATGCCAGTGCCCTGAGGTTAAAAAGGGGGGAAATTACTTGAATTGGGGTTTGTTCAGGACTCGTACCATTTGGTCAGTTCTAATAGAAGAGCTTTGAACTTGCACTCTGGTAGGAGGAAAGTGGAAATGTTTTAGACAAGCTACAGTGCTTAAAGCCACATGAGAACTTTCTTTGTAGCTTCAGATGGGCAGCATCCATGAAGCCCAGAATAAATGTGTTTGGCAGAGAGCATTTTGCAATATTTATCACACTATCAGATGCTTAAAAACTTAATGGCAACAGGGAGTGGGCGGACCCACTTAAAGGAGCAACTGCTAAGCATTTGTGGTTTGGCTTGGCATTCCTTTTAGTCTTTTTGAGATGTTCAGGAAGAGAAATGGCAAGAACTAATGCAACAAATGCATTGTTTTTTGCAGGTATGTCTACACAAACTTCACAGCTGCATGAGAACTTGTACTACAAAGTCTTTTCAGTGTCACAGAAATGAGGGTTATTCTATAGGACTAAAAATTACTCTTTCCTTAATATTTCTAGACTGCCTTTCAGCCAAAGTTTCCAAGGCAGCTTACAGAACAAAATAATTTATAATGCAGTGATTTAATACCAAAATTAAAATTACACCGACTATAAAAGCAGCAGCTAAAACCAGATATGAAAGCATCAATAAACCAAAACCAGTGGGTGGGGGGAAAGATATGCATGAAAAACCCAGAAAAACAAAAAAGATTTCACCAGTTGCCAGAAAGACAAGGTGGGAGGCCCTCTAGTGTCTTGGGGAGAGCTTTCCATTACCACCGTTAAAGGGCCCTGTCTCTGGTCATCACTTGCTTCACCTCTGGAGTCAGCAGCCCCCCAAGCAGAGTATCTGATATGTCGAGTTAATGAACAGGCAGGTGCATATGGGAGCAGGTGGTCCCAAGCAATAAAGGGCTTTGTAGATCATCACCAGCACCTTAAATTGTACTTGGAAACAAATGGAAAGCCAGTGAGTGTCTTTTAATGCTAGTGAGTGTGTTCTAAACAGCCAGTACCACTTAATAATCTGGGTGCCATACTTTGAACTCCTTGAAGTTTATAGATAGTTTAAGGGCAACCCTACACGTAACTAAAGATGGACGGATCATTCTCTTTCTGCTCTATTTTATGCCATTTCTGCATTAATCTGAAACTTTAACAGAAAACACATGTATGAAAATTTGTATTTAAATACAGATTGAAACACATACTTAAATACATATTTTACCGCAATGTACATGTTTCTAAACTTGTTTTATGCTAAAATACACTATTTTTGCACATTTCGGTACATTTTTGAGCTGAGAATTGTATCGCAGGATTCTGAGAAGGGCAAGATCCTACTTATAACCACGTTCCAATAAGTGTTTTAGTCGAGAAGTGCAATTAGGTCCGTTCACTTTAAAATGTGGACTGAACAAAATCTTCCTCCAGCCCTACAACTCATTGTAGTAATCTACCCTGGATTTTGCCCAGGAATGGGTAAATGCCATATTTTGCAGAGAAGGGGTTCCTGTTTTCCCCTGCCCCCACAAAAAAACCAAAAACCCTGGCATTGAAAAATGTCTTATGTTGAGTGTGTTCCTTTCTACCAGCCAACCTGACCTTTTAAAAATTAATTTATTGCATGTTTATTACATGTTTATGTTGCCTTTCCCCCAAGGAATTCAGGCAGCATCCCATCTCCCTTCCATTTTATCCTCCCAGCAACCCTGTGGGGTAGGTTAGATTTGATAGTTAATGAGTAGCCTTGGGCCAGTCACTAAACTTCAGCTTCATGGCAGAGTAAGAATTAGGGTCTCCTCACTCTTAGCTCACCACACCTTAATTGTAATGAATCTCCACGGTTCCCTGTTCCCCAGCTGATTGTGGAACAGGTCCCAATTGCTGAAATGAAGTTGGCGGCCTGAATGGGAATGATTCCTCAGAGGTTTGTTTTTACATTGAAATTGTGTACCCTAAAAAGGCTTTTTTTGTGTGTCCAGTGGCAAAAATCCCACTGTCAAGAGTGGAGCAGCTTGCATTTCCTTGTAAAGAATGTTGTAGTTCAAATTGCAAATGAATACTTAATGTATGTGTAAAATATATATCCCTTTGAAATCCAGATTTGGGTCGTTCTCGAGAACTACAGTATGTTTATGTGGATAACAATGTTCACCTGAAAGGGCTTCCCTCTTACCTCTATAATAAAGTCATTGGTTGTAGTGGGTAAGTATATGAATTAATTTGCTGTGTAGCCTCTTATCTTTTAAAGCTGTCTCCTTCAAGTTAAATTTTACTGTGGTTGATTTTCATTCATCATGTCACATTACTTTAAAGAGATTACTTTGACTGCCAGCGCCCTCTAATTGTGCTAATCTCCTGCATTTATATGCTGAATATCCAATACTAAGCCCCTGACTGGTTGTCTGTCTGTTTCTTGATGTATAGGGACATTTGGTGTGATAATATTCAGCATAAAGGTTGATGTCAACAGACTAAAGTCTTGACTCAAATGCAGATTTTATAAGTATTTCTATGATATCCCTCAGTGTGCTTTGACGCCTACCGTTCTGTAGTTTTTTCAAAACCAAATACCTCAAAAGTATTATGTAGACCAAACTTTCTTCCTACCTGTATTTTGCTAAAAACTATTCATGCACTATGGGACAGTGTGTTGAATCTTTACTTACTTTCATATTAAGATAGTAATTTTGTGGCAAAGCGTATTCCCTTAGCAAACAGGATAGCACGCCTCTGTTTAATTTGGATTAATTTGTGCTTTAAAAAGCATCTCTCTGTGTGCTTAAGCACCCTTGGCTAAACTTGAAAGAACACACATGAAAGAAAATGGTAGTTGCAGGTATAACCCCCTGTCACGTGGTTATGTAAATAGATTTGTGGATACCGTACACTTCTCTTATGCCAGACAAAAAGAGATTATATCTTGCAAAAGAGGTGGTTGTTGGTAAGTAGCAGCCACAGAGGTGAACTCTGTATCCTTATTGGAACAATGCTGTAGTGATATATGAAAGGGTAACCTACTTTCTGCTGGCTGAAATATTGCACATTCTATGAATTAATGACCACCAAAGGTCCTTACTGTCCATGAAGAAGAAACATCAAAAGCAGAAGCAAATGGTTGCTTCTTTTCCTTTTTGTCTCTGGATTGTGAAGATAAATACATGCCATTCTTTGCCAATGCAAAGCGCCATCTTTGACGTTTGAGAATTAACCAAGTATTAATACAGGTAGCCATGTAAATCTTGTGGCCAGCTTGCTGAAAGTTTCTAACTTTACAGCTGGTGTCAACCTAGAGGGTTCATATTTCTGTCATATTCCATCCTGAGGCCTGAGGACATATGATATATCCCTATGATTTACCCTTGCCTGAGAGAGAGAATGGCTTGTCCAGTGTACCTAGTGAAATTCATGGCTGAGCAGCGAACCTAACTGTCCAGCTAAAAGCTTGCCTATCAAGAACAGGGAGTCTGTGCTTGGCTTTTCCACTTCTCACGTTCACCACTTAATTCTCTGCATGTGGAATTCTTAGGGAGTCACTTGGCAGGATACACCAAACTCTTGAAAATCCACATTTGAGCATGTCATTCTCTATTTCCTGTTTGCATTCTGTCCATCTATCTTCCCTGTGATCTCTTTCAACAAATTTCCTTGAGTACATTGCAACTTCTTTAAATCATATGTGGCTCTTGAGTTGCACCATGTTCATTCTAGTCTTCTGGGTAAGCCATTGCACTCATAGAGTTTGAAGAAAGCTTTGTGCACAGCTGTCTGACATCTGTTAAGGCTAATGATATATGATGAACTCAAGCTGGGACTGTCACACTGGAAAGTCTTAGCATGCTTTGGTGTCGTCACAGAAAATGTGTCTTGTCTATGGAGATTGAGTAGCCTGTTATTCCCTATTCTTGAAGCTTGATGCTTTAAAGTTTTTGTGTATGTGAGAAACCTATAAACTGGGTGTCCTTCCCTTTAATCCAAGACATCCTCCATCTTTCCTGAGTTGTAAAATACAGACATTTCTGTTTTCATGGTTTCCTCTTTCATTGATACCTGGGAAATCTCTCTTATGGAAACCTCTATAGGAAGAAGAAAGTTCTACACAACTAGGTAGCAATGCAGTAGTGCTTTAACAGCTCTAAGACAGGTGTGGGGAAACTTTGTCCCTCCAGATGTTGATGCGTTCCAACTCCCATTATGGCTATTGGCCATTCTTGCTGGGGCTGAAGGGAGTTGTAGTTCACCAACATCTATAGGACTGTAGGTTCCCCAAATCTGTTCTAAGGCAATTAATTTTATTTAGCCTGACAGATTTTTGGGTGGGAAGTCAGAAAACATTCTGAGCTGGTTGATCCTAAACCCAGAAACCTAATAGTCATGTAAAAAACCTTGCCTACTTTGGAATCGCATTGTACCAGTAAAGCTTGAGTTGGACATATATTTCAGAATTTGGCTCAAGGAAGGGTTACTTTGCACATTTATGCTCTTCAGTGAATACCTTAAGGTGTTTTTGAGAGCCCAGCTCTTTTAAGAAAAATGCCAAGTGCGACTGCAACAAAAACACATCTTTGAAACCGTGTATCAGAGAGAGACAACTGACCAGATCCTTGTTTGAAGGTGCACCCAACAAATTTGTGAAATGGCCCTCTGACAAGATCATCACGACACGTGTGCATTCTTTGTGTTCCTGGGATTCTGTTCTCACATATACCCATGTGAAGCAGTGTTTGCTCCCAAGAACTTACATAGGGCTTGTTCAGTTATGGAATCAGAGGGCGTGTAGCCCAATCCTGTTTAAAACCTCATTAAAACAATACCGTCTGTGCAAGGAGAAAAATATTGTGCTCATGCACAGCTTCGATTCATTGGCTTGTTCAGGTACATCTAGTGTGTGATGTGCATGCAGGAATTCCCATTGTGTATTTAATGCATATTTGTCCATTTCCTCCCTGTCTGTATGAGGCCTAGTTCTAACTAAAGCGGAAGCCCTGGGTCCGGGCTGTGCCACTTCAGATTGCACATGCGGATTTGCATGGCTGAATACTCTTGCATAAAAAATAAGTCACTTGCACACAAAAATACCCCTAACATGTTGGGGGGAAGACAAGGCTAGAGCCTTTCTCAGCATCTAGGTTTTTTTATGGGGGAAAACCTGTTCTGTACAAAGAGTACTCTAGTCCCTGCCTGCAGTCCGGTGTTATCCAGGTTTACCTCCTCTGTGAAAAGTGGCATAACAGAAAGCTGCTGATTTGGGAAAGCATGGCACAGCAGGAGGGAGCAAAGCTTCAGTTATTTATTTATAATATTTCCAGACTTCCCTTCATTAACCAATTGCAGGGAAGATCACAATGAAATAACAACAACAACCAGTTAAAACAATACAATTTATAAAACAACCAAAGCAGTTAAAGTATTATAATTATCATAAAGCCCATCCATAAAGCTGCACAATATCTTCCTCCTGTGGGCAGAGTAAATTAATAGCAAACAAATGTTTTAAGCTGGTGCCAAAACAAAACGAGTCCATGCCAACGAAACCTCAGAGGGAATGACATTCCACAAATGAGGCACCACCACAGAGAAAGGCCCTTTCCCGTGTCACTCGCCCAGCAACGGGATGTTGAGAAGGACCTCCTCTGACAGTCTTTACATACAGGCAGGCTGAAACAGGGAGAGGTGCTCCTTCAAGTATTTAGAAGGCTTGACTAGGACTTCTCATAAGATTTTACTCTTCTAAAAGCAGCTTTTCCCCTCTCCCCAAATATCTCTCCAGCTGTGGTTCTCCTGTTCAGAAGTCAGAGGTGAAGCTTCTCTCCTTTTCATCAGGACAGTTGACAGTTTTTCTCCCAGCAGAGGTGAAGTCGATTGGGTCAGAGTTGGACCGCGTTCTGCCCTTGCAGGAGATGGCCATGCGGACACTGTATAACACATACTGCAGATTTTTAAAAGGTAGCTGAACTGTGATTGTGTTCCTGCACTATTAATGTTTATCAAGTGCCTAAATAGCTAGACTCTGTTAAGAAACAATTACAGATGTATATCATCTCTGTCTGTGCCCCCACAGTCTAGGCAGATGGGGCACACAAAGAAGGTAGGGACGGGGGGGGAAGGAAAAATTAAAACAAGGAGACAAGATGCCAGTCCCGTAAAAATGGGCAGTTGGGTTGCAAGTGGGTAGGTGGAAGGGGTGTGAAAAGAGAGGTGAACTGGGAAGAGCACAAGAGAGAAGTTGCAGTTTGAGCACTGTTTTGAAAGCTGGTTGATGGGAGAGGCATGAATATTAAGGGTGGGATATTCATTGAGGAAGGCCAAACAAGAGATGGGTTGATTCCATAAAGGAAGCCACAGACCTGAACGTACAAGATCCGAACAGGGTGGTTCACGAGAGATGCTCTTGGAGGTCGCTGATTCATAGGGTCGCCATAATTCGTAGTCGACTTAAAGGCACATAACAACAACGAAAGACTAAAAGGTGACAAGCATATTGGAAGAAAGAATATGAGGAGCATAAAGAGATGGCAGATATGAAGTGTAGGATTATTGTAAGTCAAAGAAAGGAGCTTATAGGGAGGAGGGGGAGGGGGAGGAGCAGTTTATGGTAAGCATGGTGCTTGAAGCAGGTAGTCTTTCAGTGTGCTGTGAAATTTGACTCAGGTTCTTAGAAGAACTGTCAAATGGCGTCCCAAGTTACATTTACAATAAGAATGAGAGGCGCCAAAAAGACAGCCAAGTGTTATTGCTTCAGAGGCAAAAGGCATTTGAGTCTTTTCTTGCTCTAGAGTGTAGCAAAGGCTAGCATCTTTTCACGTCCACAGCAGAGAAGCAACTGCCTTCTAATTGGGAGAGTGGAGAAGCAGAAATAATAATGTTCCCGAGGCAAGAGGCAATGCATCATTCAGCAATGCAGCTCCTTCCCGGGCAGCCGGCTCCAAAGCTGGCAGGCTTGTTAAGCATGAGGCAGAAGAAGCGCTTGCAGCCCATTGGCCATTGCGGTGCCACGTGACAGCTGAGCTGCGTTCGTTCTGCCCTAGTTCAGGCTCTTTGTTGAAAACCGGTCCCCGGCTTGTCTGTGTTTTGCATCACGCTGCCACATGGGGCTTCAGCTCCTGACAGAAACTTGAATGTCGAGCTATCTCAGAAGTCCTTGGGAGCTCGTGGTCCTCTCACTTTGGGGAGTGGGGAGACTGGAAAAGGGTATTTGGGATGAATGTGAATTAGCAGATGAGTCCATTTGGCAAGATAATTTGCACACGCTCAAAGCCAGCATTCTGCTCCTTCAGCTATCCCTCTTTGCAGCGCTACTGTTTTTATTCCGGCCAGCACTGGAACATTGGTCCAGAACTAGGCACCATATTGCAAGGAATTTGCCACTAATCAATGGGTAGGGGCCTTGTGACCGGTAAGAATGCACTTGGGATCCTTCCCATTTAAATAACTAAAATCTCTGTAGCTGGTTAATCGTTTTTTACCTGATAATAAACTATCTTGGGTATAATGCAAGTGTTTATCATTGCATTTTGGCAGTATGCGCAGCAAGAAGCCTGGTGCTGAAAAGGCAGACAATCAGGCTCTTAAACCTGTTCAGATTGATTGATTGATTTTGTCCAAGCCTCACGGATGGTCTCACAGCATAATAAAACCACCGCAGAGATGGGATTGGCTCTCATTCCCAAACAAAAGCAAGATACAAATCAAGAGGCGCTTCCTGATATTGCATCTTAAACTGGAAAGGATTTTAGTGAAGCAGTGATCTAGATGTGTAGTGAGCACAGTTATTCCCTGTGCCTACTGTGTTGCTGTGCGTCATTCCAGGCTACCATAAGAACTGTTGTTTTTCCTTATTTTGTAGAAGTGTGAACAGAGCTATAATATATACATCTCAGGCCATGTCCAGCTTGGTTAAAATAGCCATGAATTAATTTTGTTTCAGTTACCACCGCTGTGTTTTTTTGGTCCCTCCCCCTCTCTAGATTTGAAGTTCCTGAATCCAATCTCATTACCCAGAAGTCTCTTGGAATTGCTCTACTGCCCTCTGGGACACTGCCACCGTTGCAGCCAGCCCATGTTTACTATTGTCTACCCAAAGCTCTTCCCCTTGAGAGAGACGCCGATGGCTGGATTGCATCAGGGGTAATTACAGGGGGAATTACACTGGGGCTTCAGACCTTACGCAAGGGCTTCAGTTGCAGGGAAAGGCATCTGCATAGGGCTGTGGTTGTGCTTTTCTGTTGCATTTTTAGTCTTCTGAGTTCATATGTAATATCTTTCACCTTATTCTTAAGAGTCCAACATCTACCTTGCTTGCCAGCAGCAACTGTAGAACAGGCTATGTAATTTTTCTTCCTACTCAAAATCATACATTTTCACAATGGTCTATAGTAGTATAAAGTTTGCAACTTTCTTGCATGGTATATTTTTTCAATTTTATGGGCTTGCTACGGCATTGACTAGGAAGTAGAGTAATTTTGAATTCATTCATTCATTCATGTCCCTTTGCTTGAGATATTGGTAGGATATTGAAATCTAAAGGTATGGGGTAAGCAAGAAGGCTTGCGGGCATTCTTGGCACCCAAATTACCCACACCTTTAACACACTGCCCATATATCATCAGTTTTTTTCTTTTGATGCCAAGAGAGCTAGAAGCTTGTCTGTCTTTTTAAAAAATGCTAGTATTTTCAGAACTCAAAAAAGAAGCCATCAGTGTCTGAAAACCTGCATGACATAGTTTTGTTCCATGGTAATCATACTTAGATCCCCATTGACTGAAGAAGTAGCCTTTCTTTATAGGTGCTGTTAGGCTGACAGGAAAATTGTTAACTATATGTCTGTTTTCCAACATTTAGGGATTTTGGGGGGGCGTTGCTTCAGCCGTTTTTCTTGTTTGTCTACACCTCCCTCTCCCCTTCTTCCTTACAATCTGCCACTTTGAGTTAGGGGTGAGGGGAAAACAAGCGACCACAGGGCTGCATCGCCTGGGGGCAACCAGAGGACAAGGTGCCTCCCAGTTTGTATTGACACCCTTGGAGAGGAAGGAGTACTAAACAATTGATGGCTAGCCTCTGGTGTGGATAGCAACCAGCATGCTACAGGGCTTGAGAGCAGTACAGAGGAGGCAGGTGGACAAGAGACTCCACCCACAATCTGTGAAGTCTGCATGCCACAAATCATTCCATCTCCCTTGTGGATTCAGCCAGAGTAGGGGAAGACAGAGGTTTTGCCCCATGGCCCAGAGCATACTACAGGATGTTTTCAATGACATGGAGGAGGAAAGCCAGCCTTTGTCCTCCATGCCCGTTTCTGAAGGATGCCCAGCGATGCGTAAATTTCTTTCTCAACAACAAAGAAGCCCTGCCCCACTTGATGGGCTGATTGCTCAGGAACCTGAGGAGTCCTGGGTGGGGAAAAGAGACAGCACGCTCCACAGCAGCTCTGTTTCTTTGGGGAAAGACCTAGAAGAGGGGGAAAGCAAACAGCCGTAGGGAAGGCCTGAGAACAAGCAGAGAAGGATCCCGCTGCAGGGATTCCTCCTTAGCCTCCCATCCTCTTTGCCATTGTCCTTTTCTATCAGGGATGCCTCTTTTCCAACGACTATTTCCAGCCACTCGTAACTAAGTCTTGCATTGTTCTATAGCTCTTGAGTCCTTCAGGTCCCTCACCCATAAACCACTCCAGTGGAGGCAGTTGTTACAGGGGCCTATGTGGTGGTAAAACCTGTCTTCGCAACAGGGCGACCCAAATCCATGGCAGTACATACACTGTTTCCAGTGTCCTTTGCTGAGGTCTGGAAGATGGAATGGGACCTTTCTATCCAAACCAAAATCCACACATAGGCTATCAAGCAAACTCTACACCCTGACCAGGATAATTGTGGACCAGGACAGGTACCTGTTGTAGATAGCCCAGTGGCAGCTCTGACGTTGGCAGCAGTGATCCCTGCCAACAGGAAGGGGAGACCCAAAGGGGTTGTATCCAGTTATGTTTTACTCAGAGCAGACCCATTGAAATAATTTACTTAAGTTAGTCATGTTCATTAATTCCAGTGGATCTACTCTGAGTTGGACTAGCATTGGATAAAACTCAAAGAATCCATATGGGAAAAGTGAAAGGTATCCCTATGCAGGGATATTCCAATGCCTCTCCACCTCTCTTTTCTGAAAACGAGGGCACACAATGCTAGTCAAATTTGGCCCTGTTTTACTCTAAAACCCTGGTTGGATCAGCTCAAGTGCTTTTTTAAAAAAAAAAATCAGCTTCAGGCAGATTTCGCAGCTGATTGGTAGATCAACCCATTTATCTTCTAGGAGTAGCCAGTGGAAATGCTTTGCTGCATGCTCAGACAGACAGTGATTGGTCCAACACTTTGCTGTGGGTGGTCCTGAAAGTCAGCAGTGGGGAAGGGAGATGTGGCCAGCAGAGGGCAGAGTCACTTCAAAACGCAGCCAGAAAAACCGTTCTGGATATTTTTGAAGTGATTAGTGTGCCCATAGCTTCTGACAACAGAAGCCCATGGGAAGGAAATCCCCTCCCAAGTATTATTTATTTCTTGAATCTATATCTCACCCTTTCTCCTGAAGGAGCCAGGATGGAAAACATAAAACAGTTTATCAATAAGAAGAAAAAACATACTAAAAACACTTTAAAACATTTTAAAAACACCATTACAATTAAAAACATCCTAAAACACAGTTTAAATATAGTAAAACACAGTTACAAGTATTCTAAAACACAGCTTAAAAACAGTCTTTCATCAGTGATCCTCAGGCTGCCAGGAACAGTCCTCTTCAGCCATCAAATCAACCATCAGAAGAAGAAAAGCCTGCTGATATCAAGTAGATGGTATGCTTTTTGTGTTTGCCTTACAGCTACAGTGGTTGTAGCCATAATGTTTTTTTTTCTTTAGTAAGCAAGAGGGCTTTAAGAAGTGAGAACAACATGAGGCTCTTAAACTTGGAAAGCAGCCGGATGGCTTTGAACACCCTGCTTTAGTGGAGCCCCCCTCCCTTTCTTAGAAAGCTTCCCTGGTTGCAACAACCAACTCCATCTTGCTCTTGTACCTTCCCAGGTCTGCATCATGTGGACCTGGTAGTGGTGCAGCTGTCCCACACACACCACCTGGTAGCATGTGCACCTCCTAGCCATGTGGCTAAGATAAAGGATGTGGTTTATATACAGTGTTGGCGTATGTCCTGTGGTAGGACTGCTCCCCTCCTGGCAAGATGGAGGATACTCTTCCTGTTACCAGATCAGTGTGTGTCTGAAAATATTCTGCAATAACTCCAGCAAAAATGATATTTGGCTGAGCCAGAGCTTGAGTTGTTAGCTCTCAAATGGCACTGAGATGAAAGAGTACTAAACATAGATTTAAAGCCACCCACACACTTTGCCCCCAAACAATTGTCACTTTTCAGGAATGCTTCCTTTGCGTCATGCTAGAGAATCCATCCTTGTAAATTCAGCAAAGTTCTTGTTGACCACCGTTGCACTTGGTGGTTCTTGGGTTCAGCTCTCTGTTGGAAAATCAACATGTTACCTCTGGTGTTTTTATTTGTATAAATTAAATTAGATTATGTCCGCTGGAGGAAAGGCAGAGGGGAAAGCCTTGAGACAGGATCAAGTATCTGGGTTTTAGGAGAATGAAATATCTAGCATAGCTTCTACTTTAAAAAGAACTTGGGAGAAGGAATTAGAAAGGTGTCTTAAGAAAAGAGTACAGGCATCATTCAAAAAAAGAAGGAAAGTTTCCTGATCCTCCTCCTCCTCCTGCTACATTAGGGTGGGTTATAACAGTTTAAAATACAACATTAAAAACAATGAAAAGCAACTTGAAATCACAACATCACAAAGAAAGAAGGTGGGTCCTAAAATTGTGCATCTCAAGTGTCAAAGGCCAGGGTAAAGAGGTGTGTCTGAATATGTGTCGTCATGGCCGGAAAGAGCAACCATGCAAGGTTCCTGCTCACACCAGATGCACAAAGATCTTTGTGTCTAAAGAGCAACAAGCTTTCCTTTGAAATATCAGCCCTCTTCAGGAGTTCTAGAATTGCATATCATAAAAATGATGTGGTGCAAGAAAAAGCATGCTCACTCCATCCCTTGATTCTTGTTGCTCTCCATGAGTTGAGAGACATGATTTCTTTTTTTGAAAGGAGGGGGGGTTAAAAAAAAGAATATGAATTTCCCCTTGAAGGAATCAAGACATTCTCCATGTTTTTTTTCTTCAGAGCTACAAAACCTGCAGTAGTTTTTAGCGGAACTTCTTTCTATGTTGACAGAGGAAATACCTCTTGCTATTTTTACAAACTCAAATATTTTGTGTACTTAGTTTACCAGGGCTTAATCCCCCTCCTGGTTTGTTTTTTAACTATCCAGAAAAGTTGTGTGTTGTGGACAAGGGCCAATGTTTTAATCTTGAGCTGACAACTGCACTCTCTCTCTTTTAATTTCTTCTGCTCCAGGAGGACAACAGTTAGTTTTGTGGCCTACTGCTGCTCCACCCAGTGTCTGCAGACTTTTGACCTATTGAGTTGATAAGTACTTAAAGCTGTTCAGGAGCGGTGCCAGTTTCAAGCTGCATTAGGCTGTGTCTCCTGGTGGTGCTCAAAGACAGCGTGTGTGTTTGTGTGTGTGTTTGCGTGTGCGCCTGCGTGCCAAAGCAGCCGGATGAGGAGAGGTGCCCGGCTGGGAACACTGCGAGCCACTTCAGTCCTGTGCCCCTATCAAATTTGGATGAAAGGCAGAACTCTCTTGGAAGCCTTTGGATACTCCAGCTTTCGAAAAGGTTAACACCTTCCTGTTTCTCCCCAGGCAGAATGTAAATGCAACAAACATCAAGGAAGCAAATGACCTCCAGGACACCCTCATGTTTTGCACTTACAATTCTAGTTGCATTCATACATGACTTCATTCAAAGCGGTTTTGAGTACTCGGATGACATAAATGGATGTTTTTTAACCATACATTTGCAATACATGCAACTTCTTGTGTTTCTTCCCTACTTGGCTGTGTGCTGCCACCCTCTTAAGAGCAGCCATTTAAGGTAGCACTTTATTTGTGCTGGCAATGTTGTTTCTCTTCCCTCCCTCATTTTTCCATTCATGATCAAATAGGGTGTCCTTCTCCCCCCCCCCCCCACCACCTCTTTGACAGTGAGAATTACAGGTCTGTTCATGGAAAACCACTCTCTCTGCAAACCAGCTGGAGTCTGCCTGCAAATGGATTAGGAGAATTTGGAATTGACACTGCATGTGAGGTTGAAGCCTTCAGGGGACCACTGCTGCAGGAGGCCATGAAAAATGGATATCAAACTTGTCAGTTCGATCTTTTTAAGTAACTTATCCTAGGGGGTTGCAGAGCCAGTTAGGGTTAAAAGCGACAGTAAGGTTTGGATGAGTCAAGAGGTGCATTCTTAACTCTTCTTATTGTGCACTTAAGGCGGGAGGGACTTTAAAAGTACTGTGAATAGTGCTTGTTGTAAGGTATAAAATGGTATGGTCCTCATACTTTTGATACTCTGGTTGATTTATTCCAGAATATCTTCAGTTAAACATTCTGACATCTGTGGAGGCCACAGAAGGCATGCTGAAACAAACTCAATTTTTCTTAGCATAACTTCTTTTTAAAGGGCTATGATAGCATTTTAACATGCGTGTGCTGAAGAAGAACCTCACAAATACTATTACTGCTCTGAGGATTGTTTCTTGGAATCTTTGATTGCACTTAGCAGCGCAAGCCAGCACAAAGCCCCAGAGTGTGGGTGTAACTTGCAATTTAATTTAAAAAACGAAACAAAAAAGCAGAACAGAGTCCTGGGTCAACAGTTTACAAATATTTGTTTTCGTTTACACATTTATATTAGTGTAATGAAGAGCCACAAATTGGTTACAGGTTTTGACCCGGTGAGGCTGTTTGTTTTGCTTTGTTTTTTTAAGCAGTTAACTCTGAAAGGTCAGAATAATCTTCAAAGCCTCATGATAAAAGGAGGTTGGGAACTCTTCTCATATGTAGTTGGGTGGCAAATGCAATACTGATCATGCAGGAGCAGGTAAGTTAGTATAGCCTGGAAAGCGGGCCTTTTTTTTTAACGTGCTGCAGGTGCAAAAAGAAGCGTCTTTTCCTTCAGGCTGGCTCTTTCCTTAAACAAAAAACTGTTCTCCACATTGTGGGGAATGGGGTGGATTCTAAAGGGGCCCCTCTTCTGAGTACAAGAAGCGGGGGTGGGGTCCATCGTTTTCATGCTTCTTCCACGTGAAGAAATTCCCTGGATGGCAAGTTTGGGTCTCTCCCCCCTGGTGCGCACAGGAGAGCCTTTTCCTTTATGGGGCAATGTTCCAAAATGCAAACTGCAGTCTGAAGGGACTACCGTCCAGAATTCCATTGCTTCATTCAGCTTGAAAATCCTGAAGGCTCTGTTGAGAGTCCATAACTTACCCGACAGGCAGGGAATGCTGTAATGGCTTGAATCCCTGCGCTAGAGATGTGAAGGCCCAGAAAGAGTTGGAAACGACCGTTTAAAAAAAAAAAAAAATTCCAGGGGAAAAGGGATTTGGAAAAACAACCCACAGGTTTTTTTTCTCCTGCATTTTTTCCCCTAGGCCTTTACATCTCTGTCCCTGGCTTATCTGGACCTTGCACGTTGGGAGAGGGCTCTGGGTAAATAACTCTCCAGCCTTGCCTCTTGAGCCTCCCCAACCTTTCTAGCCAGTGGATAGTGACGGGTGGGAGTAGAGAGAATGTCTGATGATGCTGAAAGCAGCACAGCTCCACCCACCCACTATTCCTTCAGCCCAGTGCTGGGGTAAGGCAGCTGCAGCCTTTGCAGGTGACTCACTGTCTCAAATACCCCTGGACCCCGATCCTGATGAGTGCATCTAGGTGGATCCTGAGGTGTTGGGGATATGGAAGATGATGGCGGTCTGCTGTAGCTGCCTCCCGCAGTGCTTCTTTTTCCAGCGCTGGGCTATGTGTTTATTTTGGAGGAGGGGGAGTTTTTAAAAAAGAATGGTGCTGGCCGTGGTGGGTCCAGACATTTGCTCATCTATGCCAGGTGCTGAGACCAGGCCTGGGCAACTCAAAGGAGTCAGGAATGTCTCCTCTACAAGGGGAGCTTCCTTCATGGCTGCTTAAAACAAACACATATTTGGAGCTGTTTTTTGTTTTTAAAGAAAGGACCTTGTATTTATTGCAATCTTCCCAACCTGACATCCTCCGGATATTTGGATGGGAGTTGCAGCCCAAACTATCTGGAGGGCACCCGGTTGGGGAAGTCTGGTTTAGTGGGAGAACAATGGCAAGCTTTCCCTACAAGCAGAGAGCGATTCCCTGCTCCTTTTGCTTTGCCCAGGGCATATTCCTCTGGTGTGGGGCCTCAGACCACTACAACCATTCCTCTCTGCTGGGGTAAGTGGGGGGGGGGCTTTGCATTTCTATGTGCCGTTTCCCCTGTAAGCAGCTGTAGGACGTGGCCCACCTCTGACTACAGGAGCATCTACCTGTTTCACTGGTTTTAAAGAGTAAAGTAACCCCCAAATGTGAAGCTTGCCTCAAACTGCAGTTCTACCTAAACGCATCCATCCCGGAATAAAGCCAAACTGAAGAATCTTGTGAGTTGTATTTCAACATCCTTGTGCTTTTCAGCCTGCTTCACAGGCCAGTTTAAAAAAAAAAAATAGCTGGGCTATGCAGTTGATCTTGTGAGCCAGCCTTCTGTGACAAACACAAATTAAGCCAGATGGTATTGGTCAGGTGCTACTTCAACATAAAGCAGCAGCGGGAAACTTCTGGCCTGTGGCCCTAATTAGGCCTGTTACGCCTCCCCATGTGGGCCAAGACACATCCACCTGTTAATCACCAGAGATCATATGGTCAGATGAAAGTCATGGTTTGGAGCTGTGCCAAATTCAAGCTGTAGAATTCGCTCCTGGAGGAGGCAGTGATGTCCACCAGCTTAGATGGCTTTGAACGAGAATTGCACAAATTCATGGTGATAAGGCTATCAGTAGCTACTAACCCTGATGAGTATGTTATGCTTCTGAATCACAGTTGCTGGGAACTGCAGGATGGGAGAGCGCTCTTTGCACTCAGCTCCTGCTTGTGGGCTTCCTATTGGGGCATCTGGTTGGCCTCTGTGAAAACAGGATGCTGGACTAGAGGGGCCACCAGCCTGATCCAGCAGCTCCTCTTACGTTTTCACGTTATGAAAACGTTCCTTTGCAGCCATGGCTTGAAATCGGCACCTTACCTCTTTGTTTGAATTCGACACCATATGATGTCAGGTGATTTGACAGGCGGGCAGCCCCATGCACCTATCCAAGAGGCCCGTGGAGGGTTGGCCATTGCTGGATCCAGCCCCCTGGCAAGTTCCTCACCCCCGGCCTAAAGAGATTGACAAAACTACCCCACTTTTTTAACAAGAGCAGTACTGAGCTCTAATAACATGCTGGTGCTGTTAGTGTGTTCTTTTTGGGCTGCCTTCTGGGCTGGCTGGGCTGATGGGAGATGCAGTTCAAAACATCTGGAGAGTAATCAAGTTGGGAAAGGCTGAATTGCTGCATGCCAGGTGCAATACCCTTCTAGCAGCAACTCCTTTTGTCCCAGGTAGGTGTATGGTGTGTTTTAGCCTCAGGGCTGGCTCTTGCATGTACAATACTAGGTTTTTCATTGCTCACAGCTGTGGCCCAATTAAATGGGAGGCTTTGGATGTTGCTAGTGGCAATGTTACTATTTCCTATTGACAATAAGCACTCTATAAGGTGGAACAAGTTGCACTAGATTGTGGTTACAGGCCTTTAGCAAGAAAGTAGCAAATGACTGTTTTTTCTTTGCAGAAGTTAGGCTTAAACTTATGTCCATGTGTGGCTTCTTCATTATTTTTTTACGTTAGGGCCTTTATTTTTTTAGGTTCCAATAAATGACAAATCTTGAATTTGTCCTCTGGATCAACGTAGATCAAAATCCCAGGGCCTAAAAGTCAGTCAAGCAAGGGCTCCCAAACTCCCAGACTTCTTGAAAGTTGCAGACAGTCTGATGACTGTTTAATTATTTTTCTGCCTGTTTAACAATTGTAATATGCCGTGCTAGATGTTAAAAGTATCTATTGACCTTATTCCTTTCAAGTGCCTTGTAAGCCTCTTTTCCCCCACCCAGGAACTTTCTTCCTCTTGTTACTGGCTGCAGCTTTATTCCTCTGAGGAAAGCAGAGCCTCTCCCCCCGCCGCCGTTTTCGGTCTGCCCCACTCGCCTTCCGTGCAGGCTGCTGTGTTCTAAGAATGCCAAATCAGCCACTTTCCCCACCATTCTTCACACACAGCTCAACTGCTCTGCACAGTTGCTGCCATGGACCACCTGAATGAAGCTCAGAGACCGCACTTTGGGAACTCCTACAATAGATGAATGCAAAGCTGTTGATGGGTCCTTAACCAAAGTCTGATGTCATATAAGATGATGGAAATAAGTTCTGCAGGTATAGTTCTATAACGGCCTCTCCCTGTTACATGCCCTTAAAAGGCATGCACCCCCCCCTTCAGGGCTAGGTGACGGCAACCTTTTAAATTGGGGATGAGGAGCCTGTGGTCCTCCAGTTGTTGGGCTCCAGGTCTCATCCTCCCTGACCATTGACCATGTTGGCTGGGGTGGATGAGAGCTGGAAGCCCATCAATATCTGGCAAGCCACAGGTTATCTTGTCCCTGCTGTAAATGTTAGTCTCTTCATGGTGAAGGTTTGAGCAATGTTAAGTGCCTGTAGCCAGGGCTCCACACAGATGTTTCAGTAAACAGACTTTTAACACCTCCTTGGAAGTTCAAATCGGTGTTTGAGGGAGACGTAAGCAGCTTAAGGAAGATTGAATTGCGCAGAGCTGGATTTGCCCTTCAGACAGGCTAAACCTGCAGGACATACTGAAGAGAGCTCTCCAGTTAAGCACCTGACCACTCTAATACTATCCCCTCTAGCCAAATGCTCCAACACGCACATGGTGCAAGCAGGCAAAGGATGGCAACCTGGGGAATGTTGCTTTGTGGTAATAAAATGCCCTCTAGCTTTTTGAGATTGCATGATCCTGCAAGATATTCCCATGCCTTGTACAAATTCTGCAGCTGCTGCTGTTACTTCTGTTGACCTCTGTCCTGTGATGGCAATGTGTGCTTTGGTGTGGTACAAGAACTCATTTATTTGCTGCCCAGAAAGCTCCCTAATTCACATTGCAGAAGACAGGAAAGGGGACAGAGATTAGGAAATTTACGGGAAAGAGGAGGCTGGTGACAATAAACTGAAGTTAAAATGGTTCCAAGACTGGCCAGGTGTGTCTCAAGAGAGAGAATGAAACCCTTGTTCTGTTTCATGCCATGCATCACTCAGTTGCTTGCTGCTCCAGCATTTGATGGGACATCATGTATTCAGAATTCTGTCTGCAATGTCAAGAGTCTGATCGTTACGTATACAAATGGTCACTTGATGTTACCATGTGAGGAGCATGCCAATGTGAATCTGCCCCTTGAATTGGGTCTGAAAGGGAGGAGTAGCAGCCTCCATCTGTTAAAGCAGGAGCGTTCGGTGCTTTTGGACCTGTTGGCACATCTGGATTTTTGAGCAACTGTGAGCACCACCCTCTCTGGTCACTTCTCTCTCTGCACCAGTTTGTCATGGCCCCATCAGAGGACTCATCAGACAAGGATGACTCGGGAGTAACAGCAGCAGACCCAGAAGGAGAAATGGAGGAAGCTCCTGAGAACCCAGCTCCTTCTCCCCCTCAGCTGCAGAGCACCCCAGACACAGCTGAAGCCCTTCAGCCAGATGCAGACAGTGAACAGGATACTCCCCCCTCACCTGCAGAACATAGACAACAGAAGGTCAGGCAGAAGAGGGGCAGGCCCGTCCACTTAAGGCCAAAATGCTGATGGCTCACACCTGCTGACAAACCTGCTCCTTAAAAGTCAAACCTTGGCTTCAGCTTGTTGCTGACTACAACGTCAGGCGTGACCACTGTGTGTCTTCCTATCCCCTGAACCTTGACTTGGACTGATCTCTCGGCAAACTAGACCCGGACCTTCACTGACGTCTCTTCTGGATTTCTGGCTTGGCACATAAGCTTTGAACGGCCTCTGCCCTTATCTTGCTTCCTCCTTGCTAGCCTGGCAGATTTATAGCCAAGCTGCCGGCTGAGGACTTACGGCCTGGCAATTACCAAGGAATCTCCAGCCCTGCCTGCACCCCCACCGACACTGTTGTCTCAGTGAAGAGCTGACACAGTTCTACCCCCCCATCGACCTGAGAGACATAAAGAGAAAGCATACATGCACATGTCACTTTTCCGAGGGATGTAGGCAAAAGATCCAGCAGAAGTAAGCTGAGCTTTGAAAGGCATGTAGAGATGAAAAAGGAAGTGGGAAAGAGTGTCACGTTTCCAGCCTCCTCCTTCAGTTCTATGTACGGTTCTAAGGAGACAAAGATACATGCATTCATCTTGTCATGGCCAATAGGCCAGTGAGTTGCAGGAGCATCTTGGAGGCTTCATGGACAAGAGGGGAAGACTTCAAGGGCGCTATTGTGCCCATATGAGCACTACCTTGGTGGCCTTTGTGTTGAGGTGACCGATTTAGCAAGGCATGGGTGTGGCAGACAGAAGATGAAGCACTAGATAGGCAATGATCCTACCATGAGCTGAATTGGTGGTGGGTTCCCTGAATCCCTTTCTGCTTGTTCTCTGCTATTTTCCCTGTTGGTGAACATCCTGAACTTTTAAGGACTCATTGATCTGCCTTTTATATGGAGCAAAAGCGTGGAGGGATGTTCAGTAAAGAACTTCAGTGTGGCTAACAATGATTCACCAGCTGCATAACTGGGCAGGTGAGGGGCTGGTGTCTTCAGCTAGCTTGTCAGGTCCTGCTTGTGGGCTTCTCAGTGGTTGGCCCTGGTGAGAACAGGATGCTGGACTAAATGGGCCACTAGCCTGATCCGGCAGGGCTCTTCTTATGCTTACAATAACTGAATTAAATTATGGGTGGCCTCAAAATCTGTTTCGTAACCTGTTGGTTCCAGTCTTCTTTAAATGGGAAGAGAGAGGAATGGGTGTTCCCAGTCAGTTTTGAAATACCACGAGCTGTCAGCCCTTCTGCCTGTGCTGGCTTCCACCAGTTCATTTTTGTCTTGTACGAGTGGCTGAGCTGCGCGCTTGGCCCTTGAGCTGGCTGTTTGCACCTTGGCACACCGCACAGGAGTATAGACTCCAAAAGGCGAGGCAGCAACAAGCCGACTCTGTTTCTTCCCGTGGATGGGTGGATGGAAAACTTAATGAGAATCGCAGAGATTCTCATGAGATACCACATGACACGGCCTTCGCCAGCTTTCCAGTTGGAGCGCTTGGTGCCATGGAAAAGGCAAGCCTCCAGGAGAGGCTGGAAGTGCATTCACACAGAAAAAGGGTGGGGGCGGGAGAAGGATGCCATACCAAAATAAGGGAATGATATGGTTTGGTCGCATTCCATGTCAAGCATTCTGCTTTTTGCAGCTTTTCAAAGTTATCCTGATATGCACGGTGCTCATTCCTAATAACCATAACTGAGACCAAAGGATGTAAAAAGAAGTCTCTCTCTCTCTCTCTCTCTCTCTCTCTCTCTCTCTCTCTCTCTCTCTCTCTCTCTCTCTCTCTCTCTCTCTCTCTCTCTCTCTCTCTCCTCTCCCTCTCTCTCTCTCTCTCTCTCTCTCTCTCTCTCTCTCCCCTTTTTCCTTTCCCTTGAACCTATGGGAAGACCAGTCAGGTACTATTTCCAGAGGAAACAACATCAGAGTTGGAACCTGCGAGAGATCTGCTTGCCAGCTACCCTCATTTTGTCAAAAGAAGAAACTTACAGTCATCCACTAGACAAATCTTCTTAAACATTCTGACACATCTCTTAAAAGATGTCAAACATAAGAGAGGGTAGGAGCCTTCAGAAAGGCACAGAGGAAGCAAAAATTGCCTTGTTTTACTCCGCAGTGTCTTTATTTATTTATAAGAAGATTTGTCTCCTGCCTTTCCACTCTGTAACAGTGCTCAGGGCAGCTCCACGAAAAAGAAAAGACAAATTAAAGCCATGCATCAAATCAAGCCATATAACATAATAAAAGTTCAGTTCAGTTCATTTATTTACTGTTTGGCCGTAGGCCTTAACAGAGGATTCAAACAATAAAGGACGGACTAATGCATACAAATACATTAAAAAGACATTAAAAATACAGTTAAATTAACCCAAAAATCAGCGGTCAACATTAAAAATCTATATATATCTATCCAACTTGCACAGGATTAGCTTGGAACTTCGCTCGGAGTTTCATAGATGCAAGAGCAAATAGAGCCACCCGATGTGTGATCCTTGGAACCATATCCGACAAAAGGAAACCAATGGAGATGCTAACTGCTCTGGGCCTGTGTCAAAAACTCATCCAAAAATTTGGCCCGGGGTGATTGTAAGGGGGCATTTCAACAAGTAGTGGGGAAGATCTTCCACCTCAGGGGCCCCACAAATGCATAATCTCTGGCCGGGAATCCCTTTATACTGGCCGACCAGATACGCAGTAGGCATTGTCTGGAACCTTAAAGAAGTGAAAGCTTGTCGCAATTTCACTGATGTAAGTTGGTCCAAGTACTTTGCTCTGCAGTGATCAAGTTTGAAAGAACCATACCACTTACTAAATTTAGAATTTATTATTGCTAGCCTGTCTAACTGGGCGCTGTGATTGAAAATGGCCTCCTTAAGGCAAAACTTATTGGAGGGGTCTACTAGGACAAGATGATCAATGTGGTATAGTTGGCAGATCCTTGTCAACTGTGCAGACCAGAACTTGTCCGATAAGGCTTTTTCAGCATTTATTTTTAAGGTAGGTCTTGAAGAAGTTTGTGTGCCAACCTTCCAATAGTTTAATAGGGCAAGATGGATCTGGGCTCTAATGGAGGGAAGACCTACCTCTGCGCGTAATATCGCTCTGGGGTGGATAAGGGTAAGAACAATAGTTTTTTCAAAAATTTGTTCTGGACTATCTCTAACTGATCTAATAATGGGTTCTCCCAGCCCCAAATCGGGGCTCCATATAGTATCATGGCTAATATCTTGCTCTGGAATATTTTCAGTGCAGGTGTGGCTAGATTACCCCTGCCAAGCGGTAAAAATTGAGTAATGATCTGCTGGCTCTCAAAGCGGCTAACTTCGTGGACTCAATATGCTTCCTTCATGAGAGGGAGTCAGTGAAATAGACTCCTAAGTATTTAAATGTCCGGCATTGGTCAATCGGCTGGCCATTTATTGACCATTTATGAATGGAGGGCCTCTTGCCAAAGACCATAATCTTGGTCTTGGAGCAGTTTATTTGGAGTTTTTCCGAGTCACAATAAATAGAAAGTCTAGCCAGGGCCCTTCTCAATCCTATGCAGGTGATTGATAAAAGAATATCATCCACATAGAGCAGTAACGATACTTTCCTAGAACCCAGGGAAGGAGGGAAAAGATCTAGACCCGAGATAGTAGTGACAATGTCATTTAAATAAAATTAAATAAGAAGGGGGCTAGTAAACAGCCCTGTTTTACTCCTTTCGAAACTGGGAAGGGATCTGTTAAAGAACCTGAGGGGCCTACTCTGACTCTTGCACAGTTGTTGGAATGCAGTGCCTTTAACAGAAACAGTAAACGTCTGTCAATGTTGGAGTTGGCTAATTTCTCCCATAGCCTTGTTCTATCGATGGAATCGAAAGCAGCAGCTAGATCGACAAAAGCTGCATACAAATGCTTTGTCGGGCCACAAAGTGATTGCCTGACTATAAAGGAGAGAGTGGCACAGTGATCTATTGTACTTTGGCCCTTCCTGAACCCTGCTTGTTCTGGATAAATAATTTGGTTGGGCTCTTCCCATTCCTCTAATTTTAACAGCAGAAATTTAGCATAGAGCTTAGCTCCAATGTCCAGCAAACTAATAGGTCGATAGTTGTTTGGGTCCTGGCACTCTCCCTTTTTATGGATTGGAACAATGATACTCTGATTCCACCCATCAGGGAACACCCCTGTGTTGTTTATTTGGGTGAAGAGTTTGGTGAGGATTGGTGCCCACCAGTCAGGAAAGTTTTTGAAAATTTCTGGGGGCATCATGTCCTCGCCAGGTGCCTTCCCCTGTTTAAGGGAGGAAATAAGTTCCTTAATTTGGGTGGATGTGACTGGGGGCCAATAGGACAATAGTGACTCTTTTCGCAAAAGGGAAAGGACTCGGGATACTGGATAAGAATGAGAGTGATGGAGTTGAGCAAAATGGTCAAACCATTGTCTTGCAGGGATCAGGCAAGGGGCCGAAGGATGGTTAGAATGAGTCCCCCTGGCAACCAGCTCCCAAAACCTGCTTTCATTTTTGTCCTTAACAGCTTGTGCCAATAGGTGCCAGCCGGTTCTAACAAAGGACTCCTTTTTGTGTTTCAGCATTACCTTATAGTTTGATCTAAGGGAGACTAGTATTTCCCGAGAGTAATTTGTTGGGTCTCTTATTGCTCTCCTGGCAAAATTCATTAGATGTTTCCTGGCCAACTTGCACTCTTTGTCAAACCATGTCTTAGCCCAATATTTAGAAGTCTCTTGTAGGCCGAGTTACCCTTGGTCTCAGGGCAGAAATAATAGCTTGATAATGGGACAAGAACTCCCCCAGTCCCTTAATAAAATTTTGTCTGTAGAGTTGAAAGGGGGCACTGGCCAGAAGATGTGCAATAGAAGTGTATACCGCTGGAGACCAGCGGATTCTTCGTTCGGCCAGCAGTAGTCCCGAATCCGGGAACCATTGGGGGGACAGACAAGGGATAGGGATCTTAAGAAACAGTACAAGGGGGAAATGGTCACTTTTGGACCTATTATCTACTTTAAATCCTGCGACCTCTGAGTACAGGGGTGCTGAAATAAAGATGTAAGCAATTACACTGGCTCCTCTATTGGTCATGTAGGTAAATGCACCGTTTGATAAATCCACCTCAGAGCCATGGGGACATATAATCTGAAACAAGTTAAGAAGCTTGGTTAACCAGCGGCCCTGTTTATTAGATTGAGTATCCAGAGATGTTCTGCCTTCTATATGTGGGAGGGGATAAGGACCTCGGTTAGAGGAGGCCTCTGACAGGGTGCTACTGGATCCCAATCTAGCATTAAGATCACCACAAAGAATTATATGTGCATGGGGGAATTGTCTCCTGAGTTCACTTAAGATATCTGATAATTGGTCCCAGGTGGATTCCATACTGGCTAGATATCCCACCCTCCCTCCAAGAAGCTGAAGGTGACATATAAGCATGGTTCTCCCCATCCTGATTTTATCCTCACAATATCCCCTGTGAGCTTCATGGCTGAGCAGGTCCCAGTCATGACATTCTACCCACTAGACCACAGTGACTTTCAGTCCTACTTAGAGTAGGAGTCAAGAGTCCTATTCAAATGCTAGTCCTAGTCAGGAGACACTAGTTAATAGACTTGACTAGCTGTGAGAGAACTAGAAAAGGTCCTCAAATGCAAAGATGTATCACTGCACACTAAAGTCAGGATCATTCAGACCATGCTATTCCTGATATCTGTGTATGGATGTGAAAGCTGGACAGTGAAAAAAGCGGATAAGAGAAAAATCAACTGCTTTGAAACGTGGTGCTGGAGAAGAGCTTTGCGGATACCATGGACTATGAAAAAGACAAATAATTGGGTGTTAGAACAAACTAAACCAGAACTATCACTAGAAGCTAAAATGATGAAACTGAGGTTATCATACTTTGGACATATAATGAGAAGACATGATTCATTAAAAAAGATAATGCTGGGAAAAACAGAAGGAAATAGAAAAAGAGGAAGGCCAAACAAGAGATGGATTGATTCCATAAATGAAGCCACAGACCTGAACTTACAAGATCTGAACAGGGTGGTTTATAACAGATGCTGTTGGAGATCACTGATTCATAGTGTCGCCATAAGTCACAATCGACTTGAAGGCACATAACAACTTTGGTTCATTAATTTGAAGGTCTACTTTGAGTAGGACTTAGCTAACTTCAACCCACCGCATGTTTTCTACTACTGATCAGGTGCCTAAATTCAAAACAAAACAAAAAAAACAACTCCTGAGTCATTGGTTGAGGCTTTCCTGGTATTCTTTTCTGTATCTGTGCCACTGTGACTCTGGGGGACAGAAGACCCTCCCCATGCCCCTCCCCCACTATCCCATGCCCTGTGGCTTCTTTGACAGTGTTACTCAAAAGCAACCTCCCGCTCGCTGCCTCTGGCCAAGAACATGTTCTGCTGCTGCTTTGTGATCTTGCCCTTACTGAGAACAATTTGCCAAGTGGAGTTTAAAGATCTGAACAGCACCTTCTCTACGTTGGAAAGTGGCTGGGCCTTCAGTGTCACCCTGCTATGCCAGCTGGCCTGCCCACACTGTGCTTGGTCAACTAGCAGATGGAGGGTCTCATGAGCGGGGTGGGGTGGGATGTCTATCCTCTTCAGCTCAGGAACAGCCTCCTCGTCTGTGTGAGGAGGAAGCCCTCCTTAGCATGGAAGGGAACACAAGTGGAAATCAAGACTGGCTTTGAAGCAGCACAGCACACAGCAGTCTTAGTTGTTAACCAGTCCTGGCTACCCCTCTTTTTGAAGAAGCCCCATGTTAGGCCTTGTGACTCACTGAGCTGGTAGCTTCTGCATCAAGGAGCTGAGCACGCTGTTGTTGTGTAAATTTGTATATTTGTTAAGCAGAGAACAACAGCGGTCTGAAATGTCTGTGTGCCAGTGTGTGTGTTTACCAAAGAAAGCAGGCTTTTACCCTGCATTGAGATCACTGAGACTTAAGACTTAGTAAAACAAGAAAAGCTACTTTATGTATAGAAATACATAGTAGATAGGAAAGGCATACCTAGTTCTAACTAACTAAGTTGGAGGTGCAATGCCCAGGCTTGGGAGTTGCGCTCATGGCTCAGGAGGGAGAGAGCAGAGACAAAGGTGTCTCCTTTCTTGGACAGTCAAAGAGAAGAGAGGAAAGGGTGAAAGGAAGAGGAGCAGATAAGCTTCCCTCAAGATGTATCAGTCTAACAACGGAAGGAAGTCAGTCAGCCAGCATCACAGGTAAAGGTGGCCATCTGGAGGACCCGAACTCTATTTCCCTTCTGGAACATAAACAAAAGAACAAAACGGAAGTGGGGCAAGAGCAGCTCCTAACACACACAAGGGGGCAGACTTGCCAGAGGGGCACATTCCCTCGTTTGCAAGCATCTAAGAGCTGCCTGCCAGCAGTGGGTGGGGCTAGAGTCAAAAGGGGCAGGGCCAGGAGGAAGAGTGGGTGGGGCAACAGCTATGACTCTTTGCCTTTTGTACACTAGGCTCCGTGCCCGCTCTACCAAATGTAGAGGTTTCTACACTCCTTCTCCCCACCCCCGCCTCTCCATCCAGGCAAGCCACAGGCATGATCACATTTCAAGGTCATTCTAATTCTGCTTCCCTTGGAAGCTTTTTGCTTGAAAAACCCTCTGGAGCATTCAGTACTCCAATGCTTTCGATTGGCTGGGTTATAAATGTTCTGCCTCCACTCTTGGAGGCTGCATGCTTCTAAATAGCAGCGGCTGGAAACTGCAAGAGGGGAGGGTGCTTTGTGCATGCAGCCTTCCCATTGGGGCATCTGGCTGGCCACTATGAGAACAGGATGCTGGACTAGATGCAGCGGCACCTGGTGGTTCCGATGTCAGTGGGGCAGTGAATCAGCTCTGGGTATTAGTCCAAACTTTCAAGGAGGTGTCCAAGGTGCTGAAAGCCCCGCTGACATCCAAGCCACCAGCCTCCACTGACTATATAAGGCACTGATCTGGTCTAGCAGGCCTTTATGTTCTTACATTATTTTCTTTACAACAAAATTCCAAACACACACATTGGTGGGATATTTCTTGGGATATTTTTTTTTGTCCCAGTTTCTTTTGGGTTTCCAGAAAGAAAATTCTATATGAGCCTATCTGCTTCCCTGGATTAGCTTTATTGAAGGGAGGAGGTATTTCCAGTATGTTACATTACGTGGGGTGAAAAAATGCCCTATGTACCATTGGAGTTTGGGGGTTATTTTTTGTCCTGGGCATTTTTGAAAGAAAACTGTACAGGAAAAAAAAAACATCCCATACTGTCAATGGCAAGTGGCTAAAATTTGGGGATTTTGTTTACTACTATGCAGGTGACAATACCTTAGGACTTTGTAAGTCTACTTCTTTGTAAATTCTGCGTTTTATCCCAATTGGTTGGAAAGTGGTTATGGCAGTGTTGGGATCTCTTTTTATTTACTCAGTGAAATATAAAAAGATTTCTGTGTGAGTGTTAAAGGTAGAAAAGCACCGTCTTCTCTGTTAACAGGTCATTCGGGGGAAAGGCCCAGACATTTTTTTTTAAATTCTTTATTTAAGAGAAAGAAAAGGTTTCACTCCAAGTCTGTCTAAAATCATGAAAAGCTGCAAAAGGCAGTTTAGAGATCTTTTGAGGATCAAAGTTTTGATTTGAGCTTGGCCAACAGAGGGAGGAAACATTTCATCTCATCTTATTCAGAGCTTAAAGTAGGGCAGATTATTGGAGCTCCATAAATGATTTTTCATGTTAAAAAAATAATTACTTAAGGGAGGTGGTTCCTCTTCTGTTTGTTCTTTTCCAGGCTCTCGTCTTGTCCTTCATGCAAAGGGCCAGATTTTGAAAAGAAAAGAGAGGTTGGCATGTAACCTTTGGCTCATTAATGCCCCTTTGATATACCAGAACAGTCGACCAAGGGCGCTGACTTTTTCCAGCACTGTCTCTGTTCTTAAATCAAAACTTTCTTCTTATTTCCTTCTGAATAAATGCATTTTAAGAGTTCAGGATTGATTCTGGATAGTGACTTGCCCAGAAATACCAGTTTGTTTCAAGAATGAAGAATGAAGCTGCAATTAAATTTTTTTTAAGGGTAAAAAATAATGTAAGTTAACTTTTAGATCCCAGGAGGAGAAATTATGGAATGTAGGCAATAGAAGTTATGGAACATGAACAACAGAAAAGCAACTTGGCATGTATTAATGGGTCAGACAATTCTTTGCTGAGCAAAGAGGTTTCCAGTTCAAGTCTTAGAGTGGGAAGAGTACAGAATTCTTTGCCATTTGGCTTTTTTAAAAAAAGTCACACACTGCAGTAATTTGGGGGTAGGGCGGGGTGCGAAAAAGCAAAGAAATTTCATTTCCACAGCAGGTATTGCACCCTTTAATTCTTAAATTTTCGTGGAGTATAGATCAATGGATGGCCGTTTGCTGTGAATGTGACCAAAAAAGGCAACCCAGATGCAGGGGACAGGGTCAGAAACCACTATTTATCTGTAGATTTATAGGCTGCTTCACAACCAAAAGCAACCAAAGCAGTGTCCAACAACTTAAAATAAGATAAAATACACCCCGAAGCACAACCTTGACTCAATCAACTACAAGCAATGCAACCATTCTACAACTCTATAATTAATATTCTATAAACTGATTGCATCACTTTCAGCTGACCTGTTACCTGTATGAACATTCATCCTGATTTGTTTGCAGGGAGATTAGATGACACTGGCTGTTTAATGAGCAGTCGTTTGGATGGGTTTGCAGGGAGGTTAGATGATGCTTGGCCAAAGCACATGTGATCTACACTGTCCAGTGCATTCTTCTATCACTTTCCTGATTGCAAGAAGTCTGAACTTTTGGGGAAGTGGGTTTGTTGTGCGAGTTCCCCGTCGTTGTAACTGTACAACCTGAATTGGGTGGTATGTGACTGAATCCCATACCAAAGTCTGGAAGTGCCCCCTGGGTCACACACTTCCGGGGAAGCCTGCCATGTCCACATCTCATGATGTGAGGGCTATAGCTGGCCTTTGCTTGACATAGAATGCAAGCTAAGAAGAAGCTTTAGTCTGACTCCACAAAGCGACTCTTAGGTAGTTTAGTTTAGAAGAGGAGAGGTGTGCAAAGCCAGCGAAAGAAATGGCCATCCTTGGCACCCCCTGGCAGGTTCACCAAAACCAATCCTGCTGTAGCCTGGAATTAGATGTGTGGGGTGCAGCTGACTGATGGGAGACAGCTCTGGGCAGTGCAAGGAAGCGCCAGCCAGCTAGCCCTTCCTCCTAGAAAGAGCCCAGGGCAGCAAACAAAAGCACTAAAAACCACTCTGAAACATCTTAAAAACAAAAGACTTTAAAACATATTAAAACAAAGCATCTCTTTTTTAAAAAAAGCTTTAAAAACTCTAAAAATAAGTAATTCCAACACAGACTGGGATAAGGTCTCTACTTAAAAGGCTTGTTAGGTGCCAAAATAATTTGGCCAGTCTTGGCTCCTATGCAGGGCTGTTGCTCAGTACTTTAAGGACTCCAGGCACATACCTGTGGCTCTACTTAGCATAAAATTTGCATATGTTAATTTATATGCATCAAACCTCTGGGAAAAATTAAGATGATGGATGGGTGGCTGGGCCTTCACCAATGCTGCACTTTGCAGTTTGCCCAGCTGCCTTGATTAATTTTTTAAAAAGGAGGAAGAAGCAGAAGTGCTGGGGCTCCACCTGGCTGCTCCCTAACAATGCCCCTGGTTGTGTGCACCTTGCCTGGGGGGATGGGGGGCACTTGCAAAATGTCTTTGGCCAACCCCGAGTGTCCTTATTTTCTGCTACCCATCCATTTCCCCCATTTTGTCTTTTGGGAGCTGTAATTCTACCCTCCCATATGCATTTGTGGTTTTTCCTAGCAGATGTATTCTACAACTTGTTACTGATGCAATAATAGTGCATTAGTGGCGGATTTATACTAGGCTGTTCACACACCATTTTGCTTTCTTGGTTGCTCTGGGGTGCTTCCCTAACGGTGCTGCATTATTGCCACGTGGAGGGGCACTTTAGCCCAACAAAAACATGCCCGAAAAGAAAAGAACTGAAGCGCTTGTAGTATGAAAAGTGACAAGATTTCAGCAGGCAGCTGCAGGGTGTGCACTGATTGAAAACAAAGTGTGTGTGGCATGGATGCATGCCATCAACCAAGATGGCAGTAGAGGCTTCAAGCCCATCTTGATTGATGGCAAACCTCCGCATGCAGTGCGCGGCACCAAAACAGTGCAGAGAAAGGTAAGCAGAGCGGGTGAATGGTGGGCGGCTTGGGATCTCCCACTCTGCGATCCATGGTACCAATCCTGCTGCAAATCACAAAAGGGGAGTGCTGGGGTCCAGAGCAGGCTGCTGCCCAAGGGCCCCGGCATGCCTGGGGCCGCGTCTGTCTGTACTGACTGGCAGCGGCTCTCCAGGGCTGCAGGGAGGATTTTGCCTAACCCTTCCAGAAATGCCAGGGGTTGAACCTGCCCCAGCAGCTCTAGTCTTTCCTCCAAAGTGGTGAGCAGGGGGAAGCTTGGGCTGGCTGAATGTAAAGGTCTGCAAGCAAGAATGACATATTTCTCTTGGGACTAAAAGCAACGATTGGTTGCAATGGGTTGAATAGTCTATTTATGCATGGTTAGCCCTACTGCTGTCTTGTTCTGTACAACTGTGGCTCTGATTTCAGAAAGGTTTGTTCAGTTCAAATCTTTGCCAGTTTTATTCCAATTAAGCTCCGTGCGCATTCACCAAGGCCTGTTGGAGATTGTGTATTTTGCCTGGGAAATGTGTGCAATTGCCTTTTTCATGGACAGATTAGGTGTACATTCTCTAAGAAGCCTGGTGAATGTGCACATTAAGTGCTCAACTTAGGGATGGTTCACACAGAGGTTTAGTACAGATCTGGTGCTACTCACAGCCCCTTTTAATTTGCATGGATCACATGACGTTGCAGGCAATCAGCAGCTAGAATGCAGTTTTCGCCTTTAAATCCGTACTATATCAACGTTCTTTTAATCAGAAAAGGGAAGGAAAAAAGTATCCAGTTCGTATCTCGTGTGTGTGTAGATGCTTTACTCCGATGCTTTAGATGGGTGCCTCAGTTATTCCCCTCTCCACACCCACTCCCTCCTCCTCCCTTCCATTTCATTTCCTGTTTGGCTGCTGGCCCATTCTGCAAGCCTGCTGCAAACTGTGCTTTATTTTTCTTTCTCCCCTAATTTGTGCACAAAATATAACACTGTTCAAGCAAATATTCGCATTCCAGCTGGATGACCTTAGGAGGGCGTGGTCATTAGGAAGCTGTGTGATTGATCCTGTTCCTTCAGCGTGAATGAAAAGCACCATGTTTGCAGCTGGCTTTGAGACCCATATGTGGACTGTGCAAATAGAAAACAGAGGTAAAAGCAGTGTCTTTAATATGATGTTTTGCTCCCATGTGGATAATTAACTAGGGACAAAAGATCTGTCAATTTTGGTTCTCTCAATTTTTCATGTTTCCAATCTTAAATTCAGTTCTCTACACTTCTGCAGCAATCTGCCTTTTAAAAAAAATCATCATGAAAGTTCTCTAGCATTTTAAAATGAATTTCTCCTAATAAACACATTTTTGTTGGCAGTTTTGACTAATGTACACACTTTTGCAAGCAATTTCTCATCATATAATGCATTTTGGTATGCTGTTTTCACTCATATATTAATTTTTTTGTGCACACTTTCCCTCAGTATGTACATTTTTGTAAATATAGTTTGGTTGACAAAACTGCATTGCAAAATTCAAACAACTGCAAAATTCAAAGGATGAGTGTGTTTCAGTTCTTGTATTATTTTGGAATGTGTGAGTTTGTTAGGAGTTGGCTTGAAATGCAAACTGAAGCAAATTTCTCCCCCATTCCTACCCCTAACAAATACAAATAGTAAATGTTGCTGAATGGAGTTTGGAGTTGTAATTACATTATAACCAGATGTATTGTCAGAAACATCTTATTGTCATGAGCCCCGCAGAAAGGGGGGAAGCGGCGAGAAAGAGGAGGTAGAGGAGGACTTTGAGTGGGAAGACGGTTCCAATAGTGGGTGAGCAGGTGTGCTGGATTCTGAAAGCTCTCATGCCATGGGCAGTGACAGCTCCACCCCTATAGCTCCAGTTACCCTGAAGGAGGCTCAGTCCAGTCAGACAGTTGGCTCTCCACCCAACATTCATCCCCTTCCAACGTCTGCTTCGTTGCTGCCACAGCACAGCCCCCTCCCTCTGATGGGGGGCATTCAACTGAGGCCAAGCAGCTGCCCTCACCTCACACACGGAGGTGTGTACAGAGGCCAGCAAACTCAGTGCGCCCCCACAGCCCCTCTGAGGAGGACCGCTCGTATGTGCACACATTCTCAACAGTGACACTCGGTTCACACAGGTAGGGTGACTGCCCATCCTTACTTAAGCCTAGTGAGGGGGCTTGACTTGTTGCTGCAACAATGTCTGAGTGCAATAAAGTCATGTCTCATTCCTCCTAGTAAAGATGCTGAATTCCGTGTAAGCTGATGCATGAAGCACTCTGAACTGAAACTTTCTATTAAACCCACTAAAGAAAAGCACACACCCTGTCTGACTTCAGTGGGTTCGGGCAGGACACTTATGAGGATCCATAAAGAACTGGATCCATGCTTTGTGGTGTCTATGGAGACAGATATGATTTGATGAGGGAGTGGGGGTGGAGAGAAGCTGTAGGGGGAAAATATGCAAGTTTCCAGAGGATCTGCTTTCCCAAATCCAACGTGTCTGTGTGTGTGTGTGTACACGTGCATGCACCTTTTTCTTTCTGAATCGCATATACTCTTGATTCTCCTGACTCATGTGGGACTGCACTTATCCCCCACCTTCACGGTTGCTCCATTTTCCTTCTTGTAGTTTTCCAAATCACTCCCCTTTTCCTCCTACTCTTTTGGTTGCTCTGCTTTCTGTTCAGCCACTGATCGAAGCCTTGAGAAGCTCATAGAGCTGAAAGAGGAAGTGGAAAAGAGCATCCCTCTTCCAACTTCCTCCTTCAGTTCTATGTAATTTTGGGGGATGGGAAAGTAACCACCCTCTCCATCTCATGACAAAGGGCAGTGGGTAGGGGCTCAGAGGCAAATTGTAAAAATGAACACATGAATTAGAATTTTCATTTGTTTTTAAAACAAAAGCACATCCTTAACTTGCTGATTATCCCCTAAAATTTACTGTATGTATATATATGTGTGTGTATGTGTATATATATATATGTGTGTGTGTGTGTATGTATATATATCTGTATATGATGAAAGAATAAGAGCGAAGACTAATTGGCCTTTATCCTAAATTGTGCAAAAGCATAATGTGTTCCAAAACACACACAAATATGTTAGGACTCTGACATTTGTAATGGAAAAACATTTGTCCGATGTTGTCTCTTCTCTCCTCCCACGCTGCTCAGAACCTGTATTAAATGTCACTTTTTGGCAAGGAACGGGAGTGTGTTATTTGAGAAGAGCCAGGAACATAAACCATACCAGGGGAAAACAGCTGACTTGGAGTTACAATTCTTCAGCTTGACTAAGGATGGTGGAGAAATTCGATTCAGTTCTCATTTAAAGGTGCTCCTCCCAAGTCACGCTTGTTGAATCAAGATGCAAACTGAAACACATCCATCCTTTGAAGGTTGCGCTTCTCTGAATTTTGCTATGCAATTCTCCAACCAAATCATGTGTGCATAAATGCATATATCGGTGAAAATAATAATAAAAATGTATTTATCAGGCAAAATATAAAAATGTGCATAGTAGGAGAAATCCGGACAAATATTCACGAAGACTTTAAAAAAATTCAGAAATTTAAGTAGAAATGTGGAGAACTGAACTGAAGGTAGGAAGCATGAGAAGCAGACAAGAACTGGGATTGGCAGATTCTCTCAGTCCAGTGCTGCAACCCAACTGAAACTGAAGCTGTGTGTGTGTGTTTGGAAGGACTCTGCCCTGCTGCAGCTGTTGCCATTTGCCCACAACTCTGCCATACCCTTTTCTTTTGCTCCAGGTATATAAAGGGGAGGGGATGGCCTCAGCGCGCGCCTCGGCGTTGCGCCAAGTGCAACACTAAATGCACACTTAGCGTCGCACTTGGAGTCGCCTTGGGGTCTGCAATCCATCGCCCACCAAGAAAAATCCAGCTGCAAGTGCTGGAGAGAGAAGGCAAGCCAACGAGCTGTTGTGATTGAACGCCTGCCCTTCTTTAGGGTGAATATTTGAGATTTGAATGGTTTTTGCTCCTCAGTTGAGAGATGAGGAAGTGCCATTGTCTACTGTGTTGGAAAAAATGGTTTCTACACCCCCAGGGTGAGAGCCTGGTGGGCATAGTTTCTGCCCCCTTGAGTGAGAGACAAGGGGGAATGTTCGGTATGAGAATGTTTGGTATGAATGTTGTACTTAGAATATGTGTGTGCATTATTTGGCTGTATGTAGATTTGAGTGGCTGTCATAGATGTACATGTGAGTATGCTGTGTTTAGGATGTGTGGTTGAATTATGTGAGTGCTTGTAGAGTGTGATTTGAGGTAAGTGTGAGTGTGTTGGTTTAGAATGTTGATATGTTTAAATATGAATGTGCTGATTTTGTAAGGGTGTGTTTGAGTAAATTGTTTTTTTTTTCTTTTCCCAACAGTAGCAAGACAAAATTCTGATATAATAGGGGCCGGCTATTTCAATTGTTTTGTTTTTTATTATACTGTGATTAAGAAATCTGATTTGTTTAATTTATTATGTTTTAAAATAAGCTTGTTTTAATATGTTTGTTTTGCCTTGCAATGTAGGGAATATTCTGTTTAGTCTATTATGTATATTATTTTTTTTCCTTGTATTTCTTGTGCTTAGTTTTATATGCAGTGTTTATATTACGTTGATACTAAAGAGGATGTTTTGTTCAGTTAACTGCATTTTATTGTTTTTTGCGGCTGTTGCTTTAAGATGTTTGGACTTGTACACTGCTTAGAGTTTTATTTAAATATAAGCTGTATATAAATGGATTAAATACATAAATAATAAATAAAAGGTCTCTCTCTCTCTCTCTCTCTCTCTCTCTCTCTCTCCAGAAATGCTGACAGAAAACAACTCCAGTAAAGTGGGCCTATACTGAAAGTGATGCCTTGCATTGCTCTTCATTTTTTTTAAAAAAGAGTAACTTTTTATTGGTTTAATATTTTCACAGATATCAATACGTCAGGCGAGAAGAGCCAGTATTATTTCAACAAATGTCTGGAAGAGTCCATCCTGAGGTGATTTGGGCCCTTTGGAGTGTGATCCGATCTGTATTCAAAAGAAACAGCATGTTGTATAAAAATAAGCCATTCATCTGATTTGTTCTGAGTCCTTCAATTCCTTTGCTGCTAAGTTAACTTCTCTGTGATAGCAAGATTCCATTTGTGCTCTTGCCAGTCCTTAAGCAAGTCTGCATCGAGAGAGCTCCAGAATTTAGCTCTAGTCAATTGAGTTGCAGTTAGAAAGAATGAGATTAAGTCCTCATGTAATCATGTTGCTCTTCACTTGATGTCACTTCTGTGACAGAAATTTAGGGTTCGGATATTCTTCTCCAGCCAAGGGGTTACCACATTCTTTATCTGTATGTATTGTTGCACACACCCCAATCTCCGAGCAGTGAGAGACTTCCAGCTATTCCAGCACTTACCCAGCATTTGGTTTCCTTGGAATGAAGGTCACTGGTTTTATTTACACATATATACAACCTGAACATAAGATGGAAGGGCTCACACCATTATCCCAATAGATTCTGCTTCCCCCTTAGGTTTCCAAGGGAGGCTTCCCAAAGACATAACTTTGGCTTCAGTATAGAGGGCATCTCGAACCTCTGTGTCATCCCAGCTCCTACCTACAAGATGACCTCCAGGAAGGGGAAGAGGGAGGCCTACCCGCTCCTGAAAGAGCATCACCAGCCAGTTGTTCCTATAGCAACATGGCCAACTCTTTAGTCATGCAGATAGGATGCTTAACAGACTTGACCAGGACCATTACCTTAACAACCAGACAGGGCCACTGCCTTCACAAAGGGACTAGTTTGACCAGTTAAGCAGCTCTTTCTCTGCTACAGATCCTAACCTTACAGCTACATATTCATAGGCTTGAAGGGGACGCAAAGACATCACCCAGGGTAGCCCCCCCATCCTATAACAATGTTATGTTCTCTTTTCTTCTCCAAAGTTTCAAGTCTGCTAGAGGCAGAAAAAAATCACCCACTACCTCAATGCCCTGTGAGAATTCTTTTCTACCTGATGGTAGTGCATGTAATGAGCTGGTAAGCTCATTATCCAGGAAGATTGCTCTGCTGCTCACAAATGAACATCCTCTGGCTGAATGGTTTCAATAGTTACGGAGCATGATCCATGCACAAGAGTACATCCATTGGTGGTATTAAAACTGGGGAAACTGCAGACAATGTAATCAACAGGTAGAATAGTTTTGCAACAGTGATGGATTTCCTGGATCTTTAAATTCTGAGAAATGGCTAGGGGGAGGGTCTGGATTGATAGGATGGTGATGAGGGAGGGCAATTATCCCTTATTCACTGTGTCATTTCCTGATTATTTCCCCCATGCACACATACTTCTAGGTGTTGCCAATCATGTGAGAAGCCAGAGCACGGCCTTCTCCATGGTTGTATCTTAGTTGTGGAGCTCCATCCCATGCAGGGGTGGATGGTCTTGATTAGGGTTGCCAGGTCCATGGCCTGAGACTGACCCTGTATCTTTAGGAGAAGAGAAAGTCAGTCAAGTGCAGGTGTTCTTGCAACGCTGTAATGGGAAAAACCACAAGGTGGAATTCTCCCTCCCCTCTGCACAACTTTTAAAGAGACAGAAGACCTCTTGGAGACTGGGCCTGGCAACCAAGAGGTCTTCTGTATCTTTAAAAGTTGTGGAGGGGGGAGGCGGAAATTCACCTTGTGGTTTTTCTCATTACAATGTTGCAAGAACACCTGCACTTGGCTGACCTTCCCTTCTCCTAAAGATCAATGGGAGTCAGCAGAGGTTTGGGGTGTGGTTCAGCAGCTCTAGCATAAAAACCCCAGTGCTAGGCTGGAAGGGTTGCCGGAATAACATCTATATACCAGCTCTGTACCTGCCCTGTCTAAAGATTGCCTGGTGGACCCTGGACCTGCCTCTTGCCTTGCCCCTTACTTGTGTTGTTGCTTGGCTTCTGACACCCGATTGCTCTGACCCTGATTCTTGTCTGACCCCCTTTGTTTGACCCTGGACTCTGACTTTGGCCTGACCCTGGATACTGGCCTTGTGCTGCCCTCACCTGCATTTCTACTGAGGAGTCTCTCGCCTTCTTCAGGAGCCGGGTGAGAAGAGGACAGAGACATGATGCTCAGCAATATTTGTCGGGGTCAGTTAAAACCTGTCGCTGGTGGCCTTGGAGTTGCTGGCAAAGAGCCATCTGTAAGTTAAAATGCATATTAGTTTTTAATGACAGTTTTTTTCTCATTTGAACTTTGCCAAGGGAAATAAAAATAATTACCTAAGGCTGCAATCTGAGGCAGAGCTACCAGGGAGTAAGCCCCACTGAACTCTTTGCAAGTTAATTCTGAGTAAATATGCATCGGATTGATAGGGCTCTGTTGTATGCAGAGCTTGGGAAGTTCTAGAGAAAGGAACTAGTTCAGCATGTCCAGAAATGAACTAATTCCAGTTCGCTTCCGTCCCTTTACATAACCAACTAGCTTGGTTCACGGGACAGTTCAAGCTCATTAGATCTTCAGCAATTATTTTTCAGCATTCAGAATGCTACAAGCTGCTGTGCTGAAGCATAAACTATACTTAAGAACGCTAAGAAAATAGTAAAAAAACAAACCCACACGCACACAATGGGATGTGACTTGTTTAATTTATTTAGCCATTATATTACCAGAGACTGGGGGGGGGGGACTCATAAGAGAATGAAATTGAAGATGAACTAGAAATCATGACCCCAAAATGCACTCAATTTACATTCATTTGATCTGGCAATTATAGGAGCTACTTTCAGGTGTAGTTCAGAGATTTCTTTGAACCAATTCAGTCAGTGAATTTTGTTAAACTGAAACTAGTTCATTCCGAACACTGGTTGCATATGAGCCATCATTATCCACTGACTTGCTTGAGCCTCGCAAAGGAAAAGCGGCCTGCCATGGTTGACTTAACTGATTGACACCTTCTGATTTCACAAGCACCTGTCCTTTCACTGATCTTCTCCACTGGTGCTTCATGGAGGATTGGGCTTTGCACGTTTCCTGCTCCTTTCTTCCCAGCCCTTATTTTCAAACGTTTTTATTCCAGCGCGAGGGAAACAGCTCAAAGGATGCGACACGGAATCTGCTTAACCAGAAGAGAAGGAATTGGTCCATGATACAATTTCCCCCACTTTCCCCCATCCCCGCTCCCAAAGATATTCTGCCACCTTTTTAATCGGGAGTGGGGGAAGCTTGCTTAAAAGCACTGTCAGTTCAAGACATTTTCACTGGCGGTGCTAATGTTAAAAAAAACACATAAAATCAGGACTTCCTCTCATTTCTCTACAGGGAAAAGCTATAAATCTTTCATGCTGCATGAAATGAAACTTGCTTGGAAATATGTATTTTTTTTTAATGCAAAGGGCTGAAAGTTCTATGGCCTAGGAGCTATGGAAAGGATCCGGTAGAAGAATCCTTTCCTGGCATATATAAATGCATAAAAATGATAAAGACGGACCATCCCTCTTCCCTAGTTAGTGGCTTACATCCTGGCTCCGGAATACAAAGGGGAATATAAAAGCCCCTTTGGAACGTTGAATGCCACTAGCAGAAAGAATGAGCCTTTCCTACCGCTTAAATGACCTGAAAAAGAATAATTCCTGCTCTTTTGAGAAATGGAAGGCATAGGTCAGCCTTTTCCTCTCTTTGCATGCATCACATTTCTCCCTGCCAGCATGCACTTAAGAACAGCCCTGCTGGGTCAGGCCAAGGGCACATTTGACCCGGCATGTTGTTCTTACAGTGGCCGGCCAGATGCCCCAATGGGAAGCGCGCAAGCTGGACCTGTGCACAACAGAACACTCCCCATTTGCAGTTCCCAGCAGCGGGTAGTCAGATGCATTGCCTAGACAATGGAGGGAGAACATCTCTGCAAGCTACTAATCTCTCTGACTTCCCCAGCAGCTCAGTTCAAAACAAGCACATGCAAGCAGTCACCGCAGGGTGACATCAGCTGCAGCTCAGAGCATTGTTGTGAGAGCCATGGCCTTATACAGCCGACAAGTTCTTATTTTAAAAGTATATGCTGCTTTTATACTGCAAAAGCATACAAAGCATCCTGCACAAATCTAATTTAAGAAATCCATCCAGTAGATAATAAAAAATTTGGCCTGGTTTCCTGACAGCAGTTGCCTCGCGAGCCAAAAGTGGAGATGTTCGGAGTGTGTATGTGTGTGTGGAGAGACGGAGAGTTTGTGTGTGTGTGCGTTTGTGTGCACGCATGCACGCGCTAATCGACCAACAGGGTCAAGAACTGAGGCAAGCTTCTCGGGGGCAACTGACTCTTGGTAATCCAAAATTAATCTAATCATTTCACAGTTTTGGTCTGAAATTCCTGCACCCCCAGAAGAATGCTTTGCCTCCTTTCTGTGCCTCAACTTATTCTGCCTGATGGGGAGGTTCAACAGTATTTGTCCCTCACCTAAGAATTGTAATGGGGGGGGAGATCTTCAAAATGAAAATTAGCCTTTGAGAAGACACAAAGGACAGGTGATCTGGTGGATGGTGAGGGGAGGTGATCTGAACTGACAAACCAGGTCCCCCCCCCATGCTTTTCCTTGCCATTTTTGCAGAAAAACTACAATAAAAATATAATTACTTTGCATTTCCTACCTGGTAAAATGGTTTTGCCTGCAAGAAGGAGCACAGTCAAATGTGATGTATTAACTTGCCTACCTAACCTTGGTAGCTAAATTACTAATTCTTGAACAGCTAAATAACACTATAGATCTATGTAAATGAAACCTACATTAACCCTGTCTGTAAACGGAATACCTTGCTAAGCTAACTACAAACCTGACAACAACAACCTCTGTAATGTACGATGCTTCCCAACAGTGCCATCGGCTGTTACAGATTAAAAGCAACAACTTCAGTGACATCAGCTGCAACTCAGAACACTGGTACATGAGAACCGTTGTGATCTCAGAGGCATTGCTTTATTCTGGAGGGACATCATCCTGCTTTCTCGCTGCAACAGCCAGCAAGGCAACTTACAAGCATGACATAAGATCCACTGCTGTAGGTGAGACCTAATTCTGTCTGGATTGCTGCTAGGCTGCTGGTTGTCACCAGTGTGAAAGCAAGAGAAGCTTTGGCATTGGGTGTTGGGGTTAGGTGGGGGGAACTGTGCCTTCAGCAACAAGATAAGCAATGCATGGAGTACCTAAGGATGGGGGAGAAATTCCATTCAATTGGCATGTAAAGCTGAAACGATCAAATTCGCACTTTCTGAAACAATATGAGAACCAAAACACAGCCATTCTTCAAAATTTGGCACTGTAATTCTCCAACTAAAGAATACTTACAAAATGCATATACTAGGGGGAAGTGTGCATTGAAATGAATATATTAGTGAAAGTAACATACAAAAATGCATTATATTAGAAGCTGCTTGCCAAAATGTGTTCGGTCGTCAAAAGTTCGCACAAAAAATCTGTTTATTGAGAGAAATTTGTGCTACAATGCTGAAGAATATTTATTCATTTATAGCTCACTTTTTCTCCAAGGAGTTCAAGGTAGAATACATGGTTCTCTTCCTCCTGAGGTAGGTGAGGCTATGAGGCAGTGACTGGCCCAAGGTCACCCAGTGAGCTGCATGGCTGAGTGGGGATTCGAACCCTGGTCCCCCAGGTTCTAGTACAACGCTCAATCTAGCTACTGCACCACACTGGCTCTCTCATTTTCATGAGGATTTTTTTTTAAATTCCAAATTGCTGCAGAACTGGATGAGAAGCCAAGAGAATAGAAATGGAGAGACCCTTCCATCCCTCGTAGTAGCAAAAGGCAGAGACGGCGTTTGCACTTTGTAGTGGCTACCCAACATGGGGATCCCAGTGTGATTTATAAAAAACCACATTCATAAAAGGCAGGCTAGAAACCCTATTAATATTAGTAATAATAATATTAGTAATAATGATAATACAATATAGGCTTGCCCTTTCTGCTTCCTGTCAAGCAGTGGGTATCAGTGTCAGTTGTACAATACTCATGCTGTTACAATTTGTCTATGATAACAGAAGCGTGAGAAATATTTTCAGTTCAGGACTGAGCTGTACTTGGCTTCCTGCAGTGCGACAGACAAAAACCAGACCAGATTAATAAGTGAAGCCTGCTCAAGGCGCAAGACGAACAGGGATTTTTTTCCCGCCTCCTGCCAGGCTAGCTGATTTGCTATAATCCTGAGAACTTTGCAGGTCCCTTCTGTCACTGGTGTGGAACTGCATTTTTTTTTCCAGGAAGAGGCTGTTGGGGCTAATATGATTGTACTTTGAAGGCACGATCTAGTGGGGAGTTCACCAGCACAAGCAGTGGCTGCTGGTGGCTCCATGTCAGTAGGGCAGTGGAATCCAATCTGGGTTTTAGTTTGAACTTTCAAGGAGCCATCCCATATGCTTCAGTTCAATTCACCTCAGGTGGCATTTAAAGCCAAAGCTATCACATTTGCACTTCCAAAGCAGTATGAGAACCGAAACCCAGTCATCCTTCAAAATTCGCACTTATTCAAATTTTACAATGCGGTTCTCCTACCAAAGAATGTTTACACAAATGCATAGATTCAAGGAAAGTGCTCATAAAATGAATATGTTAGTGAAAATAACATACAAAAATGGATTATATTAGGAGCAATTGCTTGTAAAATGTGTACATTAGTCAAAACTGCACACAAAGAATATGTTAGGAGAAATTCACAATAAATTGCTGAAGAACTTTCATGTGTTTATTTTTTTAAAAATTGCTGAAGAAATGTGGAGAACTGAAGAGTGGAAAAATGAGGAACTGAGAGAATGGGAATGGACAGAGCCTTCCTTCCCTACTGGGCCTCACCCCAGAGAACTTCTTTTCCCTCTGCCAACAATGTCAGTTGGCATTCATGACACCTTTATTTCTTACCAGGGATTGGTAATGTCAACAGAAGGAGAATGGCCCACTCCCCGTTTTTGCGCTGTGAGGGAAGCCACAGGTGGATGGAAAAAGAAATTGGTCCCTGCGGTGAAGTGATTTCCAGAAACTGTGTTAGCAAAAACAAGGAGGAGTCTTATGGAGTCTTAAAGACTAATCCGTTTATCACAACCTAAGCATTCATAGGCCACAGTTTGCTGCATCAGATGTAGCATGTGGACTGTGGCCCACAAACATTTTTGTCATAATAAATTTGTTAAGTCTATCACATGCTGCGCAAGATTCCTTGCTTTTCTGCCGTGCAGTGATTCCAGACATTACTTGGCAAACCAGAAACACAGATTGTTACTGTATCCCAGAAGATTAGAAAGTTATCGGGGAAGAGATGGCTCGAGATGAAGCCATGCTACAGTGCATACACATCAGCTTCTGTATCTTCTTTGTGGTCAGTTTTGGGGAAATTTCATATGAATGTGATGCCATCCCCCCCTCTACTTAGTTTCCATGTGCTAAAGGCAGAGGAGCAGTGCCATCAAAAAAGGTGGCAACTCAACCTTAGGGCTGTTATCTGCTAGTGTAAGAGTGCACTAGTGGAAGCTTGTTGCAAAATAGTTGATTCTTGTGTAATCCTTGTATGAATTTACTCTCAGCAACATCGGTCCATGGTACCTTAGGGACTATCTGAACCCTTATATCCCAGCTTGGTCACTGAGATCATCTGCCGAGTTGGTGAGGCTCATCTGACAACAAGAAATCGAGCCTTCTGTGTTATCAGCCCACTCCTGTGGAATGCTCTGCCAACAGAGATTCAGCAGGCACCTTTCTCTTCTGATTTTTTAACGCCTGCCAAAAACTTTTCTGTCACCAGCCTTATGCAGGCAAGTGAGACAATATTTTTCTGCAATAGTTAGTTAACTGATTTCTAGTTTCAAAATTGTATATGGTTTTCTTCTGTGCTTATATATGTTGTAAGCCCCTTTGATTTTTTTTAAAGAAAGAGTAGTGGTACAGAAATATTTTTATAAATAAATAAATGTAAACCGCTTTGTGAAATCTGCCTGAAAAGCAGTATTGTTGTTATGTGCCTTCAAGTCGATCATGACTTATGGCGACCCTATGAATCAACGACCTCCAAGAGCATCTGTCGTGAACCACCCTGTTCAGATCTTGTAAGTTCAGGTCTGTGGCTTCCTTTATGGAATCAATCCATCTCTTGCTTGGCCTTCCTCTTTTTCTACTCCCTTCTGTTTTTCCCACCATTATTGCCTTTTCTAGTGAATCATGTCTTGTCATTTTGTGTATGTATGCGCAAAGCTCTTCTCCAACACCACACTTCAAAGGGGTTGATTTTTCTCTTATCTGCTTTTTTCACTGTCCAACTTTCACATCCGTACATAGAGATCGGGAATGCCATGGTCTGAATGATCCTGACTTTAGTGTTCAGCGATACATCTTTGCATTTGAGGACCTTTCCTTGTTCTCTCATAAATAAATAAAAGAAAGAAAAAAAGAAAGAACCCGTTATGCAACAATCTTTCAGAATGTACTGGCACAACAACGTTCTCCTGTGCAACAAGTACAGCGCTATGTGGCTTTAATGTAATGCTGCATTGGACACAACCCCATGCGATTACAAGTACTTGCTACATAGGAGTTTGGCGGTCCATCAGGTAACCTGATGCCATATCGTTTCGGGCAGGGGCAACTCACCCAGCGCCTTCCAGATGTTGCAAGCTCAGATTGGCATACATGGCCGTTCCCCCATTTTCTCTCACAACAACCCTATGAGGTAGTTAGGCTGAGAGACAGTGACTGGTCCAACATAGGAAGCCACCTTATAACACATCAGGCCATTGGTACTTCTAGCTCAGTATTGTCCACACTGACTGGCAACAGCTCTCTGGGGTTTCAGACGGGGATTCTCCCAGCCCTACTTGGAGATGCCGGGGACTGAACCTGGGACCTTCTGCATGCAAGGCAGATGCTCTGCCACTGCGCTAGGGAGGGAGGGGTGTGTGTGCAGAAACACCTGGCTTTTGCGTAGCTGGAATGTAGTCTATTGGACAAAGACTTGAGTAGCGGCTATTACTTTGGCCACTTTGGCCTGTAGCCCTGCCTACCTCTAGCATGCAGCCCCTGGAAGGTTGTCCACAAGGAAATGTGGCCCTCAGGCTGGAAAGGGTTTGCAGCCCCTACTCTATGTGGTAAGTGTCTGTATAAGATTCACTTCCTTTCAAGCGTATTTGTGTCTGTATATAACACTGTTGTGGGTTGGTGTGTGAGCATCTAGAAAGCAAGGAGCCCAGCTGTGCAATACAAAGCAAGTTTCTGCAAACTCCTGTGCTCCTAAGGGTACATGTCCACCCAGCAAAGTCCAATCCAAATTGCGGCAAAGAAATAACTTCTGGCAGCCGAATCAAATGCTTCTTCCCTGCTAAAACAAAGAGACTGCTGTTGGGGAAGACGTGGAGATAGTTGCAAAAATCATTCTGGAAAGGGCCTGAGCTCTTTGGCCACCTGCTTTTCTTTTCTGGAGAGGTGCACGAGTCACGTTGATAGTATACGATACCTTCATGTAAGGCTTCTCCGCTTTCCAGCTTGAAGCACTACAAACATCCTGCTTCCTGCGGCCTCGTCCCATCTGCACAGAGCAATCTGCAGGGATCAAAGTGTGTTTCCTGATTGCTTGGATGCTGTTTCCTCCCCCCGTCCAGGGTTTTGTTTGGGGTATGTCTGATCCCACCCCCTGAAAGACGTTGTGCAGGCCACATCTTGCCCTGCATCCTGCCTGTGCCCAAGTTAGTGCACCATTTGCAGATGTCTTAGTCGGCAGCCAGACACCTTCCTCTGTGGCTGATGTAACGCAGGAGAGAAGGGAAGCAATGCAAAGAAAAGGTCCCAAACTCTGGAGGCTAAGAACATAAGACGAACTCTGCCGTTGGATCAGGCCAGTGGCCCATCTAGTCCAGCATCCTGTTCTCAGAGAGGCCAACCAAATGCCCATTATGGGAAGCCTGCAAGCAGGGCCTGAGTGCAACAGCACTCTCCCCTCCTGCGGTTTCCAGCAACTGGAATTCAGAAGTATACTGCCTCCGACAGTGGAGGTAGAACGTAGCACTCAAGGTTACATAGCCATCAATCTATCTCTTATTTGGCCTTCCTCTTTTTCTACTCCCTTCTGTTTTGCCCAGCATTATTGTCCTTTCTAGTGATTCATGTTTTCTCATGTTTCCAAAGTATGATAACCTCAGTTTCATCATTTTAGCTTCTAGTGACAGTTCTGGTTTAATTTGTTCTAACACCCATAGCCTGCAGCAAGAAATAGGTGCCGGTCCAAAAGGATGACGAACTATCGAATTCAGCTGGAATCCAACGCCAGGTCCAATATGGTGGATATTCTCCCCCACCCCTAGCTGCCTCCACAGCAGCAGTTCAGGAAACACATGAAGAACAGTTGCGGGATGTCAAAGGCGATCCATCAAAAGTAAACAATCAGGACAGCGAGAAAGGAGCTGAGATGAAAAATTAAAGGCTCGGAGGTCTGCCCGCGGAACTGCTTTTGTTGCAGATCTGCAGTCTTGCCATCTCTGCCTCATTTCTCTCTGAGCCCATTGTCTGTGTTTCGGACTCTGGGAAGAACAAGCCAAACCGCATACTGTTGTGCAGCTTTTGGGCTGAGCGGGTGTTTTTTATTTAATTATTTATTTTCGCATGCCGGGTAGCAGTACCTAAGCACACAGCAGCATCAGGCAGAGGGAGGGGAACACAAGAATCACATCCCTTGAAGGGACACACAATAAGGAGTGGTGATATTCAGCCTAATAAGCTGTCTGGCTATTATGCCTTTCCTTTTCTTCAGAGAGCCAGAAAGCCAGTCTTCAGAAGGCATGGTGTGGAATCTGACACGAGTATGTAAGAGAGAGAGAGGCTGACCCAGAAATAGGACGCATTATTTATGAGCAGAAAACCAGACCTTGGTGTTAACAAGGGCAAAGTTATTTCAAGGAGAAAATGGCTCCCATTATGTGCCATCAGCTGAGCCTGCTTCCCGTTTGGAAAAGAGATTGGTATTTACGTGATGCTTCTAGACAGCACAAAAGCCACCTCCAGTTATATCAGCCTCCCCCCCCCAGGTCAAATGCCATCCTCATCTGCTTTGTGGTGCTGGGCAAAGCCCCTTGCCCCTTGGCAAACAGGCAGAGTAGGCTTGGTTGTTTTCAGGGGGGCGAGCGCTGGGGAAATAGCGAGCCTTTGTTTTGGTCCTCTCGAGCAGCAAACAATCGTCTTCTTCTTCCTTAAGTTGCAGAATTTATTAACTAATTTGTTCCAGATAGGACAATGCAAAGGAACATGTATAAAGCAGAATGGGAAGCGTCTCCTGGAGTTTGGCCTGTCACAAAACACCCATTTCACAGAAGGTAAGCATGAGGCTAAAAAACCAAGAAGCTTTCTGAAGAAAACCGAGTACAAGGCAGAGGTCGGTGATGTTCCTTTGCAACTAGGTGCAGTACAGGAAAACCAGCCATGAGTCAGAAGCTATCTTAAAAAAAACACCAAAAAGAGGGGCTCATCCGCCATGATGGATTTTCTTAGTGTAGAGCATTTTTGTCTGTTATTTCCACTAGTACAGTCACTGTTGTTCACATTTTACCCTCATATCTGCATTTTTGCAAACACTGTTTGCTCGGAGGACTGCACCAGAGCTCCAGAGCATAACTTGAAAACCTCTGTAAAAGCTCCCCCCCCCCATCGTTTATGGTTTCTTTGAAAACTGAGAAATAGGGAAATATTCATAGCCAGTGGGAACTGTATGGACAATTTGCCACTCCGTTTCTCAAACCTATAAAAGTGGGGCGATGGAGAGAACTCCCCCATGGCCTGGTTTAATATTTTCTCCCTTAGTTCATGATGATTTGAGAAGTAGAGGTCGTCTGATTGATAAACTCAAAGGGTCCTAATGAGAGCCGCAATGTGTTCTGTTCTGATCATCCCTCTGGGGAGAACGCTACAGGTGATCTTTGATGTCACACGCTGTGACTTCCAAGGTACAGCTGAACTGATCTTTTTGTTTGATCAGAAGGTGGGAGTTTGATGCTTGAATAGCTTGTTCAGAATTTGGTCTTAATTTTTGTACTTTTCTTTGAGAGGGTGGACATAGTAAAGGGCATTTGTCGTCTTAGATTGAGTTAGAATTGGATGCAAGGCCCGAGTGCTGGTGAACCATTAGGTGTGCCGTTTGCAACCTCATGACTGCATGAAGACATGGGAACATAATCCGCATGACCAAGACACATTTACAAAAAAGGCGGAAGAAATGGGAATGTTAAAACACTGGCAACACTTTGCAGCTTTAGATCCAATTGCTGGGGAGGAACAGGGTGCAAGAGGACAGAGTGCTTCGTGTTCCTCTGCAACCTGTCCAAATGACATCCTTTGCATCTCACCTGCACAGCAGATGTGGCATTTATGTCAGAAGGGGGGTGATCTGAAGATTGTCGTTGGACCCTGAAAACTTGTGCAACTTGTTCCAATGGCATTGGCAAGGTAAACATCCCAAGTCCCTCTCAGACAAACAGCAGATGAATATGTGAGAACTTTGTAGACTTCAAACCTGTGCACACCATGGATTGCATCCAACTTAGTGCTAAGGACTGTGTCCCACCAGTACAAGGTGTTCTGGCTCTCACCAACAGATTCAGATGCAGGACTCTCGGCTCAGTGATTGCCAGTAGCTTTAATCCACTGGTTAGCACACGACTGGAACATAAATCAGATTACCAATCACACACAGTTAAGATCACAGCAAGGCACTTCTCAGGATGGCTACACAAGCAAAGGCATTGTTGAAACACTTGACACCTGAGTCCTCCTTATGAAAGATGGGATGGGAAACAACTCCTTGCATGGGAGTTGTTTCCCGGCTCAGGACTGGGCAAGGAAAAAGGCACTAATAATAATAATAAAATATTTTTATACCGCCCTTCGTCCCAGAAGGAGCCCCAGGGCAGCACAAAAGAGCCAAACCACTTAAAACATCTCAAAAACAAAACATCTTATATATTTAAAAAACAAAACTTTAAAACATCTTAAAAAGCAATTCCAACATAGATGCAGACTGGGATAAGGTCTCTACTTAAAAGGCTTGTGGAAAGAGGAAGGTCTTCGGTAGGCACTTAAAAGATAACAGATGGTGCCTGTCTAATATTTAAGGGGAGGAAATTCTAAAGGGAAAGTGCCACGACACTAAAGGTCCACTTCCTATGTTGTGCAGAATAGACCTCCTGATTAGATGATATCTGTAGGAGGCCTTCACCTGCAGAGCGCAGTGACCGACTGGTTATATAAGGGGTAAGACGATCTTTCAGGTATCCTGTTCCCAAGCTATACAGGGCTTTGTACACCAAAACCATAACCTTGAACCTGGCCCAGTAGCTAATAGGCATGAAATGCAATTCTTTCAGTAGCAGAGAAACAGTTAGGGAAAACTGTGTACAGAAATGTATCTATTAAGAGAAATTCACACTAAAATGCTGAAGAATTTCCAGGAGGATTTTTTTTAAAATCACAAATTGCTGCAGAAATGTGTGGAAATTAAAACTGGAAAAATGAGAAACCGACAGAACCAAAACTGGCAGATCCTTCCATCCCTACCTAAGGTGCACATTTTTGCAAGGGATTTTCACCAATATAATGCATTTGTGTTATATTATTTTCACTAATCTGTGCATATTTATGCATACTTTCCCCAATGTATGCATTTTTGTACACATTTTTCAGCTGGAGACCTGCAGCACAAAATTCTGATAAGTGCAAATTTCAGAGGACGGCTGTGTTTTGGGCCACATACTGTTTCAGAAGTGTGAATGAAGTCATTTCCCATCCAAATGCAAACCAAACCTACACCAGACCTATTCCCTTAACCAGTGCACTAGTTCAGACTTCACCAGTGCAACAAAACATATATTTCTCCTCCTAATGCTAAAAACTAAACCATCACTTCAGATCAGTTTGTTGTTTGGAGTTTTTGAAAGAGAGGTCAGCTACACGTAGTGTGAAGCTGGGGCTAGAGTGAAAGCTGGAGCTGTGCCCAGCCCAGTCATCTGGAAATTACATCTTGCATAGGAACCCAAATGTCAACTTCCACAGCCCCTTTTACAGCCGGAACTGTGTTAACTCCCTTTCATCCCTCCATGCTGCGTCTTCATTTTCCGGCAGATGCAACCGTACTTCCTTTCAGATACGATAAATCATCTCTGGAAGCGCCACAATCTAGGGCACAGTGAGCTATCATTTGGAATTTCAGATGACACTTGAAAGTATAACAACAAGTAAACAAATCCCAGGAGAAGAATGTGTCTTGAAATGTGCAGTTCATGTTAGTAGCACAAAGTAATTAACACGCTGAAGCAGCAAGGGAGGAGGTGACTATTTTCTAGTTTCTCGGAAGGTGCTAAAAAAAAAATGGGCCAAGTATTCAGACCATGGGAGCCACTGGGATAAAGTTGGCCATAACTTGGGTTGATTATACCCTAAGTGTTGATGTTTCTTTGAGGTTGCATTTAACCGATAGGTTATCAAAATGTGGTCTATGGAATGACTGCATAAGCATCAAGAATATCTGCACTTGGTCCTGCATGTGATTTATTTTTTCTGATGACTGAGACTGAGACCATTTTGACCAGGGCTGCTTACACACTACACATTTAAAGCACATCTCTCACCCTCCCCCCAAAGAATCCTGGGAACTACAGATTGCTACAGGTGCTGGGAAATGTAGCTCTGTGAGAGGTAAACTACAGATCACAGGATTCTTTGTGGGGAAAATATGCTCTAAATGTATGGTATATATGTAGCCCCACTCAGGATTTATCCAACAGGCTAACATATTCATGGCCTAGAGCCATTATTATCAAGACTAATTTATTTACTCAAGCATTTGCTGCTGTGATCGTTACCTAGCTTTTGTACAGAGTTGTAATTCCCAGAGGAAAGAGGGATTGACTGTTAAACCACTCTGGGAATGGTAGCTCTGTGAGGGGAATAGGGGTCTCCAAATAATTCTTAGCACCCTTCACAAACAACACTTCCCAGGATTCTTTGGGGGAAGTCATGACTGTTTAAAGTGGAATAACTGTAGAATAAATGTATGGTGTGAATGTGGCCTACGACTGTACTTGAGGTAACTGGATGCTCCATACCTCAATATTACCTTTTGCAGTTAGGACCTTGATGCCAAATTTAGCCTTGGTTACCACTGTTGATTTCATTTTTTGTACAATGTAGGATATTGCCATATGAATGTGAGGATTTAGTAGGCGTTTTTGCCCAGCACGCCTGAGATTCTGTCAGCAACTGTGAACATAAGTGACATTTTATGCTTTTCACTCCATCAAGATCAAGCGGCATGTTGAAGGCCCTGTGTATCTCCTCTGTGATATAAAATTACATGGCAAGCGAGTAAAATGTGAGGGGTTTTGTTGTTGTATAATCCGGAGCACTGAATATGAAATGAGGGAGCTCGTTTGTTAGTGTGGGGTGGTTGATCTTTCATCTTTCAAATGGTTGAAAAGACAAACTTGGCTGGCAGGCAGCTCACCTGTTTTCCCCCGTCACTGCATGACAAATAGTTTCGCAGAATCTGCCGCTGTGCCTGGGACAAGCCTTTTCAGATGGCACAGAAGTTATGTGCACGTACAAGGGTCATTGCAAGCTAGGGTGTGAGTTTGTCTCCAAAGCCAGGCAAGTGGTGTTGAAAGAGATAAATTATCTCCAGCTCTGTTGGACGGACGGTGCCGTCTCCCAAAGGCGTCTTTATCACTGTACCCTTGTTGGTGCAGAAGTGGTCAGGGTGAGCATCTCCAGATTGACAACGTCTACCCTGCAGTTTGTTGATTTTTTAAAGTTTGCTTCTGTAGCTCCCTGGTGAATCGGTTGTTTGGGAAACTCTTGTCTAGAAGCATCACTGCTGGTGCTTTTCGTCAGTTGTCCACAGCGGTTCCCAGGCATCTTTCAACAAACGCACACTGGCACGCTCCACTCTCAGTGCAATCCTAGGCATTCAGAGGGCCCCTGATGAACTCAATGAGATGTACTCCAGAGCAGACTTGTACCAATTTTCATCCAAACGTTTCATCAAAAGCCATCAATGCCCATTACAACAAGCATCTTCCTGTGATCAATGCCCATTAGAACAATCATATCAAACTATTAACTATGGAAAAGACTACAGGAAAGGTGATCTCACTTGACGTCATACAGACATCTGCAAAGAGAAAAATGCTGCACTGGGAGGAAGCAGTTTGAATCCCTGATAGGAAACTTCCCTAGTGCAACCGATCCCAGAAGGGCTTCCCGTCAGCCCCGATCACCTGATCAGCGCTGACTGGAAGCCCCACTGGCAAAGGAACTCCTGATTATTCTGTTGCAGCATATGTTGCATGACATCAGGTGTGGGCCAGGTGGGCGTGGCTTGTAGAGAATGGCCTCACAGACCAGGTTGGTACCTGTGCTGAGCCTAGTTAGGACTACAGGCCAGAGGTTTCTCATCACTGCACAATGGTGTTGTTTCTTTGTTGTCTGACTTATCCACCCTTATCTCAAAGGCTCAGGGCAGCTAATAGCAATTTAGTTGTACACCTGGGTCCATATTTTAAAGGTTTGCCCCCCCCAAAAAAAAAACTCCAAGGAAAGAAGAAAGGGGAGGGAACCCACAATTTTAAAACTGAACATACTTTATAACTGATCAAAAAAAGAGTATTTTTGGAACTTCTTATAACCCCATCCCAAAGTACGTTTACTGAACTCAGTGGGATTTACTTTCTCATAAGCCTGCCTAATACTCTTTTGGATTTTAGCCACAGTATTTCAATAATAATAAAAAATCTGTATATATGGCGTGATACTTTAAAAAAATAATATTTATTTTTTACAAAGCCAGGGGAGGAAAAAATGCAATGTTAAAATGCATGTTGCCACGTTAAAAGTTGTCTTTAGGTCCACTTTCTCATCCTCTGTTTGTTTTTTTAAAGTTATCCCTTAAAATTACATAGCTGTGTTGCTTTCCAGCGCTGGTGAGAAACCTGTTTAAACATTTCATACCAGAAGGCAGGGCCAGATTTCACATTCAAGAACTTGCCAGATGGAGGCTTAATTCAAATGAACAAATGGCAAACAAATGATCTGTGCGTCTGGAGACACTCTTTATGAGTTATCCACGCTAAAATGTATGAAAAAAGAAAAAGAAATGCAGTGGAACATGGATGCCTTGAAATGTTGCTCTTTAATCATGCAGAATGACTCTGGGTAGTTGGTAAAGCCACTCTGCACACTCTCAGGGGCACTTTTGTATTCTACTTGTTCTAGAACCCAGTATTGCTATTGAAAACTGAACTGAGGGACTGACCCTGCATTCAAATGTAGCACTAGCCACAGTCTTGCTGCTCACACACATATTTTGGTCTCTTTCCCCAACAAATCTCAGCAATCTTTTTTACTGGGCTTTCATAATGCCCTGGGCTCATGATGCTAATCAGGGCTGTTATACGCAACCCCACGTTCAATATAGTTTGCACCTGCAAATGTTTTGGGGCGGTCATACTTTGTTTCCAGTCAGTGCATGTCCTGCTGAAATCCTGTAACTTTTCATATCACAAATGTTCCAGGGAGCGTGTATTTGTCTTGCTTTTGTTGTGTTGTAACACAAGAGTGCCCCTCCAGACAGCAATGATGTAACTTTGGGGAAGTATCGCAGAACCACCAATAAAGCAGAATAATGAGTAGACGGTCCAGTATAAATCCACCACTAAAGCACTATGATTGTGTCAATGACGTTGCAGAACACACCTGCAAAAATAACACCAGTCTGGAGGCGCGCTCTTTGTAGTCACATCAGGATATAAGCCTAGCCACCAGGGGTGTAGTCATCCAGGGTTGAGGGCGGTTGTAGATCCCTTACTTTTTAATGAACAGGGTCCCAGCCAGATCCCTATATACGAGCCAATCATCCTGAAAGGGGAGTGTGTTAGCCACTGAGGAGAGTCCTTGTCCTTTTGTGCTGATGGGAGCCATAGTGAAAGAAGGTGAGTTAGCCATCGAGAAGACTCTTCTCAATGGCTAACACACAGCCTCCCCTTTCATGCTGATTGGCTGATATCTGTTGTAGCAGAAATGACATGGAGAGTAAAGAAGATGAGGGGAAGGGGGCATAGCTGAACTATCATGAAGGGACCCTGTGCTTCTGAATTTGCCATCATGCTGCTGCTAGTTACCCATTAAGATCAGCCAAACACAGGCCAGCATAAAGTTCTGAGCTAACGAGCCACAGATGACAACCTGCCACTTGCTGAGTGACCCACCTTACTTTGCAGTTCGAGGTATGCCCTTGAAACAGGAAGTTTATCAAGGCCCTGCTAGGCTGATCATATATGGCTTGATGGGCTTTATTCAGCTTAGTGGGTCACAAGTGTCCCATTGCAGTTAGAGTCATGGCAAGAGGGCACAAGGGACACAGCCTTTTCTGCAGTAGCACCGGAATCATGGGGCACTTTCCAGAGAAGATTTGCCAGGCTCAGAGCAGCCACTTAGGCACTGCCAGAAAAAAGAGGAACTTTGTTGCCAAAAGAAGAGCACAAAAGTGGATGCAGATTTGCATAGTATTTGCACTTGCTGACTTATACATATTGATGCAAATTTAGAAACAATAAGTGAAATAGAAATGCATCTCATCCTCCTAGCGCCCAAGACTGGATCAGGTGCCTGCTCCGTCTGCTGTCCAGGTATTAACTCTTGACGGGCAACTTCAAGGCCTCTCCTGCTCTCCCTCCTTTATCTTTAATCTAGGCGTGAAACATACAACCTTTCAAATACAGAGGCCCTTCAAAGAGAGGACTGTCAAGACAGGATCACCCTAGCCATCATCAGGCTCCATCTTTCCTTGCCTTTTGGAGAGCACATTTCAGCAGACCATCTTGGACTGGCTGCAGGCTTTGCGTTTGGCTGCTATCTTCCTGTTTTTTCTGACACTGTTCTTTGTTTCTGTGTCTGATGTTGCATGTGTGGCTACTAGCAATAGCACCATCATCAGTGGCTGGACAGGAATAGTGGGAGTTGGAACGCAGCCAGTGCAAGAGACAGAAGTCTGAGGTCTGCAGCCAGCAGCAGGCTCCGAGCATGCTGTTTACTTTTGGAGAATCGATGCCTGCTATATAAGTCACTAAGTACTTCATGTACAAGCAGAGCACAAGCAGAGGCAAAAATGCATCCCTACAGTGCAGGGATGGGAGAGAAAATTTGATTCAGTTCACATTTAGAGACAAATTTATCAAGTTCGCCCTTTCCGAAACAATCTGAGAACCAAAACATAGCCATCCTGTGAAGTTCTCACTTATCCAGATTTTGCAATGCAGTTCTCCAACCAAGCAATGCCTATATTGGGGGAAAGTGTGCATAAAAATGAATATATTCATGGAAATAACATACAAAAATGCAGTATATTTAGAGAAACTGCTTGAAAAGATGTATACATTACTCAAAACTGCATACAAAAATTTGTTTATTAGAAGAAATTCCCACAAAAATGCTAAAGAATTTTCACATGGATTTTTTTTTTAACTGGAAGTTGCTGCAGAAATGTGGAGAACTGAATTTAAGATCAGGAAAATGAGAAATGGAAAGAACCAAAACTGACACACCATTCCATGCCTACTACAGGGCAATCAATCTATGACCCTATATCAGATTCCCAGGGAGTGTTGCTGCAGCACCGCAAATCTAACTTAGGTCCATTAATTTTAATGGGCCCACTTTGAGTAGGACTGGGCTGCAATACAATACATGTCTACTCAGAAGTAAGCTCCACTGGGTTCAATGGGGTTTACTCTCAGGTGTGTATTGGATTGCAGTCTTAGTTAGATAGAGCCCTGAGACTCCTATCTCTTCCTACGCTTCATCTTAAGACTGGTATAGTAGCAATTAAGAATGTAAGAGAAGGACACGAAAATTAAAAATCATCCAAAGGAAACTTGTGAGAAGCTCTGGGTTAAGACTGTGGCTCAAGAATCTCAGCTATGTTATGTCAGAATGTTTAATTGCAAGCTGCTGTCTAATGAATGGAAAGATATGGCAAAAGCAGGAAGCCAAGGGAGCCTGTGAAAACAAAACTCCAATTGCCGTTTTGGAAATTGAACCCTCCGCTAATATCCCTGTGCGCACAGCATCTAGCGTTACAAGGAGGCATTCAGAAGATCACATTCTCTGGCTGTGAACCAGTTACCACTTAATGCCCTTGTTTAATTTCTAAAATCACAGGGTATGTGGTTGAAGTCTGCCTAGAAGTCACACACTAAGCCAGGGATAGGTAGCCTGTGGCCCTCCAGATGTTGTTGGACTCTGACTCCCATTGGCCCCCAGCCAACAGGGCCAATGGTCAGAGATGATGGGAGCTGGTGTCCAGCATCATCTGGAGGGCCACAGGTTTCCCATCCCTGCTCTAAGCACTGGTCTAGAGGTGAGGGGAATGCATTCTGCACATGCCCAGATACATTTACCTCTTTATACTTCTCATGTTCTTGTAGAGGCCTTGGAAGGCCTGGTTTGAAGTAAGATGTAACATGCACATTTCCATATGTACACACACTATCATCATCATCATTTTTTTAAAAAAATGTATATCCCAGGATTTTTAAAAAAAGTTTCTGAAATGTTACCCAAATGGATTTCCCAGTACACACAGCTAGGATCATGTGTGTTTTAACTGGAGTATTTCATTTACATTCAAGGTATAAATTAAAAGGGAATGGATTAGAGTCAAAATGCAGAACACTTACTGAGAGCATTGGAAGCACCACAAGGAATAACATTAGATGTTGCAATCCTAAACACACTTACCAGGGAGTAAGCACCACTGAACACAACCGTGAACTTGCTTCAAATCTGAGTAAACATGAATAAGATTGCACTGCCAGCCAAATGGAGAGCCAGTGTGGTGTAGTGGTGTTAAGGTGTTGGACTACGACCTGGGAGACCAGGGTTCGAATCCCCACATAGCCATGAAGTTAACTGGGTGACCTTGGGCCAGCCACTGCCTCTCAGCCTCATGAAAACCCTATTCATAGGGTCACCATAATTCGGAATCGACTTGAAGGTAGTACATTTACATTTTTTGCCAGTCAAATGAATCACACACACAGACACTTCACTGTGCACCCTTTTTGTTATCTAATGAACACGTTAACAGTATTATAGGTTGGATCGAAACCAAGTTAGTGACACTTTGATTCCCCTGAAATCAATGTGGGGAAGGGCCATAGCCCAGTGGTAGAGCATCTGCCTTGCATGCAGAAGGTCCCAAGTTCAATCTCTGGCATCTCCAGGTAGGACTGGGTGAGATTGCTGCCTGCAACCCTGGAGAGGCACTGCCGCTCAATGTAGGCAATATTGAGCTAGATGGACCAATGGTCCGACTCAGCATAAAGCAACTTTCTATGTTCCTAATGTGAAATGTTGAATGGAAATAGCATGCCTTCAAGTCGATCCTGACTTATGGCGACCCTATGAATAGGGTCTTCATGGTAAGCGGTATTCAGAGGGGGGTTACCATTGCCTCCCTCTGAGGCTAGTCCTCCCCAGACGGCTAAGGTCTGCTCAGCTTGCCACAGCTGCACAAGCCAGCCCCTTCCTTGTCTGCAACTGCCAGCTGGGGGGCAACTGGGATCCTTGGGACTCTGCAGCTTGCCCATGGCTGCACAAGTGACAGGGCACGTAACCCCTGAGCCACTCACTGTGGGGGTGATCTTTAGCTGGCCCTTGACACCCAGGAGACACAAGCAGGGATTTGAACTTGCAGACTCTGGACTCCCAGCCAGGCTCTCCTCCCCATTTAAATCCCTTTGACTAAGTCTGGATCCAGTCTTTAACTTAATTCAGGACTGATTATTAATATGTGTGTGTGTTCTGGAACCAGCTTACTCACACTTAAAACTCCAATCCTAAACACTCCACTGAGACTTCTTTCTGAATAAACGTGCATAGCATTGCATAGTAAAATACAATAACACAAGTAGTCAACACTAAAATACTAACCAGAAAACCATCAGAAGACAAGAACAGCCACAGAGCCGCACAGACATACTGAGTGCCACGTATGAAAATGCTCTAAAAGGTGGTATGGGGAATTTAATTCATGTCAATAATTGGGAAAATGCCCCAGGCTCACAAATATGGAACTGATGATATTGATTGATATAGCAGTCATAGGCTGCAGTTCTATACACGCTATGTACAATGGGGCTTACTTCTGAGTAGACATCTATAAGACCATGCTATTAGTACTTATATTAAGATTTTAAAATCCCACGGTTTTTATTGATTGATTGCTATTTATGAGCAGCTTTTGGGCAAAGACCTCCCCTTAATTATTTCTAGGCGATTAATCATCTGCCTTGAGAATCAATTAATCTATCAGTTTAATTGAAATACATTTGCACATTACCAAACCCCCAGTAAAAGAGTGACTGGAGTCACTCCTCTATTAATTTGCTGTGTTTGGACCCTGACTTTCTTTCTTTGCATGGAGGTCCCAGGTGGTCTGTCATACAGGCATTTATCAGAGCTAGCCCTGCTTAGTTTCAACCAGGTCATTATATCACATGCCATTTTGGGGGGGTGGGGGAGGAGGGAATACTTGGGACCTCACCCTACTGTTTAATACATAGCACTTACTGTTAGGGGAAAGGGCCATCTTTAATGTTTTATTTTTCATTTTCTTTCACAGGAACACGCCACAACCAAAATTGCCTTTAGAAAAGCAAACCAGTTGCCCTTAACTTTAAATGTCACCAGTTCAAATTTGCCCTAGTTTGTTAAACCTTAATGGTAGCTGATTAGAGTTTCCAAACCAACGCTTACTTTCACTGTCTTTTATCCCCTCAGAATAGAAACACAGTTAAAGCATATTACAGATTCAGATGTCCTAAAGTGTTAGGCATTATTTGTAATTTTGCAATAATAAAAAATAAAAAATAAAAATAATTTGTACAAATAAGACAAGAGTGATTGTTTACTTTGGGTTAATTCATCTGGAAAAAAAATGGTGGCATGTGAATAAAGTAATAGTGGTTGGGGTGGAATCAGTATTCCAGGTCTGGATTTCATTTGCCAAGGTGGTGGCCCTTGTGGTTTATTGCAAATATTATTTATTTATTCTTAGGGTTATCTGAAAAAACAAAATGCCATTTACAGGGGAGGCAATTAAACATTGACTTTCTTAGGGTTTTTTTTTAAATACAGTTGCTATTTATATCTTTTTTATTTAACCCAGCTGTTAGTTTATGTTAACATGCAGCATGGTGCAAAAATTCCAGCAGACAAGTGTGAATCCCAGTGAGATCTCTATTCTCTCTCTGTCTCTCATTTTTATTTGTTTACAGAACTTATATGCTGCCCAATAATGGTGTTCTCTGGATGATTTAAAACATTAAAATGCAATAATAATTACAGAACAATAAAAACAGGAAGCAAATTCCAACATAAAAAAATGCCAGCAGCAGAGAATCAAACCAGAATAGAGAAAAATAGAGTGTTACTTAAAGTATGCAATAGATCTAAAATTCACAGGATTCAAAAATTCATAATTTAAAAGCCTGGGAAAAATAAAAGGATCTCACCTGGTACTGAAAAGACCACAAAGCGAGTGTCAAGCGAGCCTATCTGGGGAAGGCCAGTTATTTATTTTTGTGTATTTTATTAATTTAAGAATTGCCTTTCACACACATGTCAAACATTCTTAAAAACAGCTAAAATGGTTTTTAAAACAGTAGGAAAAAACCCTAAAGATTTAGTACAATACAAAAGGTGGTATCCAACTTAACAGGTCTGCTAGAGCAAAGAGTTTTCACTGTGAAGTGGAACTTTCCCACCCTCTCCACTCCCTGTGTGCCATCTAAATCTGTTCTGGGGTTTTCCCCAAATCTCTGGAGAAGATTTATGGGGCACGCAGGGGGTGAGTGGGGAAGTTCCATTGCACAGCTAAAACTTGTTGCGCTACTGGAACTGTTTTGTTGGATACCATCCATAGTGAACAACTAAGACAAAGACCTTTTCATCCCTAACTGAGGTGCCACCGTGAAGAAGGACCTTTCCTCAGAAGCCGTCCATGGTGCACCTGGAGAAGGGACTCTGCAAATGATAGGGGAACTACAGTACTGATTGCAAGAGAAAAGAGAGAGATGTGGAAGTGCAGGATTAATATATATAAATCATAAATGTAAGGAAATAGGAACAAGATGAGAAGCAGATAAACTCCTGACTTGTCTTAAGGAAACCTCCTCTTTAGGAGCTCAGCTATTTTCCCCCCTCCTCCTGTTTAAAACAGAAAATAAGGGCAGAAACCACCTTTCCCCTGAAAAATTATCTTAAAGGAATTAAATGGCTGTGCTGGCTCGGACTGGTTGGAGTTAAAATCTGGTTGGGATAGCATTTGGAGTGAACTAGTCCAGTTGAACAAAGTTCACTGAACTAGTTCACAACTCTCTGAACTACATCTGAAAGTAGTTGCCATCATTGCCAGGTGAACTAAAGGTGAATTAAGTACATTTTGGAGGAAAAATGCAAACAATTTCTAGCTAATCTTCATGTTCATTCCCTCCCAACCCACATGCAAGAGGCCTGGACTCTTAGCTGTTTTTGTCTTCAAGACATCTGTAAAGAAATTGAGAAAGCACAAAGTGGAGGTAATGTTCCAAGGCTTATTAGGCAGCTACAGAGGTGCTGCTGTTGCTAAGGTTGCTTAGTCACTTAATCAGAAAGAAGGAATGTGAGGCATTTCCTGAATCATCTTTGCTGAAGAGATTTGCTCTCTTCCAATTGGAACATATTGCAGTGACAACAAAGTGAGTACAGGAACAAAGCAAATGATGCCTTGGGCCTTTAACATCTGTGTTACACATCTGGCACACAAATTAAACAAGGCAAGCCTTTTTTGTGTGTATGCAAATATGGTTATGGAGAAAGCTTCACCTGTTGACAGTCTGTCTATCAGATAACTTATTACTTGTGTGTGGCTCCAGATTTACTTTTGGACCGTATATTTCAGCACAGCAGCTTGTGTAGCCCAGGATGAACTTTTTAGTTCTTAAAAAGTTCATATTTGGCAACTTTTTTTCAATACTTTTTTTTTTGGGGGGGGAACTTGAATGGAATTAGTTTGTTTTGTAAAAGGATGAACTTTAACTAGTTCCTTTTTAAAATGCACTTTCCAAGCACTGGTTTGGTTCCTCAATGGCAAGGGAAGTGCATTCTGTACATTCCCATGCCCTTTATTTCTGAGGTTCATAGTTCCAAATCAAATTTTTCACACTATGTCTTGTAAACATCTTTTCCACCCAGGCCCTTTGAACTGCATGGTCTTGATTCATCTCTTGCACCGTCCCATTGAATTCAAGGGGTCAACAGCAACCACTTTGGGAAGCCCTCCTCTGGGATGGTGTACAACCAATACAGTATTAAAATGTCCATATACATCCACCTCATAAAAAGCATGAATAAATTACTTTAAAACAAAATTGTCATGCTCTGGTTCGATGCAGGACCCAATGAAGAAGGCAGGTCAGAAGTTGCAGGACCATGGATAACTCCAAACAAGCCACTTGCTCAAATGGGTTGAGAGCAGACTGAGGCCTTTTAAGCCTCTGCCTTCAAACTACCTCTTCTATTCTCTGTCCCTTGTGGAAACATCAACTTTTTAAAGGGCCAACCCCCAGTCCAAAGATGGGCACTCTTCCTCCATTCTACAGTCTCCCTTCAGGTGTGTGCCTTGCAGTACTGGAGTGGTAAGGTTCCGGCTCTGGCCCTACAGATCTTGTTGGTACAGAAGATTCTTCTGGGGCCTCCTCTGACAGCCTAAGGTGCAGTGGTCTCCTGATCTCCAGCAGCAGACTCAAAGCCTGGTCTAGCTCCTGAGCTGGGGTATCTGCTGCCTCTGGCTTTGTGTCTGGATTCAGGGATCATGACAAAAATCACAACAAATTTTCAAAAATTCTCAAGACCATAAATGCTGTGAGCACTAAAAACCTCCAAATGCTTGGGTAAACAAATGTACATTCAACGGACACTTTGAATATCAAAAGTGAAGAGGACAAGTGCACTTCCAAGGGGAGGGAGTTCCAGAGTGTGGGTATACCACAGAAAAGGCCGTCCCATGTTCCCACACAACTATTCCTAGCAGACACCATGAGCAGCACTTCCTTTGCGGATCATAAAGACTGGGTTGGCTGGTATTGGAGGAGGTGCACCTACAGATACCTCAATGGACCCGAGGTACCCATCCCTGAGCAATAGCTTCCAGACCAGCCTATCTTTTGTGGCAGATATAGCGGTGTATCTGGTACCTTGCCAAAATACTGGAGTATCCACCAAATCCTGCAACAGTCAGCTGGTGTAATTTGAGTACAGGATTGCTCTGGCAGGGTGTACACATATTTCCCCTGACATTTAAGAGCTGAGACAAAAAAGAAAACAAATAAAAAGTCTCATCTGACTCTGAAGAAGAAATCTGCAGTCGGCACTTGGAAGTGTTTGAAAGAGATTTTCTTTTAATTTCTTTCTTTACCTGTAACAATCTGGCAAATGCATCCCCCGCCCACATCACAACATTCTTATACAAGCTGTGTCTGATCTAATCTTATGTACTTTGGCCACGAGTCTTGGAAAAGCAAATATTCCCAAGGCAATTGAAATATTGAAAGCACTGTATAACAGCGTGGAAGTATGAAGCAGTTCATAAAGGGGAGCTTGTCAAGTTGAACTTACATTTAGTCAACATTGCAAGAGGCGTGGGGGGAGGGGGAAGAAACAGGCAATGTTTTTATTGTAATGGGTTGTTATGGAAGCACCTACAAGGCAGAAACCTGACCTAACATTCAGTTTCAGCATGTATGTGAGCATGCATGCGCTATGTTGTTGTTGTTATATGCCATCAAGTCGATTACGGCTTACGGCAACCCTATTAATCTTTTTTGGATATATTCATAGGGTTTTCATGGTAAGAGGTGGTTTACCATTGCCTTCCTCTAAGCCTACGGCACCCGGTATTCCCAGACAGTCTCCCATCCAAGTACTAACCAGGCCTGACCTTGCTTAGCTTCTGAGATCAGACGAGATCTGGTGTGTTCAGGGTAGTATGGCCCTAGCAACCTAAGAAGTAAAATCCCAATAATCAACAGTATCTTTCCAGAGACAATGGCTATTTATTCAGGCTTTGTTAACAATGCAGTTCTTCAGAGCTCATCTGCGTACTGCTTTCTAGAGTTTTTATTTTTGTTGTTGTTCTGTGCCTTCAAGTCGATTGCGACTTATGGCGACCCTATTAATCTTTTTTGGATATATTCATAGGGATTTCATGGTAAGAGGTATTCAGAGGTGGTTTGCCATTGCCTTCCTCTAAGCCTACGGCACCCGGTATTCCCAGGCAGTCTCCCATCCAAGTACTAACCAGGCCTGACCCTGCTTAGCTTTTGAGATCTGACAAGACTGTGCGTGTTCAGGGTAGTATGGCCGTAGGTGCGCACTGTGTAGGAATGAACTAATCTCAGTGGAGGCTGGTCCATGGGGCCAATGGGGCACTGCACCACCAACCTCAGTCTGCCCTCATCCAGGCCCCACCTGCTTGCCTTCTTACTTTCAATCGATCCAAGGGGTGACAATTCCTGTCACCTTCCTCCTCCTCCTCCTCCTCCTCCTCAGCATTGATCTTCTAGAACTCAACAGGGAAGAGGATGAGCACAAAACTAGAATTAGTCAGCTCTGCCTGTCATTGGCTCTGCCTGTCATGTTATTGGCTCTGCCTGTCATTGGCTCTGTCCCCCACCAAAGGTTTGGGCTTCCTGCCTTCCACCCTATCAGTGACAATGAACGTCAGCCACCACTAGCTGTTCTGTCCATGTCAGTGTCTTTCCATTTCTCATTTTTCCAGTCTTAAATTCAGTTCCCCATGTTTCTGCAGCAAGTTGCAATTATTATTTTTTTAAAAATGTACATAAAAATTAGTGCAAATTTATCCTAAAACACATGTTTTTGTATGTAGTTTTGACCAATATACACATTTTTGAAAGCAATTCCCACTAATACAATTCAATGTATGTTATTCTTACTAATGTGCTTTTTTGCACACTTTCCTCTAAGATATTCAATCTCCCTCTTCCAACAAGCCTTTTGAGTAGAGATCTTTCCCAGCCTGCATCCGTATTAAAATTGTTTTTGGATGTTTTTATGTGTTTTAATAGTTTTATCACTTGTGTGTTTGCCACTCTGGGCTCCCTTGGGAGGAACAACAGGATGACGATGATGGTGACATATGCACTGTTGTACACAGTGGAGAACTGCATCACAAAATTCAGTGAAGTGAAAATTTCAAGGGATAATTGAGTTGCAGTTCATGTATTAGAGCGCAATCCAACTTGCATTTATGCAGGGCTGAGGCGAGTTGGATGCGGCAGATCTCCAGCTGAGCTGGCTGGGTCCCAGCTCAGCTGGGCTATGCTGGAGTAAGTCTATCAGCCTGGCTCAGCCGGGGCTCAGCCAGCTCAGCTGAGACCAGCATAAGTGAAGCCGGAGTAAGCCCCTGAAAAGGAACGTTCCAGGGGTGTGTCAGGGGAGGGGCTGAGGTTAGGGGACTTAGGTGACATCCAATTCATGTACAGAGTGTTCTTACAGGTCCCAATTCAGGCAAAAGTTACCCTGGGAATAAGGTCAGTCTAAGAAAAGAACTGCAATAGAAGTTAATGGAGAGGGCTTAATCCCTGGTAGAGGTATTTTGGACAGCAGGCTTTTACTTTCTGGTCCCTATGTCCAGCTCAGTGTTCAGCCAACCCAGGGGCTCCTAAATGGCAACTGGATGTAGTGGGACGTTATGCCAGCTTCTCTTGTGCCAGCACCACTTCTGCTGTCTTCCACTGTGTTGGATTGCTGTCCGTTCGAGATGAGCGAATTAGGTAGTTTCTCATTAAAATGCAAACAGAATTGGATTTCTCCTCTAGCACTAGTAAAATGTACCCAGTTCTGCATGCTTTTAACAGTTTCATTTAATAGTGCTCAAGGTGGCTACTTGACAAATTAATAGAAACAAATCAGAAACACAAAAACAACAGGATAAAAATGAAAAAGTCATGGAAGGGATAGTGTGGCAGATAATTAAAAGTTTGGAGTCAGCAAAACAACCTACACAGACAATAGAAAGCTTGCCTAAACAAACCCTTATTAACTAGGGGGTTAGGCCACGAAAGAGAATTCCGCAGCTGGGGAGTGGGCACATAAAAGGCCCTCTCATGTGCCCCCAAACAATCTTGCATCATGTGTTGTTGGGTTGCAGAGACGAAACAGCTTCTGCTCGTCTTGACCTGGTCACCTATCCATGTGACCTGTCAATGAGTGCAGTCATGAGCATCACTAGCACAACTCAAGGAATTACATTAGGGTGGGTGTTCCCTGAGGCAGATCAATCTTTTTTTTTTAACAAAATGATCCCCCCCCGTGCTTCTGATTAAGCATGAAAATTTATGCAGAAAGGCATCAATGCTGCTTGAACAAATGGCACTGTAATTGGCAGGGAGTGGCAATTCGATATTTACACTTGATCTTAGCCAAAGGCTGAGAAGCTATTGAAAACCAGTGATTTTTCCCCCCTTACAATTTCCTTCACAAGTGGGACACTTGGGCATGTTTATTCTTCCAGACTTTATTCCAGTGAGGGGCAAAATTAGAAAGACTAATTTGCAACTCACTTCCTATCGCTAAAGCGTTTGTTTTTAGAGTCACCATTGTTGAGAAGCCTTGCTCACAGAGATAGGTGGTGGATTCTAGATTGATTCTAGATTCTGCTGCCCACAAGATTCCGTGTGGCTACTTTACATTTGAAAACCCTCCCCTTGAGTAGGTTATCCATGCCTTGTTCTTTCTTCGCCATGCCTCAGATGAATGAGGAAGGAAGTAGCATACACCCACCCACAACGTCATTGGGCAAGTGTGGATATTCTCCCCATTGCTGGGACCATCTCCATCTTTTTTCATCTGTTTTCAAATGGCCACACTGTGGGCGAATGCAGTATCAATCTGCAATGAGCTTTTATTTGCCTAATGAAACCAGTTTCTCAAGATGTGCTTTTCAGGAGCAGAAAAATATGCAATAGATCTAGACTGTGTGTGGCCTACATAGAAAAAAACAAGCACTTGACTCTAGAATAAAATGTAGTGTGGACGTAGTCTCAGAGACATTGTTATTGTTTTCTGTGAACCTTAGGCATCTTGCCACTGTAAGTTAACGCTAGCTGAAGATTCTACGGCTACAGACACACTTGCAGTTATACTGGCTTCATAGCTTTTCCACCTCTGCTTCAAACCCTGGTACACATGATGTTAGTCACGCTCCATCTCTTTTTACTCCAAAAGCTAGGATTTTTGAGATCGAATGAGTTTTCCCTTCAAGCCAGCTTCAGACTGATTTGAGAACTGCTTAGTCTATCAACTTAGACTAAATTGCGACTCTGAGATGTTGCCAATGGAAATGCTTTGCAGTGGGCGGTCCTCAAAGCTCTGACATTAGCAGTGGAGCTGGGTGTATTCCATCAAACAATAAAGATGTGTACAGCGGGGTGCAGATTTGTTTCAAACCGTACCCAGACAAAATGGTGTTGCTGCTTTTTAAGCAACTAGTGTGCACGTAGCCTACGATTATGTGGAGGTCTCAGTATGCCAGCAGAATGTCAGATGCATCACCCGCCATGACTGATATACTAGGGGAATTCCTCTGATACTTGGGTGAAGTATGAAGCAATGAAGATATGCTGATGCAATACAAGGTAGAGTTGGGGACTGGATGTGGATAGTAGAAAGGAGCAGTACGTTTATGCTATTTCCCTTCAATTGATGGCCAGACCCCTATTGATAGCACAACTTATTTTATTTATTTATTTGATTTATATCCCGCCCTTCCTCCCAGCAGGAGGAACTTCACACCAGTCCCAAAGCTGGCACAGGAAATTTCTCTCCCATTGATTTAAATCCAAAATTATGTTTGTCAACCATGAAAGGTGTGTGATGCCTTCCAGAGAACACTCTGCGACTAAACTTCCAGAGTCTCATTATACACATCATCTTAGTACAACTCCAAAATGAAGATCACAGCTCTTTCCAGCGTGTTGAAAATAAATAATTGTAACCAGTCATTCTTTGGTTGATAGCAAGCAACCTAAATGGCTGGCTAGGGCAGAAACATTTTGGGGAGACCAAAATACCTGGTCACCTGTCACTACCAGATGAGCTGTTAAATGCAAGGTTGGTTAATAGACTCTATGGCTAGGATTTAACTAGGCATCTGAGAATGGAAGCGTCCCTTCTATTTTTGGACTGAGATCCAGGGTGAGATTGCACTAGCAGAAGAGTGAAAAGGCATTTTTTTTGCCTCTGTGCTACCTCTCTCATGCTGCTGTGGGAATTCTCCCCCACAGTCTGAAGCAGATTTGGGGGGGGGCGGGGCAGTAACACAAGGCACTGCAAGATTAAGGGGAAATTGGTGGAAATCACCTCCCTTCCACCTTCTGCTAGCAGGAGCATCCCATGAGTGGAACTCTGCGTAGGAGATCCTTCTGCCAATAGAAGCCCAAATAGCTATAAAATGCTCATGCTTGGTGCTGGTGGTCTTTCTAGGGGGACTCTAGGGGGAGGCTGGGCTGTATGGGAGAAAAAAAGTGTCCTTTGTCCTTTACTATTCTTGAAACTCATCCACCTTGAAACACTGAACAAAGCTACAAAAGCATCTCTTCTGCACGGAGCAATGAACAGGCAAGATGCAATGAAGTGTTGCAGCATAGGACTTACTTGTTGAATCTTCTGCACTGTCAGGGCACACCCCACATTAATCACTAGTTGAAGCTGAGCTTTTTATACACTGAAAAGATGACTCAGACAATCCTAGAACTTCTTCCAATTTGAGTGGAATGGGAAATACCCTGATTTAAATGTTGCCAGGAGCACTGTTGTTGGAGACTTATAAGATGTTCCGCATCTGAAAGAGACCCAAACAGGAGATCCATACAGTAAGCTGTAAAGATAGTCAAGCAGAAAGGGAACTGCCAAGAGTATAAAAGATTAAAGTGATTTTTGACTACCTGAACATTATGCAGAGTGCCTAGAAATGTGTTATTCATTGTTCTGGTCACCGAGAGATCTAGAATATATTCTAGATGTCTACATTGAATATCCTGACCCTTCTGCAAGGCTGAAACCTGGGATTTTTATTTGTTCACCACCACGGAGCACCATCTTGAAATAATGCCACAGCCAATTTCCATAATATTTGCATGCATATGCTGGAGGCAACTGCAATGTGACACATGAGCCATGCCCGTTGACTCTGTTCTGTGTCAGAAAACTATTTGAAGCAATTGAAATGACATGTGTTGGGAAGCGTGACAAGTTCCTCTTCACCAGCTGAGTCTTCCAACCCAAAGCTTTTGTGTTGCTTACATTTAATGGGCAAAATCATAAAGAGCTAGTAAAAATCATTAAATGCCTTTCAACTGTTTTGTTCAGTTTTTAAAAAGAAATATTGACACCCGTTTTTAAAATTAATGAGCAAGACATAAAAGGAGATAGTGATTTATATTTGAAAAACAATTACAGTTAAAAGGTTTTGGCATTTGAGTGAGAGTCTCCTGGCCTACAGCTGTGGGCACAGTTTGCATAAAGAGTAAAAATAATTTAAAAGAAATATCTTTCTACCAATATGAAGGATAAGAATCTTGGGACTGAAAACTGTTTGCACATTATATTTTACAGTATTTCCCATTTTATTTATCGTTTGGCAAAGCATTTGGCTACCCTCTAAAGTTTACATTTGCATTGTAAAAAAGATACTTAACAGAATTTGCTTTTTCTGAACATATATTATTGGGATTTTTTTCCCTGGTGAAGGAATAGGAAGGAAATGAAAGTTATAAACACAGTTTTACCTCACTGCTGATTAGTTTGGGAGTCCATCAACATATGAAAGGGCACAACTTCCCTATTCCTTTCCAATCTCATATAATGTGCTTGCTTACACTATTCACCTTTGAACGCAAACTGAATCAATTATCTCCATCCGTAGCTGAAACTTTTTCCACTTTCACACCCTACCTCCTCTGCATCAGTCTGTTGCTCCAGCCATTTTTATCTTTTCTGGTACTGGATTTGGGGTCAGGGAAAAGTGGCTTGGGGCAAGCTATTGACACAGTGGGGAGTTCAGGTACTGGTGTGCGGAGGGTTCAGTGCCCCTTATCTCATGCACCACTTATGTCATGCATCACTTTTTATTTGAATGGGCAAGCATGAGAATGGTGGCAAATCACAATCTGGGCTGGTTCTCTAGAAGGCAACAAAAACCTTATTGGGGTTATTGGGAGTGGCCCCAAGTTGAACAACCCTGCTTTAAAGTTGGAAAGGTGCACCTGTGGCCCTCTAGCTGTTTCTGGACTCTTAATTTCCATCAGCCCCGGCCAACATAGCCAATAGCCTTGGCAGTGCCAAATTGGACAACCCTGTTCTAAAGCTGGAAAGGTGATCCTGTGGCCCTCTAGATGTTGCTGGATTCCAACTTCCATCAGCCGCAGCCAGCATAGCCATGTTCAGGGTTGATGGGAGTTGTAATCCAAAAAGATCTGGAGGGCCACGAGCTTCCACCACTGCTCCAAGGGTCACACTGCTGAGCATAAACAGGTCAATAAACTGTTGCAGTGGATACCTCTGGCGCACCAAATAAACAGCTGCATTTGTTGCTTATTTATTTAACAAGAATTATATACTGGCTAATCAAGATAAAAACCCTAAGCGGTTTACGTAAAACATTACAAAAACCATAAGCGGTTTAGATAAAATATTTATGATTGTTAAGTTTGTTGCTTATAGTTTTATTGTTCTCATATATGTATATATTAGTTTTAGCTGTCGTGGGTAGAAATACAGGTTAAAAATAAAGTGAACTTTACACAAATGAATGCTGAGGCAAAACAAGGTAAAACTAGGGTTAATGTTATCCTTGCGTATTAAAAGTGATGTAAAAAAGCCGGGTTTGCCCAGAACAACAACAAAAAGCGTCATTTCTGAATTACATTGGACAGGGTGTAAGGAAAGCATTTGTCCTTGTGAGAGGAGCGATGTGATTGGCTAGCGTCTGGCAGCCAGCGTTTCCCTCACAATTTCCAACCAATCGCACTTCTCCTGTCACAACAAGACATCTCCCGTGTTTCAAGGCCTGGGACTTGCGCCCGTGTGAAAAAGATTATGCGGTGCGTGGCGCGTATTAAGGGTACTTTTGGGTTACTGAAGGGAACGTCTCCTATTCTGATCGTTCAAGGAGGGCAGCTGAAAGATGAGCCTCCTCCAAATCCGTCCAATCCTCACAGAGAAAAGGGAGCGGATTATTCTTTCTGCGCATGCGCACTTCTTTTGCCTGAGCATCGCACGGTCTTTGTAGGAAAAAGAGAAGGCAGAATGGACACTTTGAGCGCATGCGTCCAGCCCTTTACACGCTCAAAACCCAGTCAAGGTCTGTTCGGAACAGCGCCACACCGCTTTTCCAGTTCCGATTGATCATCTGCCATCCCGTGTACTGCGTTCCGATTGGGGCTGGTGCGCTGTCAAACAAAGGTCGAGGTATCCACCTACTAACATTTCACGGATTGGGCGATAGCTTCTCCCGTCGTTTGGTTGGATCTTGAAAGCCTTAGCTCCCGCCCGCCGCCCAATCACCTCGCGGCATCGGGGCTCTGACTAGTGTGAAGAGAACGTAACAGGTCTAACCGCTCCCCTTACTGTTAAGCAAAACGTAGTCCTCACGGCCTGTGGCTCTTCGACGGGGAAAGACGTAAACCAAAGCGAGCGTGGGGAGGCGCGCTAGGTTTCTCAGGCACCCGCTTCCTTGGCCCGCCGGTCTTGCCGCTGTCGAGACTCGGGAAACGGGGCGGCGGTGGCTGCGTGAAGCGGCGGAGGGATACGAGACCGACGGCTGTGAGTGGATTGTGTATTGCCCTCCTGGAGAGGCTTGAAGGAGGAGGAAGAGGGGCGGCGGGCGAGAAGGAGTTCCGGCAGCGCCTTGGTCGTGTTGCCTAAAAATAGCGCCCCGTGGATATCCGTGCGCCGGTGTCAGTGTCTCCCGCGGAGCGTCAGTTAAGGAGGCGGCGGCGGAGGAAGAGGGAGGAAGGAGGCGGCGGCCGATGGGTGAGTGGGCGCTTGGGCTGGGTGCTACTAGTTTTCTTTGAGGGGGATGGTAAAAAAGGGGGTAAGGAGTTGGGGTGGGGGGCGGTGAGATCCTCTCTCTCCCAGTAGTCGTTGCCCCAAGTTAGGAAGATGGTGGAGTTAAGGGTTGGGTGGGTGTTTTTTTTTGGAGGGGGGAAGCGTAGTATGATAAAAAATTAGGGGGAAAGTTTCCTTCTCCCTCTGTCCCCTCAACTTCCACCTCAAATGGTTGCAATTTTGGTCGACACGGTGAGCCGGTGAAAGGGGGGGAATCAAAGGTGGTTTTTTTTATATAGGATATGTGTCAAAGCAGTAGTAATGGTAGTGACAATCCACATGCCCATAGTGTAGGTAGTGAAAATACACGCACGTGTATGTATGTGCATACACGTGTATGTGCATTTCTGTCTTACGTTTCTGCGTGCATTTGTGTGTGTGATGTTTCTGGGTGTTGGGCAGTTCTTGTTTGATCGTGGTTCTAACCAAAACGTGTGTGTGTGTGTGTAAAACGCAGATATATGAAAAGATGTTGTATTGATGTAGACGTGCATGTGTATGTATGCATTGTACACACACAAACACACACGCACGATTTAGTTACAGCCATGGGCAAATAAGAATTACCAGATAACATTTATGAACATCACACAAACTCACAATAAAACATGAATATATAAGTTTCAAGATTGGGAGGGGGTCACTTTTTGGTGAGCTGGGTTTGGGTTGTGAGAAGAGAAAAATAATGGCTGAAGTGGGAAGTGGTGGCTTCCTTAAAGGATTGTACTGTACTTCTTCCTCTCAGCCCCTGGCTCTTTTCCCCAATGAATTTTCTTTGGGGATTGGGGGAAACTGTTTTCCATACTTTTATTTCCTGCTCAGATCAGGACTTTCAATGCATTAAGATATCAAAAAGGTGCACTATTTTTTTCCAAGCCGTTCTCTCTTCTCTGCCCAATCTCCCACCTCCTTTGGTGGTGGCCGAGTTTTTGGAGGGGGTGGACTTGTGGAATAAGAGAGACTTTAGGGGAATGAGTCTGTGAAACAGAATCTATCCCTCCTCCTAATGTGTCTTGAGGGTAAGAGACATGGGGGTGTGAGTGGAGAGGAAAGAAGGAAGGATGTAGGCAGGTTTCTTGTTGACAGAATCATGTTTCCTTTCATAGACTGTTAATTTCCTCACATGCTCTCCTGGAGGTACCTTCTCTTACCCTTTTTTCTTCCACTGCCTGCTCCTCCAAGCTTTGATCTGAGAGTCTGCAAAGAGTAAATTATGCATTGAGGTGGATAAGTGTGGGAGCAAGGTTTTAGAAATCATATTCTTCCCCACCCCCTTTTTATGAGTAGTGAATCAGTGAGTGGAGAGGTGGGGACTTGAAGTTAGACATTTTCACTTTTGGGGCAAAAGCTTTAATATCTTTACCTTCATTTTTCATGAGATACATGGATAAGCATCTATAAAACTGACACAGGATCCTTAATGGGTGTATGGTGGAAGCAGGAAGCAGTTAAGGGGCAGAGACTGGTGTTTGTTTAGGGTCCAGACAGGCCTTCAAGAGCTAACGTAATGGAGAGGATGGCTGTCTCGTCTGTGGTGAGTGGAGAAGAACACATTTCTTCTGCTTTTGTTTTTGCTTAAAGTTGTGGTAACCCTCCTTGATAAGTGGCAGTTTTGGGCTGAAATACTTGTCCAAATTCTGTAAAAGCAATACTGGTACCCATTTTGGAAGAAGCAATAGGGAAGGCTTGTATCGATATTAGAAAAATATAGTCTACTATATATTAGAGATTAGAAATTTGGTATTAGAAAAGTATAGTCTACTGTTGGCAAACATCAGAAAAAAAGGTTGCACTTCAAAAAGGAAAACTATTTTTAAGCCTTATTTTCACTTCTAGTGAAGAAATAGAGTTTACAAAGGAATAAAGGTTTTTCTGTCTCAGTGCAAAACACCAATTCCCCAAGCCCATTAGCAGGTTGAAGCTGGACTTTTCCAAAACACTTTCCCTGTTTATATAGGAACACTGCTGGTGAAAAGGGAAATAAAGCATTTAGCAAGTAGTTTGTCTTTGCTAATATTCTAATAACATGTTGGTTGTCATTCTTCCCTTTGGGTGAGTATGTGACTGATTGTCTTTGTTGCTGACTATGAAGATAAGTGTGAGAGACCTGCAAGGCCTTGTCACTGATTAGCCTAGCATATTTTTTCTCTTGAAACTCTTTAAGAGCAATGTATAGGAAGTGAATAAAAGGGAGAAATTATTTTTCCATCACTTCAACAGTATTCCTTTTTAAGTGTTTTTAAATGACATACTTCTGCTTTGGGTAGGACAGGCAGTATTTGAAAAGATATACACCATGTTTTGGTCCAATGTCTTAAACAGCTAAGGCATCCCAAAATCCACCAGGAGTTGTTTGCTCTATAAGAACACACAAAAATCCAAATGCATGGATTTGGTTCTTTTAAGTATTCCAGAGTTGAGACCTTGAGAAGGTAGTGTGCCACATTCCCCAAGATTTCTTAAGAGTGTGGTTCTGCTATCTTAATTGCAGCTGATTTTTAATATGGAGTGTAAAGGAATGGCAGCATTTATTTTTATTGGCTGGTTGTGGCTTAAGATATTCTTGTTTGCTTTGTGTTGGGGAGAACTGTTAGGGGGTTTTTTTGTAGCAAGATTGCTCCTTTTTAGGTTTGCTGTTAATATATAGATTAATAAGGTAGAAAACTATTTTAACTTGGATTTACAACCACTAGAATAGCTAGATATGTAAAATTACAAAGAGTCTTCTGGCACCTTTAAGATTAACAAATTCATTGTGGCATAAGTTTTCATGGTCTGTTGTTCACTTATAGTCTAAACTTCAGTCGCTGGAAAACTATGAGTTGATGCTGTGAACAATCTGAAAGCTCAGGTATGATGTTTGCTGTGATGGTAGGGAACGAGAACCTAAACCTAACCTACCTCATGGGGTTGTTGTGGGGATTAAGTGAGGAGGGAGAGAGCTGTGTACGTCACCTTGAGTTCCTTGGAGAAAAGGTGAGATATAAATGTAATTAATAAATCATAAATCTAAGGAGAATGCCTTGGGGAAAGAATAAAAAGTGATAATGCATCTAAAGTTAATTTCAAATTTATTGTCTTTCATCTTCTCTAGATTACAGTGATAATAGACTGTAGAGTATGACTTGGATAATTTGTATAATAATTATTAGCATGAACTGAATCTTAATAAAGTCTAAAGTAGTTTCTTAAACTGGCATGTATGTAATGTCGGGATGGGGGAATATAAACAATTCTGCAAGGCTTAGCATTTCTCAAAAGTGTGGGTTGTTGTCCCACTGGAATTGCTGAAGGGGTTAACAGTGCCTCTAACCACAGCTGGCTCAGTGAATTTTATGTGTTAGATGAACTGATGTGGGATGAGTGTGCGAAGGAAGGGAGAAGTGGCATCTGGAAATGTAAGGTAGTGAAGTGCCAGTGAGGTGTAGTGGTTAGAGCATTGCACTAGGACCAGGGTCTAGATTCCCATTCAGGAAGAAGCTTGCTGGGTGACATTGGGCCAGTCACAGTCTCTCAGCATATCCTACATCCCAGAGTCTTTATGAAAATAAAATGGAAAGGGAGGAGAACCATTTATACCAACTTTTTATTTGTTTATTTATTCAGTATATAGACCGCTTACTATCTGAAGATCTTGAAGTAGCTTACCATAAAAATACATAAATGTACATAAACACAATAAGTCCAATAAAAAGAATGTCAAAAGGATTTACATAGAAATAGAAAACAAATACATAAACAATATCCATATACAAAAAGCACATTATAAAGCTAAAGTCAGATAATATTTCAAAGCATCATGATGTAAAATTCCAACCAATGTAACATAACATATTCATTCAACCATCTTGCTGCTCATCCATTTGGGTGGGATATAAATATAATAAAAATAATAGTAAAAGTGGCATGGAGGGTTATGTGCAATAATATTTCTAAATTAGAAGCGTGTAGAAGATCTTGTAAATTAGGAGGTTAGTGTGATTTTGTAAAGTTCGAGATTCTGGTCTGAGCTACAGGTATCTGAATTTTAACACTGCTTTCAATAGTGCCACCCTTGTAAAAAAAAACCTTTCAGACAGTCTTTTTGTTTGCTTGTTATTCTTGAAGCTTGCTGAATATTGATGTTAGTAGGAAATGCCAGAAAAATATTGACACTTGTATTTATTTATATACAAATAACTTACATTCTGCCTTCTGGACTTCAAAAGTAGCCTTCAAGGTGGTATTCACTTACAAATCTTAACTGTTTCAAGTAAATGGCCATATTTTAATCCATTATTTACCTGTAAAGGATGCCATTTCCAGGGCCTAGCTTTTAATTTCAAAAATGGTTGTGTAATACAATAACTTTGGATGTTTTATTGGTACAGGCGGGCCCCGCTTATATGGCAGGTTCCATTCCAGACCCCCGCCGTAAAGTGGAACCCCATTGAATATAATGGGGCGCATCATGCGAGAATGACGCGAAAATGCCGCAAAAGGGCAAAATCGGCTTTAAAAATGGAGAATCAAAGCCACCGCATTAGCAGGACATCGGGAAGCGGGGCCCTACTGTATATCTCAAATATGAAGAGCCTCCAGTAAACCACCCTATTTCACAGTTTTACAGGACAAGCTGGAAAATCTCCACAGTTTTGAAGGAATAAATTACTCCTCAGAGGCTTTCTTTAATATATTATTATTATCAGCATCACAGTTGTCTTGAAGATACGGTAGTTTAAATAGAAAATACTTTGACATATTTCCTTAAACTTGCCTGAAATCCTCATCTTCTATCCTAGTTTTCACTAGCAGAGTGGCCCAAATTTGCGATACTTGCCATAACATGAATTAAAACATGAAGATTTAAAAGCCTGTGGAGCCCGGTTTGCACAATGGTACACCAGTGAACTAAGGGCAATTAAACAGGCTGGATGATGGCTAGAGCGCAAGTGGCAAAAGACTAATTGGGCATGAATAAACATAACCATGCCTACTGTGTGGTGGTGGGGGCGGCGAAGAAAGTCCATTTCTCTGCCACCATTGCATCCTCAAGTAGCCATCTAGTGGAGCTTTTCTGTATTGTTTGGGATCTGTTGACATCAACTCCAAGAAAAGGGGTTTTAGACCCTTCAGAGGCCCACTGTGAATTGTTTGCACGGCACTTTGAAGGTAAAGTGGCTCACCTCTGTAGCAATCCCAATGCCCCTTCTACATCTACTGTAGTCCCCAAAGAGGTGTCCAGTGCAACGTCTGCTGCAACGTCTTGGGATTGGTTTCAGTTTATGCGGCCTGATGATGCCCTCTCGACCCTTGCCCTTTTTGGCTTATTAAAGCTTGCTGAGGGGGTTTGACTGGGTGGATTCAGGGTGTGGTCAACATGCTGTTGTGGGAGGGAGTGGTTCCAGCCACCTTGAAAGAGCAGGTGATCCGATTGCTCCTGAAAAAGCCCACTCTGGACCCATTGGTTTGTGACAACTACCGCCTCGTTGCAAATACCCGCTTTTTAGGGAAGGTTATTGAGAGGGTTGTGGTGCAGCAATTGCAAGTACTCTTAGATGAAACAGGTTATCTTGACCCATCCCAGTCTTGATTGAGGCCTGATTATGGGACTGAATTGGCCTTGGTTGCCCTGATGAATGATCTTTATTAGGAGAAGAACAGAGGAAGTGTGACCTTGTTACTCGTACTTGATCTCCTGTCAGCTTTTGATACCATTAACCATGGTATCCTTCTGAGCTGACTTGGTGAGATGGATATTGGGGGCACTGTTTTACAGTGGTTCTTTTGCAGAGAATAGCATTGGGCGATTGTCTTTTGACTCCCTGGCAGTTGTGCTGTGGGGTGCCGCAGGGTACCATCTGGATTACTGTAATGCTCTCTATGTTGGGGCTACCTTTGTGATTGGTCCAGAAGCTGCAGCTGGTCCAAAAATGTAGCAGTGTGGCTGCTCACTGGGGTACGGTACTGCCAACATGTCACCCCACTGCTGAAAGAATTGCACTGGCTGCCCATTAGCTACTGGGCTAAGTTCAAGGTTCTAGTTTTGGTGTACAAAGCCCTATACAGCTTGGGATCAGGATATCTGAAAGATTGTCTTACTCTTTATATCCAGTCAGTCACTACGCTCTGCAGGTGAAGGCCTCCTACAGATATCATCTAATCAGGAGGTCCATTCCACACAACATAGGAAGTGGACCTTTAGGGTAGTGGCACCTACCCTTTGGAATTTCCTCCCCTTAAATATTAGACAGGTGCCATCTCTGTTATCTTTTCGGCACCTACCGAAGACCTTCCTCTTTCAACAAGCCTTTTAAGAAGAGATCTTATCCCAGTCTGCATCTGTGTTGGAATTGCTTTTTAATATGTTTTTAAAGCTTTTAAAAAAAGATATTTCTAAAGATTTTTTAAAAATAGATATTTTAAAGTCTGTTTGTTATGTTGTAGAGTGTTTTTAGTGTTTTTGTTTGCCACCCAGGGCTCCTACAGGGAGGAACGGTGCCATATAAATTTAATAAATAAATAAATAATCCATGGTTTAGTGTTGAATGTAAATGAGCCCAGTGCATATGTCTTTGGGCTCATTTGCTGGAAATACTGCTAAAGAACAGCTTGAATCATCCCTACAATAGTTGAACACTCAGAAGTGACAACGAGCTCTTGCATAAATTGTTGGAATTCATTACTGAGTTGAAGAAGCTTGTTGCTCTGCCACTGTCAAAAGTATTGTGACATCATATGCATCACTGCCTGACCTTTTGGCTTTGAAAAAGAGTGTGGGAGTTTCCAGTGTTTGGGGATTAATGGGATCAAGGAGGAGGTAGAACTTTGTGCTCTGGGGATCAACTTCATGCTATAGAGCAAATTGCTTAGAGCTAATTAGTCATGTACATTCCTGCATTCGTGTGCTCTCCTTGTTTTGAAAAAAAAGGGGGCTGTGCACATCATGCTCTTGAAGTGACTGTGTGATATAAAGCAAGTACACTAAAGTTACCTTATTCTAGTTTAGAAAAAATGTATCAAACTAGTTTTAGGAGATACATATTTGAATAGGTTTACTGAGTATGATGCAGGAAAAAACAGCTTGAACCGAATCCTAACAAATTGCCTTTTGGTTGATAGTATACTTAATCATTTAGTTACATTTATATCCCACCTTTCCTTCATGGAGCTCCCTCCTTGTTTTATCCTTACAATAATCCTCTGAGGTAGGTTAGGCTGAGAGACTGTGACTTGGCCAAGGTTACTCAGCAAGCTTCATGCCTGAGTGGGGGTTTGAATGCTAATTTTCCAGGTCCTGGTCCTACACTCTTAACTGCTGCCCCATACTTTGTCGTATCTGCAGACTGTGTCATAGTTCACTTATGATTTATCTGGAAAACTTGGCCATAGCAACTCGGTTCTTGATCTACTTTGTCTTTCCCAATCCATCTATAGATTTTAGAATGTAATTGACTTGTTACAAGATACTTAATGCTTCCTGAGTTTTCCTTAAATAAGTCTTCCTGAAATGTAGTACAGGTGGACTGCTGTGTCATTTAGAACAGTATCTGGCATAGTATCGAATGAACGAGTAAAATGTAGCAACAGTTAAAAACAAATGCTACACTAAGGCAGGCTTATTCTTACGCCTACTATGTAGTGAACTTAAATGATTATTAGTTCTCCCACAGTATTCTTGAATAAGTCAGTATGTGCTTTGTTTCCTTTTTTGAGATTTTAAAAAAGAATGCTCTCTTAAAAATAAAAGGTGCTAGTTTTAATTTAGTATTGGCAAATCAGCTACTTAGATTTTGTCTATTTGTCTGTGGAGTCTAGTGATTTTTGGTGGATGCCTATAAAGAACACTTCTGATACAGTAGGGCCCCGCTTACCGGTGTTCCGCTTTCTGGTGTTCCGCTGATGCGGCGGCTTTCAATGAGGGGAAATTCCCCGTTTTAAGGCTGTTTTTGCACTTTTGTGACATTTTGGCATCATTTTCGCGTGACGCGCCCCATTATTTTCAATGGGTTTCGCTTTACGGCGGCAGTCCAGAATGGAACCTGTCGTATAAGCGGGGCCCGCCTGTACAGTACTATTTTTAAAAAATATTTGCGGGCATAGATGCTGCTGGTAATATTCACAGGATACAATGGGAGTATGGATTTTCATGGGTGAATATTATGAATTGAAACTGCAGTGGCTTGCAATTGCCAGGTTCAGTCCATAGTGGCTGACAATTCTGCCAAATGTGATAGCTGAAAGCCTAGTTCTACTGCCTTGATTTGTTTCACTTTTTATCATGTTACATTGCGTAAATATTAATGGAAGACATGTTACAAATGTCAATAAAACACTTTGACTGGTGTTGCTGCATTGCACTTTGAATTTTAAAATAGCTGCACATAATAGTGTTGATTATTACTTTTTCAGACATAGGTGAGACCCTCCTTTTCTTGGTGAAATATACCACAGACAGAAGAACTGTATACTTTTACCATAATGGTCTCAAAGCTATTATGCTCTTTACACTGATGGATAGTTGAGTTGTATCTTTTTAACCCTGAAACATTAGGAATTCACTTCAGTAAATGTCAACTAGGTCTGACTTCTGAATGTGGAGAAGTAGAGATTTATTGCCCATAGCTTTCTATTGGTGATGAGAAAACTGTGTTTTTTTTTGGGGGGGATGACTCCTGTTGCTCTATTGTAATGTGGTTGCAGGCTAATGCGCATAGGATTGGGTTTCTAGACTGCTTATCCAGGAATCCTGAGTAAACATGTATAGGATTGAGCTGTAGAAGTCTGTTCCACTATATTTGAGAGGACTTGCTCTCATGTAAGTGTGCATAGGGTTGCTGCCTGAAGTATTGCTCTAAACACTTGTGTAAACAAACCAGGCAAAGAGAAAATAGTTCAATTATTAAAAATGAATTTAAAAGCCACAGTTAAGTACTGAAGATGGGCATGAACTAGTTTCAGAAGAAATACTAGAAACCATGACACCCCATGTCAAAATAGATGTCTAAAGCACTGGGAGAAAATGAAACACCTTATCCAGATGACCTCATGGCAAGTTGTTATAAAATCTTTTCCTCTCTTTTAGTCATACCAACCAAGAAATATGTCAGGATGCTACTACTGTGGCAATTTCTAAAGAGAAAATATTTCTTTCTTCATATCAACCTGTATCTCTTAAACATGTATTAAAAGATTTTTGCTAATATTTTAACAATAATAAATGATAGTGTAGATGAATCTATACAAACCAATCAAACTGGCTTCATTTGGAAGAGGAAAATGAGATAATATGTAAAATACTGCATATTTTTCATGTATTTAGAGGAAATGGTGACATTGTTCCTAGAGACAGAGAAGGCCTTTGACAATATTGAGTGGTCCTTTTTATTTGAAATTATGAAACCATTCAACTTTGGAGTATCGTTTAGAACATGGATGCAAACTACTTACTTAAATCCAAAAGCAAAAGTCTGTATAATGGGATTATTTTATCAGCATTTAATGAAAGGTTCTAGGCAGAGTTATCCCCTATTGCCTCTGTCTGTCCTGGGAATCAAACCATTAGCAATCATAACAAGAGAGTAAAAATATTATGGTGGTTAGAATCAATAAATACATAGAAAAAAACATTATGCTGGCAATATTTTTAACAAACCAACACAATAGCTGGTAGAATTAGGAAAGATTGAGTATGGACAAGTGCTAGGATACATATTGAATAAAGAAAAACAGAAGTTATACATATGATAGCTGACTTTAAAAAGCAAGTACAGAATAGCTTTGATGTCAGATTCACAGGGAAGCGTGAAAGGCACTGGGTATAAAAACTACTCACATGCTGAAAATGGCAGGAAATTTGTTTTTTCAAGCATATGTTTTGGAAATGTAAAACAGTCCCCCCTCCAAAGAAAGCCCATCAAATGGCAAGAATTCTAGGATATGGAACTTATTATTATTATTTATTTTATCTATTACATTTATATCTCACCTTTCCTCCAAGGAGCTCAAGGTGGCATACGTGGCTCTCCATTTTATCCTCACAACAATCCTATGAGGTGGGTTAGATTGTGACTAGCCCAGGGTCACCCAGAAAGCTTCATGGCTGAGTGGGGGCTTGAACCCTGGTCTCTCAGGTCCTATTTCAACACTCTAACCACTACAGCATGCTGGCTCTCCAGTAGACCCAGTGTTCTTTTTGTTGAACAACATTGATGGTCTGCTACCAGGGTCTCCAAACATTTTAAGCCCTTGGACACTCTTGGTTATTTGAGTAAGCCATGTCAGTTGCAGTGAATTGGGGGCTCAGAGGCTTCATGGGCACCTCAAGGGGAAATTGGGCACATGGGCGCCACATTGACAACCCTGGTCTAGTAAGACAGGACCATAGAGAGTTGGTTTCATGAATAATTGCCTCCAAAATATTATTTTCAGGAACATGGAGATTGTTAAAGCAGAGATTGTTACTAGTACCATCTATTAAAAAATGGACAGAGAAATTGTGAGAATTTTCCTCAATGGCTAAACTTACTATATCAGATTTAAAGAAAAAAACAGGATTGATTTGTTACATATTGGAGCCCTGTTATTGAATATAGCAGGAGCAGTGGATTGTGTTTGCAGACTTCTCATAGGCATCTTGTTGGCCACTGTGAGAAGAGGATGTTGGGCTAGAAGGGCTTTTGGCCTGACCCAGCGTGGCTCTTCTTGTGATATGTTATGTTTTCTATACGTCTATAGGACCTTTTCAGGGTATTCTTGTTGTTGTTGATTATTATTGTTATTGACTGTTCTTTTGTGCAAATCTGGTATGTCAGTAAACTTGTATTTTAAAAATAAAATGTAAAGTTGTGGGCATACAGCTAAACAAATACTTGAGAGCATGCTCACAATGGACCTCAAGTTTCTGGAGCTTAAGGTGGGTGGGGGAAGTACAAACTGAGTGATAGGACAACACCCAGCATGAAAGGTCCCATCAAGTACTGCTCATTAGTGTGGACAGGAAACATCGAGATTTCAGAGACATAAATTGAAAGTGATTATTTGTGGATGAAGATGAACAAACACTGAAACAGCGAGCCATGTACGCATGAATGCCTAGTGATTGCCATTCCATCCCCTACTAGCCATCTGCCTTGTAAACGTGACCTATTTTCCAGTTTACATTTGTGTGATATTTGTTTATCATATAACCACATTTCTAGTTCCTATAACATCTGAAGATTTGAAGACAGCAAGCTGTGTACAACTAGCTATCTGACAAAATAATTAAATATAGGGATGATATTGGTAGTTTAACCCTGGATGTTCACTGAGGAAATTGATACTGTCTATAATACAAAGCTGTGCATGCTTTGCTAAGGAGCGCTCCCAAGGTTGTTTTCATGCACTGATTTCTCCAGCAGTTGATAAATTTGGTTGCCATGGTAAGTGTCTGTCTCTCCTCCCCCCCTCCCGTGAATGTGAAGCTGAGCATGACAGTGATGAGTTCCTGTCTTCCTCTCCATGGGTCACTTGGCTGCAGAATTGATTCCAAAGCTGAGCACGCTGCCCTGGAGAAGGGCTGTGTGTGTGGAGGGATGGTCAGTCTCACAACTGGCATTCCCATGTGCATTTGAAGCTTGGTGTTATGTTAGTCAAGAGTGCATAGGAGTGCATAGTCAGTGGTGAGCACAAAAAGGACCTCTGGATTTCTCTGATATGTATAGTTTGAAGAGAAGGAATTAGAATCATGTTCCAGTGAAATCAGTTGGAGTTGCTTCCTTATGATCTGAAAACTGAACTTTTTAAACAGGCCTTTTAATATGAATTTTCTTTTTCAACCTATGCAGTACTTATGGATGCTTTTCTTATTTTTTAATGGGTTTTATTGCTTTTGAATTCTAACATATTTTTGTATTTTGTAATGCTGCCTTGATACACTTTTAGGAAAAGTGCAGCTTATAATTTTTTTATTTAGATAAATAAATAATTATAAATTTAGTTTAGAACAGAATGTGAATATCTACGTATTAAAGTAATGTGTATTGTGTGAGAGTAAGTCCATGCCAAATAGGATTATGTAATATTGGCCCACTTTCATGTCTGCATGCTTTGAAAGTCCAATCTTGGAAGATGTGGTTTTTGGTACCTGAAATAATGACCCTATTTAGAGATAATACTTAGCATCTTTTTGTAATTTCAGACTCCTGTTGTATTTTGTCTTTGCAACTGATTGTGAAGAGTGTTAATGTTGCATTTGGAACATCAGTTTCAATGTTTAATTAAAACAACCTCACGGGAGTGTTTATAATTGTGCATTAAAGTGTTCAGAATGGATCTGTACTTGCAGCTGTAGTGAAAACAAAGATGTGTCTTACCATGTCTTTAAAAACAGATGATTGCTGAGACATACATAATTAAGGGATGAAAATGCCCATATTGGTAGGGAAAATTGTGTTGAAATCCTTCTACCGTTGATTTGCTCTTCCAATTCAGAGTATTGCTATGGATTTGTGTGTGTGTGACTGCTCTTTTTGTAGTCTTATGTTGGGCTTCTAGATTAGTTTTAAAAAACAATTTCTTGCAGTACATAAATGTAAATCTGTTTTGGGGGTGCCTGCATCATCCCCTTCCATTTTGCCATATTTCTGTTAATGTCTGCAACCATTTGTTCTAATTTTTCACATTGTCTTGTTTAATTTAGGGGACTTGTCCTACGGTTTACACAGTTTTCTGATCTTGCACATGTTGATTCTGTTCTCTCACAGCATGGGCTGTATCCAGCTTTTTGCAGGCACATTTGTGTCCACCTCAGAAGTTGCTTTCTGACTTGTGTCACTGGAAGACCTCACATTTTTCACAATGCATTTACAAAAGTGCTTCTGAAATTAAGTTGAAATGCGCTCTGTTGTGCTACTGTCGGGCACTTGGGCTGTGGAGAAATAAGAGTGGGACAGTGAGAGGAAGGGTAAGAATGAGAGAGCCTTCCAGATGTTGAAGAATTTTGACCTGCCTAAAATCTCATTTTGACTCTCTGGTTCTTACCATTTATTTTGCCTTGCCTGCCTGTTATATTTTATTAGTCCAGTGGTTGACCTAGCACAGCAGATCTTAATATTGCTCCTTGATTTGTTAGTATATTAAGCTGCCAGAATTGAACAAAGCAATATCATCCAAATCTGTTCTGAATATTACAGAACATGTTTAATAGAATATATGGATGATTTTTTAATAGGTTATGCTGAAGTTGCCTCGCTTACTACTAAATATTTCATGAAAAGGAGTTAATGTATTTTTCCCCACTTAGAGTTTATAAACACTTGCAAGTTGGAACTGCACCTGCATCTTAGAGTATTGCTTACTACATGTTGTCATGTGTTTTCAAAGCTGTCAATGCCTGAATTGTTTCGCTCTTTGAAGAGAATAAGTGAATGTCTTGAGATATTTCAGTAAAAGATGAAATCAAACCCACCCTGTACATCTTGGTTTTCAGTACATATGCATGCCCCTCAAAGGGAGTTATAGTTCACAAGTAATTACTTTTAACATGTTTTAGAAAGTAACTCAGACTTTTAGTAGTGGCTTCTCCCATAATCCTTCTTTTGGGGTGGGTGGGGGGAGGCTGTATAATGTTTTTGGATTTTTTTTTTGGTCTGGGGTTTGTCTAGCTATAAAATAGCTTTAGATAGTAAAACTATTAACCTCTTTATTCCAGTAACAGTTCTTCTAATTTGTATCTCTTTCTCAACTCAACTAGCTCTTTACTTCTTGGCTCGCTTTATTTCCTGTATACCTTACAGAGACTGCTGGGAACTCTAGTACTGCGAGGAATATTTCTAAAGAGACTACACTATAATTTTATAGGGAAAAGTATCTGTATTTCGCAGAGTAAGACTTCTGTTGCTACTGTAGCTTGGACACTCTAAAAACCCTCTCCCTTACTTAACATTTTCTTAATAGTCAAGCTAACCTCAGTTTTCTACTGCTTTGAGGAAGAGGGAATGTGGCAATACCTCTTACGAAGAAAAGGGATAATCCTCCCCCCCACCCCGAAATAGCGTAGGAAAAAAATGCATTGCTTCATGTCATGACTGGCTTTATTTGAAATGCAATATTTAAATTGCCTTGATTTAAATCAGTATCAAGAAAACAGACTTGATTTAATTTGGATTTCCATTTTGAAACTCGTATTACTGGAACAAGCCTGTTACTAGTTGCTATAACAATGAAATCATACTGGGTTGTAACTAAATAGAACCTTTATACAACCTAGAAGCATAATCTCAAAACACATGGTCATGCAGGTTACAGGCAGAGCATAATTACATCTGCTTAGACGACAGAGGTCTCTGTTTGGCTCTCTGCACCAGAGTACTAATCAAGATGACTTGCTTAAAGGCTGGTCCAAAATATTCCATAAGCAAGGGTGGAAGCTACTGGACCGAAATGCTGTGTTTCAATGAGATAGAAAGTAAATATCTTGATATTTAGTTGGTGAAATCATAAATATTCATAATTTGAACTCTGTTTATTGGGACAATGTAAAATAGGAATGTAAGATCACATGTATGGGTTTCAAGGGTGACTGTGGTGATACCCAGAGTAACATCGCCTAGATCCTGTTGTCTTTAATGACTTGCTGGTTCCTGTGCCCTGTAGGAAGTCTGCAATAATGTTTTGGGGAGGGAGTTTTCTTGAAGGGCAGAGCAATTCAACTTGCTAGAGGCCAATGGGAGTGAAGCCAGTGGAGGCAGAGCTGGCAGAAGGAACTGCCATACCCAGCTGTCACTTGGAGGCCTCTTGGAGGGGAGGGTGCTGGCAGGGCATGGCAGAAGGAAACAATATATATATATATATATATATATATATATATATTTCCTTCTAACAACCCTTTCCCCAGCAGCTGGGACAGAGGGCCTCAGGAGGTAGCTGAACGGGACCTGGATATTGCCTAAGTCCCCTCTGGCTCCCCTTAAGCTGGACTGGGCTTCCTCGCAGCTGAGCCGGGATGAGTGTAGGCTGACTGGGCTGGGACCCAGCCGCCTCAGCCAGAGACGTGTCATATTCAACTCCCCCCAGCACGGCATAAACAGCAGTTGGATTGTGCCCTTGATTTCAGATGCTAAAATGTATATTCAAGAACTTTAGAAATTATTTTGATTAGCGGTCTGTAAACATTTAAAGATACAGCACTTCAGCAGCATGCATATGATGGAAAGAGCCTATGAGAGACAGCATGGACACTCAGCCTTGAGTGGAAAGTCTCAACGCCTCTTGACATAGGAACAAGGGAAGCTGTCTTATACTGAGTCAGACCATCCAGCTCAGTACGGTCTACTCTACATTGACTGGCCATGGCTCTCCAGGGTTTCAAACACTTCTCTTAACATGGTCTACATTTTAAGAAAAAATAAAGCTCCCAAAGTCTTTAGATATGCTAAAAATAGAGCACTGCACTGGTGATTTCCTGGGTATAAACCCTCTTCTGGCTTTCCGTCTGTGATTTCAGTTGACTGTGTGGAAGGACAGTGGTGTCATACCTGCCGACTGTGCCTGCTCCAACTTTGACATGTTTAGTGGAAGGTGAGAATGGGCTTTACACACATAGAGCTCTTCTTGCTTTCTACTCTGTGGAGGTTGGGGTAGGGTCAGCAGCCATTATTCTGTTCCCCTTCCACTCATTGATGGAACACATGTGCAGAATGTGAGAAAAGAGCTAGACTCATCTGAAAAAAGTTAATTAGATACAGTATTCATTTGTTACATTTTTGTAGAATAATGCAGTTTTAGAAATGGAAAATTTTCCCACTTAAAAGAATATAGTGGTAGATTTTTTCCCCTCACATCACTAGTTGGAACTGCAAGACCACATGAAAAGTAATTAACTGATAGAAATGAAAGATTGCTAAAATGTCTGTCACTGCTGTTTAGCCATAAATCTTAATTATTTCAAAGTAGATAACTTAAAGCAGTCTGTTTACATGCATGTACAGGGTTAGATAGAAAATAATTTTAAAAATATTGGTGAATAACACTTAAACTGTCTAACCCAGTCTCAAATTTGCCATTCTTAGGCAAGGCGGTTGAGCGGGTGGTGGCAAAATAGTTGCAAGCGCACTTGGAAGAAGCGGATTATCTGGATCAATTTCAATCGGGCTTCAGGCCTGGACATGGGACTGAAACAGCCTTGGTCGCCTTGGTAGATGATATGAGGAGGGTGTGGGATGGGGCGAATGCACCTTCCTTGTCCTCCTTGATCTCTCAGCGGCTTTCGATACCGTTGACCACGTTATCCTCCTGGACCACCTGAAGAGGTTAGGCATGGGGGGCACTGTATTGCAGTGGTTCCATTCCTTCCTCTCTGGTAGGTACCAAAGAGTGGCATTGGAGGATGAGGTCTCGGATCCTTGGCCTCTCACTTGTGGGGTGCCACAGGGTTCCATCCTCTCCCCGATGCTGTTCAACATCTATATAAAGCCGCTGGGGGCAATCATCAGGAGATTTGGGCTGCAATGTCATCAGTATGCGGATGACACGCAGCTCTATCTCTCATTTAAATCTTCACTGAGGTTGGCTGTAGAAACCCTGTCCAAGTGCCTGGAGTCGGTGAGTGGCTGGATGGGAAGGAATAAGCTGAAGCTGAACCCTGACAAAACCAAGGTACTGTTTGTGGGAGACAAGGGAAGGCTGGGGGATGTGGACCTGGTGCTCAATGGGGTACGATTGCCCCTGAAAGACCAGGTCCGCAGCCTGGGGGTCATTCTTGACTCCCAGCTGTCCATGGAGGCTCAAGTCTCGGCTGTGAGCCGGGCGGCGCTGTATCAACTCCATCTGATACGGAGGCTGCGCCCCTACCTTCCCAACCATCTGCTCCCACCGGTGGTACATGCCCTGGTCACCTCTCGCCTAGACTACTGTAATGCGCTCTACGTGGGGTTACCCTTGAAAACGGTCCGGAAGCTGCAACTGGTACAGAATGCGGCGGCTCGTCTGATTAAAGGCAGCCGCTGGCAAGATCACATCACTCCAGTGCTGAAGGAGTTGCACTGGCTACTGGTTGTTTACCGGGCCCAATTCAAGGTGTTGGTTTTGACCTTTAAAACCCTACACGGTTTTAGCCCAGTCTATCTGAAGGAGCGCCTCCAGCATTGTCAGGGATGCCGCTCAACAAGATCAGCCTCAGAAGACCTTCTCTCGATCCCACCGGTTAAAACAGCTAGACTGGTGAGGACTAGAGAGAGGGCTTTTTCAATAGTGGCCCCCACCCTGTGGAACTCTCTCCCAAATGATCTCTGCCATGCCCCTTCTATGATGAGCTTCTTCCAGGCCTTGAAGACCTGGCTCTTCAGGCAGGCTTTTGGGGTGGGTTAGGTTTTTACGGTTATGTTTTTAAATTTTAATGTTTTAATGTATTGGTTTTTTTTATCTTGTACGTCGCCCAGAGTGGCTGGACAACCAGCCAGATGGGCGACTAATAAATTAAATAAATAAACCCTATTCTTTTTTTGCTGATGCAGGTTGAAAGAGTATATTAATATGATTGGAATATCAGCTGTTGCCAGCCAATCACTAATGGCCATTGTTTCAGCTGCTATAGCTCTTCAAGCAAGCAGATAGTGAAATAGTAGGGGATGTACTGCCAGCCTTTGATCGCTTGGCAGTGGTTTTCTTCTTTTGAGTCAGATTTGCAAATGATTCTGGCCTTCAGCACAACCCCACTATGATGTGTCTGTGGTGTTTACTCATAAATCACGATGTTAGAAAATGCAACTATTACTGCCTTTGTATTTTAATGCATGTTTGTATGTAAAGCTGTGCACTCCTAATAATGCCATGTAGTTCCCAAACTAGAAAACTCAATTCCTGGGAACATCCATTAAAGAAGTATGACAGCTTCATTTTAACCACCTAATTAGCACCTCTCATGAATGGTGTACCAATGATTTTGTGTTATGCAGAAGGAGGGGATGGATGGTGATATGGAAAGCATGCACAGACTTTTTTTCCATTAATATCCCATTGTGCTGTCTGCACATGGCATTGCCCTATTGGAATTCTCAGTAAGTGTGTGCAGCTGAAACACTTGTCAGTTTAAAAGCATATGGAAGTGATTCCCTTTCCTCTTATGAGTTTTCAGTCTAATCTAAGAGGAGATTCAAGTGAGTGTATTGTGGAAAGTTGTTAAAGAGAAGCACAGTAAGTGAGGCTGTAATCTTACACACACATTGAACTCCAGTGGGACTTACTTCTTCATAGACATGGATAGGATTGTTAATTAGCTAGTGGAGTAAAAGTTGTGTTCATTAAGTGTCAAGAGCTTAAATGACAGCCATAATGTGAATCCTTTGTAGCATGATTTTTAAAACTCAAATATGTGATAATAATAAGTGCTAGTGAATGGATTGTCTGTGCTACATATTCTGCTGCAGAGATGAAGCTAATTGTTGCAACAGATTGCATTGCATACTTTGGAAAGTAAAATAATCTGATCAAATGTGATATGATTTTCACTTATATACTGTTCTTACATAGTCTTAATCTTTCTAAAGATTTGTACATGACTTCAAAATTGAAAATGGTGGCACAATTAAAATATTCAGTACCAGACACGGCTTCTTTATTTTTAATAGCTGTATAAATTGGTAACGCTAGACTTCCTAAAATTCCCCCTTTCCCAAGCATCTATTAATACCAAAGGCTGTTAGTCTTGGCTGTAGTTGGGCCCAGATGTCTTCAGTTAACAGTAGACTGCAGTTATGTTAGAATTGGGAGAACCTAGTTACCAGGTTTGAAACCAGCTAGGATTGAAATTAACATCAAACAGTGACTGAAGATCCTGACTTGTTCAGAATCTGATAGCCATAGTGTCCCAATTAAGTTGTAACAGGATACCATGGTTAATGGAAGACTTTATGGGTTTCGGCAGAGTGCCAGAAGGGAAGGGGCAGTGTGAGGATGGCATGTGTGAACAATGGATAACGTTCTTGCATATCTTGCCTTTTTAAGCAGAGAGATGATCATTCAAATGCAGAGAAAACGGAGCCGAAGTTGGAATTGAGTACTTCTGCCTTTTCAATGTCATTTGTTATGATTTTGCCATCCTCATTGAGTTATGACCACCATTTCTTTCTTCTACTATGGATGTACCTGAAGAAAGCTTTTTTGTTGCTTTTAGCATCCCTCGCTAACTGCAGCTCATTCTCAGCTTTAGCCTTCCCAGAGCCATCCCTGCAATTCCATGCCTGTCTATACTCTGCAGCTTGGCCTTCCATCCACTTCCTATATGTGTCCTTTTTGTTTTCAGGTCTCTAAGCTCTTTGTGAAGCCACATTGGCTTCTTCTGCTGTCTTCCACCTTGTTACCTTGTTGGAATTGTTGGCCATTGTGTCTGTTTTAGAAATTCCCATCTATCTTGGACTCTTTTTCTCATTAGGGTTGCTTGCCATGAAACCTTACTTATTCTGAGTTCATTAAAATTGGCTTTCCTGAAGTCCACGACACGCGCATGGCTACTCTCAGCTTTTGCTTCCTTTAAAATTAAGAATTCAAGTATAACATGGTCACTTTCCCCCCAGAGTTCCTGTAACTGCCACTTCATCCATTAAGTCATCTCTACTGGTTAGAATCAAGTCAAGGATAGCTGATCCTCTAGTTCCTTACTCCATCTTCTGTAGGAGAATGTTATCTGCAACACAAGTCAGCAATTTCTTGGAGAGGCCATGTTGGGAGAATTTATCTTCCAACAGATATCGGGGTAATTGAAGTCTCCCATTACTACTACATCATGCCTCCTTGAAACATTGGCAGTTTGCTTTTCAAAAGTTTAATCCTCATCTTCTTCTTCATTGGGTGGTCGGTAGTAGACTCCAACCACCATGTTCCTTTTTCCCCCTTGCCTCATTTGTTTTAATCCAGATACTCTTAGTGGAGTTACCAAGCTCATTCGCCTGTATTTCTGAGCAGGGATATATATATTTAACAATACATATAATATATTAAAGTCTACTACCTGCAGTTAGTCATGTTCATTAATTTCAGTGGGCCTACTCTGAATATGACAAATGTTGGACACAACCTAGATATTCTTGCACTTTTTGGTAAGGGAGGACAGACCATAGTAAGCCACTGGCATGCTTCTAACTTTGGTATTTATAAAATAATTTATGTACTGCCATCTCATAAAGTATCAGGGTGGTGTACAGCCATATGTATATGTATACAATAAAACATAAAACAGTGAACTGGACCCAAGTTATTCAGGGCTTTCTATATGTGGACATGGGAACCACCTATCCACAAAGCTAAACTTATTTTGCCCATGGGAGATGCAACCGAACAACGTTCAGTCACCTCGGCCAGCATGGCCACTAGTCAGGAATTATGGTAGAACAACATTTGGTTTGTAGGATTGGAACATGTCTGACTTGAGCAATATTTTCAAAAATTGCTTACTGCCTTCTGTTTCTGATTTATTCTACATCCGCCACATCCGCTCTATACTGTGCTGTTGTGCAGATGCTACAGATGTCCTCAAGGCTCTAGAAGATTCCAGCTTCTAGTCTTTTCTAACCGAGACAACAGATTATGAATATTTAGAATTGGTGCCAGAGAGAAAATGTCTTGATTTTGTCACTAATTGCACACATGCACATACTGTAAGAAATAGTGGGAGGGGATGTAGACTCTCTATGCTTAACGTCCTTGCTACTTTGTCTTGGTTTATTATAGCCTTTGATGTCAAAAGTTCCTCAGAAACGAGTATCCTGTATACTTTTCAAAAAGAAAATGTAGCTCACATGTCTCAGTACAGATGCAAGCTTCTGAACTTGCAAGTCTTTCATCTATGTGGACAGTGACACAGGCTTATTGGATAAGTTTGCAAGCAGCAAAGAAGTGTTGGATTGGTAATTGGCTTGTTAGTGATGTGTGAAAACTTGCAAGTTTTACAATAATGAATGTAACCTTGAATTTCTCAGCTATTTGTCAGCCTGTATGTTCCTGTGAAATAGTCCTTTGGGAAAACAAAGTGCTACATGGAGAAGTCTCAGAATGCCTTTATTTTTAAATGGCATTCAAAAAATGTTTTGTTCTTGAATAGCATCATATAGTTGAGCATGCACAGTTCTCTGGGGTGAAGATCCAGAAGAATAACTGAAAATGGAACAAGACCCAGACAGTTTGGGCTCATTTTAGTTTAACTTCTTAGTGCAACCTGTCGGAAGGAGTCTTGCTGTTGTGTTGATTTTCAGCATGTCTGTAATGAAACTCAACTACTAAATACTTTGCCTTTCATAATGTAATATGTAAAACAAAAATAAATTGCACCTGTATATGCAAGTAATTCAACATGTGTTATGGCTACATTTCTGCCCACAGGTATTAAATAACTGATGTTGATGAAATGGCATTGATAGAGTAAAACTGTTGCAGCTGAAAGACTGATTCAGGATACTAAAAAAGGAGCTCTTGACTTCTGTGCATCTAAACCATTGGGTGACAAATGCAAACTTTGACATGGCTTCTGTGGCTGAACTGTGTAGATTGACTGCATGTTGCAAATGCTTTAGTCAGGGTACATATGACCTAATTCACAGAATTCCATTGTGATCAGGGGGAAACATGGATTGTCTTGCTAGTGACTTGTAATGTGCAAACGTTATTGATGTGAAATATGTACTTTTGACGTCAGAATGATTTTAATGTTTTTCCATTCTAGGTTTTTGTTAAGACAGTGCAGTGCATGGTCGTGGAAAACAACATAGGCTTTAGTCGTGGAAGAGAACTGTCTACCATGTGCTAGGATACGAAGTTTGTGGATTCCTTTACTTGTGTGCTTCTGGATTATAAAGAAGGAAGGTGAAAATGGGGAGGAAGAAAATACAGATCACAAGAATAATGGATGAACGAAACAGACAGGTGAGAAATGAGACAGGAATATACTTTCAATACAGGAATATACTTTCCATACATTCACTTCTTGAACATAGAACTGTTGACTTGTACCTATGGCCAAGAGCTCTCTCTCTCTCTGTCTCTTTTTGGACCTTTGTCCTGTGAACTTATCCTTATTGTATAATAAGCATTTGAGGAACTGTCTTACAGAATCTAGTTAATCATTGACTGCTAAATGTGCAAGAATACGTTTGGTGATCACTTTAGATGCATTTCCAGTATACATTGGTGTTTCTCCAATATCCTGGGACAGACACATTTTATTTTGAGATCACTGTGATTGGCCTTGCTAAAGGTTGGAGTCATAAGTTTCCCCCTACATCTTTCTGCCCTCTTGGCACTCATGGGATTGGTGATAGAAGATATAAGCTCTTTTCTTTGATCTTTGGCCACTTTGGTGAGCTTCAGTGATATGTTCACCATTCTAATCTCAGTGGTAGGCAACTGTGTTAATTCCTTTTCCCCCTAAATAAGACTTTCAAGTGAAGTTATAAAGTAGATTATCTGCAAGACTATCTCCTAGAGGTGTTTTTTCAACAATTTAAATTTGGTTAATTTAGTCAAAACCAATAACTGTGTTACGCTAGAATTGCATCCTTGAGAACAGCTTCTGAAGAAAAGGATACATATTATTATAATAAAGATATAATTAACTGTTAAGCAACAGTGGTAATCTGATATGACTTTGTGGCTTCCCCTAATAGCTAAGTCCTCCTTACCCCTTTTTCCTCTTGTGCTACATATTTTACATTGTAAACCTGCTCACAGGCGTATTTTTATTGATCTCATGTTAGCTGCTATGGGAACCTTCTTGGCTGAAGAGCAAGGTAAAATGTTTTAAATAAATAATTGCATTGTTAATTTGCCAAGAACTTGATTTAATAGCATCTTGCTCCACACACTCTGTATTGACAGAGCAGATGATGTTGGTTGTGAATCAGGTGCTTATTAAGGCCAGCTGACCAATAAGACAAAGTATAAAATACAGAATAAAATTAATTATTAAAATGAAAAGGCAACAATTCACAAGACATAACAACATTCTGATATTTTGTCACCTGCTTGGCAAAAAAGTACAACAGTTAAAACACAAGATTAATTGGTTGGCCTTTGTTGTCTTTGTTGTTGTCATCATCAATTTATTAATTGCCTTCTGCAGTCGTCTTTGGCCATGTACAGTGAAAACAGCTTAACGTTTAAAACACAAAATTGCAGGTAAACTTAAAAGCAACACAAAGTAGGCACCCATGGCAGAGACCCATTTTTCCAGCTAGGAAAGCCTGTCTGAACAAGAACGTCTTCAAAAAACAACACTAATAATAATTGCCCTAGAAGTTTACTATCTAAGAGGATTGTGCCAGCTTCCTGTGCAAACTGTGGACAGTATTTTCGTTCAGGGGGGAAAAATAATGAAGTATCAATTGGAAGTACTAGTCAATAAAGATCAAACTAAGGCTGATAACTCTTGTGGGGGAGAAATCCAGCATCTGAATCTGATTCAGCATTTTAAACTATACTTGTTCAATAAGACTAAGTCATTTTTTGTTCAGAAACATGCTTTTACTGTTCAGTATAATGTTGTGTGTGTTCCTTTACAATCTTGAGAGAGAGAGAGAGAATGGTAGTGCTAACTATTTTAAAAACCTATTTTTACAAGGTTTATGGTGAAGAAAGTCTTAAAACATTCCCTTTCAGATAATATACTTCAGTTTACCATGCTGTATATAAAGTAACTGATACTCTGGGGAATTATAATTAACATGAGACTGTCATTGTAGTGGTAATTAGGAACTCTTGTCTGCTTGAATGAGCTGTAGGCCATTTATATAATTGAGCTAAATGGAATAAATGGTTGTAACCAGGCTGTCCAAGGGACCCAAATGTCAGCATCATCAAATAGTCTCCTTTGTTACCAGGTAAAGGAATGACATAAGATAATTTTTTTCCCCATGAATGATGTGCGTCAAAGCATTTTGCAAAAATGGTTGTTGCTTTTTGCAAATGTAGAATGTTAAGAATTTTTTCAAAGCAAATGTTTAAATTTCTGACTGACTTAATAAAACACTGGGAAGGCTTTTCCTTCACTGTTAAGTTACAGGCAACTTATGCTTTCTCAGATGCATTGTTCTGGTTTCAGATGTGATCATTGCGCTAGGGGTAAAATTGCCCATAGCATTTCAGACTTAGTATTCAGATTCAGTGGATCACTTTACTGTAGGCAAATCTCCAGAGAGCGTTAGCAGAATGGTTGGGCTTGCATTACACGTGGGTGGGCTGAGATTAACTACTTGTCTTGAAGAAGTAACTGCATGTCCTGAAGATGAAAGCTACACTTGAGGCCATCCTTGTAAGTGATTCAGTAGGTGGCTGTCTGTCTGTCCACTGCTTTACTTATTTACCTTGTTCCTTTTTTCCATCCTACCAGTTGCTGACCCTCTCCCCTACTATCTAACTCCACCACCAGAGCAACTTTTGCTGCTTTGTTCAGTAGCTATTGAAAATCAAGACTGCACATACTACTTTGTGCACATTTCTTTCATTTTTTGGAGCGCTTAAAACCAAAAGACAGAGGAATAGGGCTTGCTGTTGCCACATTTATTTTATTTTTAAACTGACTTTTCTTGTATGCGATCTCAAGGCAAGGCATTATACAAATATAAACTCTGTGCTGTGTATCCATGGTATGGGACAACTCATTGTCTAGTCATCTTAATGCTGGAAGCAGCAAAAGAGCCAGGAGTGGTACTTTGCATTGCTTCATAGTTAGCATTCTAGTGGTTACTGGGTTTAGGTTTAAGTGAGGACAGGCACATGATGGGATAGCAGGAAGTTACCTGCTCGTGATAGTCTTGCCATGGTAGTCCATACATTGGGAACCTCACTATGGAGCCACTGCAGTGTGCTTCATGTGGGGCTACCATTGTGTCTGGTTTGGAAGCTACAGCTAGTGGAAAACGCAGCTGCTAGGATGCTTAATGGTGCATTCAGCTTGACAAGTATTATGCCAGTGTTGAAAGATTTGCACTGACTGCCATTTAGCTACTGAACCATGTTCAAGGGTTTGTTAACATTAAAAGCCTTCAGACCAGGAGACCTTGAAGGTCACCTCCTTGGTACAACTCAAGCTGATCTTTAAGATCTTCTGAGGAGACCTTGTTTGGTCATTCCACAACCAGTGGATTGTCACTTAACAGAAATGTGGAATCGGGCCATTTTGGCAATAACGCTTCCAGCATGGCCTCCCTCAGGTAATTCATGAGACAGAATTATAACTGATCTATAAAACTGCCTTCTTAAAAAATTAAGTTTATCTAAGCTTTCCTAGACTGTGACCCTTAAACTTAAAATTATTGGGCTATATCCAACTAAGTCCTACTCAGAGTAGACCCATTGAAATTAATGGACCTAAGTTAGTCATGTTAACTTCAGTGGATCTTCTATAGGACTAGCACTGGCTGCTACCCTGTTTCTTATGAGCAATAAACAGCATCTATAACAAATAGCACTTTGAACACTGCAGAGTACTCCATATTATCCTGACAACAACCCTGAGTCATGTCATACTGCAGACAAGTCTATTCTCTTCGGTGGGTCTGCTAGGAGTAGGACTAGCACTGAATACCACCCTTTGTTTAGTACATGACTCGGTTTCATTTGTGATACAAAGTTGTATTTTTATCTTGTGTTTTGTTCAGGTTTTTAAAGGTAATTTTATGGAATATTTACATTCTTATTGTAAACTGTTAGATTTTTATTCAGCAGTATTAAAAATATAAAATAAAAATATTGTCTTTTTTAGAATGCCATAACTTGGAGAATGTTGCTTCTGTGTAGACCAGTGGGGAATTTGGAGGACCTGTTGTTCAAATTAATACATGGTCACCAATTTGCATATAGGTTGTTATCTTACAGTTGGAAGTCACTAGATAAGTCTCCATCTCTTGAAAGTAATAACCACAAAGGAGTAGGGGGGAGGGAATTCCTACATGTGGGACTTGCCACCTGGTGAATAGGTTGTAATCTTTTCCCAGTTGAGTATGTGTTTCTTTCCCTGTGAGAATAAGGTTGGGGTGATCTACCATGTGTTTGAAACTTCAAATGACCAGGCTGACAGTTGCTACACAAACCGTGCAGTTATTTAAAGGCAGATTCAGAGAGCTGACATCCTGCGAGGATAAAATGGGGTTGGAGGTTGGGGAGGACAGGCAGATTCATGTACATCATCGTGTACTCTTTGATGGAAGGGTGGAATAAAAATCTAATGTCTGCTTGTGGTGCTGAGCGATATGTAGATATACAACCGTAAACTTTGTCTGTTGTGGGAAGCAAGGGAGAAAATGGCAACAGGAAGAAGGTTACTGTGGAAGTACCAGCTGACAATATTATATGTAGATTCTGTTTTATGGCTAAATTAGACAATATGAAGGAGATGTGCAAACAGTTCTGTTTTTACTGAAAAACTGCATCAGAGGTTACAGTAATAATTTCCTCTTTTCTTTCTTGAAGTCTCTCCTTTCCTGCTCTTCCCCCTCCTTCCTTTCCTACATATGGGGGAGGGGATTGAGGATCCTTGAATCTTTCTCTGTGGGTAAAAAAAAAGCAGAATAGGGAAGACCACTTTAAGCAAACAGAGGGCAGGAGTGGAAAGATTTAGACAGCCCTTCTACTATTTGTTGGCTGAAACTGGCAGCTTGCTATGTCTGCTTTTCAGTTAAAGGAGGGGAGACCACTGTTCCCTTCTCTCTGATCTTGTAAACATAATAGTAGTTGTTCCCTTGATTCCATTCTCTAATACCTGCCGTCAGTAACAGCAAAAGGAAATGTGTTGCATTTTCTTTCATTTGTTTAAAATGGCCTAATTTCAGGTTTCTACTTGACCGTTTTACATATTTGCGTAAGTGTGGTCCCTGTTAATAAACATTTTATTTACAGCGTTTAGATCCTTTTTATGTGCTGAAAGTGGCTCTACATACAAATATCATAAAACATTTAAAATGGTAATTAAACATAAAGCACCAAAAACAAAAAGCTTGTGAAACTTGGTAACCATAAAATGAACTATGAACAGCCTACAAATTGCCTCCAGAAGCCCAAAGCCTTCTGAAAACTTTGGCAATCGTTCAAAAGGTCCTAAACCAAGCGGTGTGTTTGACCTTTCAGCAGATGTCTTTACTTCATTTAACAAGCGAAGCAGAACCCGACAAACTGATTGTCACTGTCATGGCAGCTCAGGGAGAGGTGGCTTCCCATATGTTAACGTCTGTCAGTCTCCCACATTAAAGGAATTCAAAGGAACCAGCAGCTTGCTTTTGGGCCCAGAAGCTCATGGTAACCGATGCAGTTTTGTGTGTTTGCCTTACAGTATTCATTAGGAGGTGCAGCGTTCCTCACCTGCTTGAGCTTCTGAGATGAATGCATTGTCAGTTAATGCAAAATGCATTACATTAGTCCCTCCAGAAGGTTAAAAAACCATGGATAAGAGTGGCAAGATCCTGTGTCACCAAAAAGGGAACAAGCTGTGCTTGTTCAGTAGATTGTGCCAAGATTACCACTTCATCTATCGCACACGTTGTTGATCTCTCCAAACATTGGGATAACCCACCAGCGTCACCTCTCTCTCCCTCTTCTGGATGATCAGAAATGCGCTGAACCAGAGCGTAGGAATTTACATAATTCTCCCCAATTTATCCTTCAATTAAAGTACTTTGGTGCACTGGAAAGGGCCAATTAATACACGTGTGCACCACTCCCCACCCCACAGCCCCTTTCAGAGATTTGGGAATGATACCGCACAAGCAGGATTCTGCTTTCTCTCCCCTCTCTCCATTTCTATGAGGCCAAAGGTTTGTCATTCCAATATTGTCCTTTAGTCTGTGTCAAAGGAGTTTATTGCATTTATATGTTGGAGTTAGACATGATGGTTCCTGCTGGATTTTACTCCTCACCCATCTAAGGCTTTTGCCTTCGTCAGTGTGTTTCACAAAATCCAAAGCCACCTGTGACTTTACAGTTTGCTTACAAAAGCCACATTAAATACTGGTGTGCGTGAGGTGGCACAGTCTGGAGTTAAGGCCTTAGTGTGGCCCATAGCTGCAATGTTTTCATTCTGGTCTGCATTGAGGCCTTGCCTCCCACTAGCTGCTGGTAGAGATTAACTCCTTTCTCGAGCCAATGGGGAACAGCATGCAAGGCTCCTTCTCCCAGCCTGTGCAGGAGGTGCAAGGATGCCCACCGCTAGTGACAGTGAACATGGATTTCACAAAATCTAAACCCACTACTGTTTATAAATTCAGCCTTCTTTGTTTTTTTAAAGAAGAGTTTATGACTTAAACTTGGTAACCTCTTGAGCAGTTGCTTATGTCCATGAAAATTCAGCTTTAGGAATTTTATATAAGCAAAAGCATCTATACTATTCCAACAACTTTTCTTGATAATAGGCAGCAAATGTGTAACAGCAGCCAGTTTTTACCTTGAGAAATCGCTGTATCATATGGAACCCTAATGCATGCAGCCCAGTGGGAAACCCAGTTTCATCTGCCCTTAGAGCAACATTGCTTGGTGCATTGACTTAATTATAAAGTTCATTATTGGAATCGCATAAAATTATTGAACTGAGAAAAATAGCTAAATCATAACTCTTCTGATCAATGTTTATTTAACTTTGAGAATCTCTTGACCATGGAGGATTACACTATGACTTTAAAAAAAATGTTGCTGTGAACCCAAATGTAAAACTGCTTCCACTTATTTCATAAGTACACTGATGACTCTCTCATAAGAATAAAATGGACACCCCCACAGGGCTGTGGAGTCAGAGTCATGGAGTCGGAGTCGGGAGCAATTTTGGGTGGAGTCGGAGTCGGTAGAAATGTACCGACTCCGATTCCGACTCCTTCATAAATGGCAAATGTATATTAACTAGTAATAACAGATTTACTGTAGTAAAATGGTAGCACAAGGCATTTCATCACCACCACGTGAATCCAGAGCTTGGAAAAGTTACTTTTTTAAACTACAACTCCCATCAGCCCCAGGGATTGGGCTTGTAGGAGTTATAGTTATAGTTTAAAAAAGTAACTATCCCAAGCTCTGGATTCACGTGGTGGCGATGAAATGCCTTGTGCTACCATTTTACTACAGTAAATTTGTTATTACTAGTTAATATACATTTGCCATTTATGAAGGAGTCGGAGTCGGACAGTAGAAAAATAGAGGAGTCGGAGTCGAAGGTCTGGCGTACCAACTCCACAGCCCTGCACCCCCATTAAGAACTTGAGTAAGGTATTAGTAGGTCTTCTGTCTGGTGGCAGAATGTTGTGATTGGTTTAGAATTAAGGTCCCCAGTGTGGTGTCCATGGGCATCACAGCACCCTCAGAATGCTCCCCAGTGTCTGCCAGTGCCCCCCTGTCCTCCAGTTTTTACATTTAAATCAAGATTTTAAAACTTTTTATTGCTGTTCAGTGGGTGGATTGTCTGTTTTTCTTTTTTGGGAGGTTGTTATGTGCCTTCAAGTTGATTACGACTGATGGCGACCCTATGAATCAGCAACCTCCAAGAGCATTTTTGGGAGGAGTGTTGCTTAATTTGGGTTTTTTTATTTGTTTTGGCATGTATATGTGTTTTGGGAAGAGGATTCTGAACATCACCAGTGTTCTTCTACAGAACAAGTATTTTATGGTGCCTGTGAAAGTTTTTAGGTTTCCAAATGTGACCCTAGGTTCTAAAAGGTTGGGGGGGGGGCTGGCTTAGAATATGTGGAAAGAACCGATCTTGTTGCTGGAGGGGTGGCTCTGTTCTATCTTTAGAGCTCTTAACCACATATCGCATTCACCTCAGTCATTTCTGTGGGCTTTCCAAATTATGCAGATGAACTCCTGAAGAGAACTTTGTTGATTAGACATGCTTTCACTCTGTTCTTGGCAGATCTGGATGTTCTTTTTCTAGTTTGAGTATCTGGTAGAGAAGATTCTTCCCCCTCCCCATGCAATTTGCCATGGAAGAATTTCACTTAGGAATGTATTCTTAACAGGGCTGTGTGAACTTCTTTTCTGGACATGTTCCAGAATTTGTGTATATCTATGTACTTTATTTGACTCTTGGTCCCACTTCTTACGCACGTTTGGCCAGTGTCCCAGAAGGAAGCAAGAAAGAGCACATGGATGGATTCAGATAAAGAACTGCTTTGTAATTCTTTGGTTCATGCTTCTGTGGTCCTATGGGACCAGTCTGGTTTTGTTCCTCTGAGACTAGCCTGCATCTTGGAGCAGTTTCACATGCCCACTTTTACAATGTATTGAATAATGATGGCTATCCAAGGTTTAAGCAACTCTCTCAATTTCTTAGATCATGTATGGGAACCTGTGGCCCTCCAGATGTTGTTGGACTACATCTTCCATTATCCCTGATCATTGAGCATGCTGGCAGGGGCTGATGGGAGTTGGGTGTCCAACTCTACCTGGAGGGCTGCAGGTTCTTCACTCCTGGCTGTAGGTGGACATCCTCCTTCAGGCAAAGTCATATACAGTTATTGCTTTGCATAAGAGCAGTGTTGAAGATTAGGTCTACAAGCAAAGGAAGAACATAAGTCTCAGACTTTCTTTAGGAGACAATGTGCAGGAAAGCAGTGTGCTGCCTCTCAAATACACTGTTTTGTTTTTGTTTTGTAGTCTCCACAGACTTGTACACATAAGGAGATTAGCTTGTAGGAAGTTAAAATCTTCTGGGCTTTAGCCTTTTAGCCAAAAGTCTCTGTTGCAAATATCCCCCCCCCCCCGGTCACACTGATCTTGTTGCATGTACAGCTCAGGAACTGACAGCCTGGTTATTTATGCCTGTTTTGCTTGGCCAGGATATCCATAGGCAGCTAAATGACATGGGAACTTAGGAACTCTGTGTCTGACCTTCCTATAGCATCAAATTGCAGCTGAAGGCATAAACATGGAATGCAAAGTGATAATGATCAGTTGGAGGGGGCAAGTGGATTCTGGTAGGTTTGAAAGTACACTTCAGGGCATGTCAGTAACGCACCCCCAGGGCAACACAGGTGCCCTCTGACGTAGTGGGTAGTGCCAACAAAATATTGGGTCCCTTTTCCATAGATAATTTCTTGCACAGTCATTCACAACTAGTAGGTCATCATGCTGACTGGCTAAAAATAATGTCTGTTACTCTGACTTTAACTTCTGCCTGAATTGTATGTCCTGGATTTCCAAATCAGTGTTGCCTTGTTAGTGTATAAATGGGTGATTCCAGAAGCTATAGTCAAGATCTACATATATCTGAGCCAGTACGATTCTGCACTATTAGGATAATTTATTTTGAGAATGGATGGTAAACTTGGAAAGTCCTCTGTGTTAACTAAGAAGTGCATAGACATCAAATTAGTTTGTGTTTTAAACCAGGTGTCTTTATCTAGCAGTAAAATGCTAGAAGCTATTTAGAGTGAACTACCTATGTGAAAGAGAGCTTGCTTGCTTTTTTCCCTTGAGTATTTAGGAAGTACCCAGGAGTAAGCATGTGAATGCCACATTTACTAGTGATGTCAGCTAGTGGGCATGGTTTGGGGATAGTGACCTCTGGGGCCAAATTGGCCAATCATGGCCCACTATGAGGGCCTGGAGGCTGGAGGTTCCCCACCTCTCCTTTAAAGGCTGGCCATTTGATGGCCCATTTGTAATGAGTGCATACTAGGTAAAATTGTTTGCCATTCAAAAACTGATTTCTAAAAACTCTTTTCCCCTTCTTTTGTGTAGGTGACCTTCACAAAACGAAAGTTTGGATTAATGAAGAAAGCCTATGAACTGAGTGTGCTTTGTGACTGTGAAATAGCACTCATCATTTTTAACAGTTCTAACAAACTCTTTCAGTATGCCAGCACGGATATGGACAAAGTTCTACTCAAGTATACAGAGTACAACGAACCCCATGAGAGCCGAACCAACTCCGATATTGTTGAGGTAACAAACTGTAACAATGAATGAATCCTTCCTTTATCTCATTTATTAAATGTTCTGGAAAAGCCAACCATACCCATCTGGACACTAACTAATGTAATTAATTTTAATCAACAGTATTTTAAATTACCTTGCTTTATCCAAAGTGCTTCAAGACTGGTAGCAAACCTGAATAAATCACTGGAGGCTGCCCCTGGGAGAATCTCAGCCTAAGCCACATAGGACATTGTATGGGTTTAAATGACCAAAATAACATTTTGCTGAAAAGTTGCATTTTCAATAGCTATACAGTGATTTGTGTGTTTAAGAAAGGAAATATATTGTTAGTGGTTTTTTAAGCTATAAACAAGAGTAGTGATACCCAGTTGCCTTGAAATTTGAAGCTCTTTTCAAGACTGTTAATTTCAAGAAAAGAAATATAAGAAAGCTAGGCAAATAGGATGCTCCTATTTCAGATGTAGCATAACCAGACCTGTTGTAGGTTTGGTTAGCCTGTTCTTAATGTAGCTACATTCTTGCTGAGTTAAAGCTGAATATGGCATGTTAACATAGACTTAAGCATTCATTCTGTGCTTGTCAACTTTGTTGTGGTTGCACATACCCTAAAATAAGAGTTCTGTTCAGTATGGGATGTTTGGTTACTTGGCAGTCAGTCTGAGACTATTAACTGTTTCTTGCAGGTTGTGTTAGTGATATTTATATATCTAAAAATAATGAAGAAAACCAAGTGTTTCATACTCAAGCATATTACTTCAGAGGATGGATCTACTGTAGTTCCTCCTTTTAGAAAGTAGGGAATCTGCAAAAACTTGGATTTAAGGTCCTTCTGCAAATATGAGATGAGGTTAGCACCAGGCCTGCATTGCTAAATAATAGAAAATAAGTATAGAACTTGTATGTGTGTTTAAATTTGATTTTCTAAACCAATTTTTAGCAACATGGCTTTTCCCAATCAAGACTAAGGGCAGCTTTCAATATAATAGACTTTTTCAACTAGGCAATTCCATCAGTTACCTCTTACCATGGAATCATACTCTTATTTCTGCTGAATTTCACTTCAAGTTTACTTTCATAAAGTGCATATGCATTTATTATCTGTAGTTTGTGGTTTTTGTCCTGACTAGTATGTGCTTATTGTCACTGAAGGAAGCATGCAGTAGTTTGGAATCTTCATAGTTCTCTAGTCATGACATGGCTTATAACATTGTTTCTGGCTGAGCAGGATGTTTGTGGCTTTAAGGGCCAATTTATTATGTTAGTATTGTCAGCCAACCAGAACATTGCTGTGGTTGGCACCCTCTCTCTCCTCAAGGGGCAGAATCTTGTGCCTGACCTTGTGCTCCATCTCTGAAATGCATCTCGGTTCCTTTTTCTAGCTCTAAGCATGGTGCTGGGGAGGGGAATTGAAGCTGGAGATTGAAGGCAGAGTTGTGTTGGCTGGCTTTTGCCTCTTAACATGATAGGTGCTTGGAGTGCCTGTTGGGTGCAGAGGCAAGTCCCCACAATTCTGCCTCCCATTACCACCTCTGAGCTGGAGATGGGAGGTTGGGGCTTGTAATGGCCTTACACTTGTGCCTGACAAACACAGAACCTAAATAAATATATAATCACAAGTAATTCATTCCCTCTTCTCTGTTCCAGGGTTGGCTTATCTCGCTTGGCAAAGCATGGCTCTCCCCTTGCTGTAGTGGAAGGATGCTTGAGATAGTTCAACCCTGAATACTGTTTAAAACAGCTTTCCCATCACAGTGACAAGAGCCAGAGACTTTTTAACACCATGCTTTCTGCTTTAGTATCCATGCAAATAAGTTGTATCTTGGGGCAAATAAAGCAAAGCTGTGCCATTATACTAGTATAAGATGGGGAACCTGTGTTCCTCCAGGTGTTGTCATCCCTCACTACTGGCTATGCTGGCTAGGGCTTATGGTAATAGAGTTCCATGAACATCTGGAGGGCCAAGATTCCTTTCCCCTGTTTTAGTAAATAAATCCAGTTCTTCTGTTGACTCTAAAATAATTTTCATAATTACTAATCACATTTACAAATAAATCCTTGTTCTCAAGTTCAGTGCACTACTTGTGCAGCAAGAATCTTCTGAGTCTGTTCAGGCCATTTAAATTACTGTACAGCTCAGAGTAGTGTCTTCTTAGGCAAGTAACAAATGGTGAGGTGAGGATGGATGGGACAGCTCTACTTAGCCAACATTCTGAATAATTGCTGATCTATAGGCATGTTTTCTTTATTGAATTGGCAAATCCTGTGTGGATATCTGACAATAGGTAGGGATGGCCAACTTCTCTGTCTCTGTGTCCTAGAACCTCTGTCTATGAAAACATCTCTTACCCGTGTCTTAACCAAGAAAACCTAGTTGTTGCATTCAGATAACAGATGGGAAATTACATATTGTAATCTTTTAAAACTGTTTTTAACATTTTTAAATGGTAACCCACCCTGCAACCTCATGGTGAAGGGCAGGTAAGAAATGATGTTGTTGTCATCTGACCCTTGAAAACCTCTCATCTTACGTTGTTGTTGTGTTGTTTTGTGTTGTTTTGTGTTGTTGTTGTTTTGTTTTGTTTTGTTGTTTTGTTGTGTTGTTGTTGTTGTATTTATATACCGCCCCATAGCCAAAGCTCTCTGGGCAGTTTACAATAACTAAAAACATTAAAAACAAATATACAAATTTAAAAACACATCTTTTAAAAACAATTTATACAATTTAAAAACAATTTAAAACACAATTTAGACTCATTTCTCTTCATAGCTATGAGTGTCACCCACTGCAAACTTACATGAAACTTTTAGAAAGTTACCCAGTGGACTAATTTTTATTTGTCTCTGAATAACTTGATTGACTTCTGGATTACCTTGTCTCTATCAGTATCCTTCCTCTCTCTCCCCAGTAAAATATAGACTAGGAGGCTAGGAGTTGGAGTAAATTGATTTACAGTAAATAAACATGTTTATCATTGAAGTTGATTCTTTGTGAAATCAAGGTTAATATGCTAGTATGGTAGTAGTATTTTAACTACCATTTGAAAGGGGAATGAGGCCAGTCAACAAACATTTTTTCTTTGCTTGGATGTGGAACTTCTTAATGTTTGTTGCATTTTAGTCTGACCAGTTAATTTTGTGTTGTATAGCCCATTTCTAGAATCTTGTTGAATCTTGTTTTAAGTCTTTGGAGAAGTAAAGTTCTGCTTAATGATAAATTGTGTATGCATGTAGTAAGCAATTGGCATGCCTTTTGTGGCTCTTGCAGCAAATTATAGTGAGTGGATGAAAACAGAAGTAAATTGTAACATTTCATTGACCTTCAGAAGACTTTATTTTATGTAATTGTATAGTTATATTTCACAGTTTGCGGCATTGTGCCAATATCACAAGTGCACCTAGGTCTGGTACAGTGATAACCTTCAGAGCTGTGACATGGTGCACTCCAAGCAATACAGTGTGTAATGCAAGGGTATTTGGGGCACTGGCAGCATCGAATAAGGCATAGAAAAGCTAGATTCTGGGCAGTCCTGGTACTCTCCATCCTAGAGGTTTAAAGATTAGAGAGCAGGGAAATGGCATCATACAGGTGTTTTCTAGCAATGAAGTGCTAGGTGGCGTGTATTTCTGGATGCAGGTAGAGCTGGTTGGCCTGGCTTTGCTTATTATGCTCAAGGTGGTGCTTTTGTTACCCAAAGAAGAGGTCCTGTTTTGTAACTGCACTTAAATCACATTGGCAGGAGAAGGGTGTGAACTACATTGCTGCTTGTTTTTATTTATTTTTATTTTTATTTATTTATTTAATTACATTTCTAGACCACCCTATAGCAGAAAGCTCTCAGGGCGGTGTACAACAAATAAAATCACAATTAAAATATGAGCAAGTGTGAAAAATATAGTACAATTATAAAAACATTAAACATGATAAAAATCTGAAATAGAGTTGCCATTGAGTTTATAAATTAAGATCCATATTAGGTTTAAAATATTAAATTTAAAATGTTTAAAATGCCTGGGCGAAAAGGTAGGTTTTTACCTGGCGCCGAAAAGATAACAGTAATGTTTTGACATGTTTTAAGCAAAGCTAGTACAAAATTCCCAAATAAAAACAGGTAGGGAATATCAGATGTTTCTAATAAAGCTCTCTAATGTTTAGCACTGCTAGAGTTTCATTTATATATCTGTCTACTGTACTTGGTACTCTGCACTTACAATTTTGGGAGACCTCAAAAGCAGCTTACAAACATTTTATTGAAAAGCAGCATACTCCCCTTTTCAGCCCTTAAAAAACTTCCTCCAATAACTTGAATTTCCCCCCCACTGCTCACTAAAAAGTAGCAAGTAGCAACTGGGTCAAGTGCTTCTTACTTGGGAAGATGTTGTACAGCCATGACACCACAACTGAAAAGGCCCCATCTCTTGTGCCCACCCCGCTCACTTCCGAAACTGCAGGGACACGGAGCAGGGCCTCAAATAATGATGTGGGGTAGAATTTTCCAAAAGAGAACATTTTGCAGTGCTTCCTGTTTAGGACACAAATGGGGGACTTATGGCCCTCCACTTGTTAGACTACAATTGTCATAATAGGAAAATTAGGAAGCTGCCTTATACTGTGCCATACCATTGGTCTGTCTAACACAGTATTTTCCATGCTGATTGGCAGTGGCTCTCCAGGGTTTCAGATAGGAGTTTTCCCCAGTTCTACTTGGAAATGGCGGGAAAATTCTTGACTGTTGGTCATGCTGATGGGAGCTGAAGTCCAACAACAACACCCTTGGTTTAGGGCTTTAAAGGTTAACACCAGCACCGTATTCTGCCTGGAAACCATCTTGGAGCTAGTGAATCTGGAATAAAAAACATCTGACTTGTATGTTCTGTTCAGCAAACTCCATTCATATGTCTTGCTGCCTCATATTGGACCAGTTGAAGTTGCAGAGTGCTGTTTAAAGGTAGCCCATGTAAATGTGTTACACTGGTTCAACCTGGTTGTTACATAGCATAAATGATCTTAGCCAAGTCTGCGTTTTCAAGTGTAGAATTCAGTAATGTTATCACAACTAAAGTTCCACTTTCAGTTCTGTGCATTTTAGAGCACATAAATACCTTTGGAAGTTGAATTTCTTGGTAGATACAGGAAGGTGTGATGTATTACAAGAAGACTGCTACCAAACTATATTTACAATTTAATTTTATTCTTGGAGAGTAGCAATATAGCTTTGGAAGCTCTGAAATGACATGTCAATGCCTGCTAGTTCTGTCCTCTTCTATTAAGAGAACACTGATTTAGTACAGCTTCCTCATTAATTTAAATAGACATAGTTCAGGCATTTGTCTAAAGTATGACCTACCTTCTTGTTCGTCCTGTGATGCTAAATGGCATCTCTGCTAGTGACGCATATGTGAGGGAGAACATTTTCATGTCTGTCTTTTAAGGCAAAGTACAATTTTAAAATGTTGAAATTGCATGCAAATGCATCGCTTTAGTGCAAGGGTGGGGAGCCTGTGGCCCTCCAGATGTTGTTGGATTCCAATGCCCCATAGGCCCCAGCCAGTCTGGCCAGTGATCAGGGATGATAGAAGTTAGATTAGAGTCCGGCAACACCCTGGAGGGCCACAGGCTCTCAGCCTTGCTTTAGTGTTTATTGAGCATCAAAGGCTACCCCTCTAGTCTTCGGTATTGTCAAGCTGCTATCTGCTTCTTGTTGTGGTTCCAAAGTGTGTTTCCAATATTATTGTCTTCCAACAAAAAATCCAAAGGTTTTTGTAACAAACAATAACATGTTTTGTTTCTTTTTTTTTAAACTCACAATATAAAACCATTAAACCCCCTTTAGATCCAGCAATTGTAAACATGATTTAAGTTGATATCTTTTTAACTTTTGAAGGCATGGCAGGATTTTGTTTTTGTTACACGTCTCTGCAAAAAGAGCAAAGAGGAACATGTGAGAAATTTTCCTGACTGTGAGAGAACCTAGTTACCCCTGGCACTCTCCTTTCTGTGTGGGTGGCAACATCAAATCAACTAATGTGATTCAGATACTTCTTGCTTTATAGTAATAGTATATCCTGTCGTTCTATGGTTTCTCATTCAGAACCAATTTTCAGTCCATATGGCTATTGGCCTGCTTTGTCAAATGACACTGCAGATATCATCAAACTTGTATAACAAAATATAATTAAGTGTAATAGAACTTGCAGAGAGCCAGTGTGGCATAGTGGTTAGAGTGTTGGACTATGACCTGGGAGACCAGGGTTCGAATCCCCACACAGCCATGAAGCTCACTGGGTGACCTTGGGCCAGTCACTGCCTCTCAGCCTCAGACAAAGGCAATGATGAACCACCTCTGAATACCACTTTCCATGAAAACCCTATTCATAGGGTCGCCATAAGTCAGAATTGACTTGAAGGCAGTCCATTTCCATTTCAATAGAACTTGCACTCAAAATTTGTTTGAGAATAATAACTTTCAAAAATACTTGCCACAGGGCATGCTTGTCTTCTGATGTTAGGTGATTTGAAACAGTCTGATTTCCTTCTGTGTGTAGGTTAGTTTGGCTGCTCAGATTAGAAGTTTGGAGGGAATACTAGCATACAAGCCCGTCTACTTTCTTAACTACATTATTGAATTAATACTCCCCTTTTAAGAACATGTGTGATTTGAAGTAGCTCCAGTAAGTCTGCATTATTTATAAATTCAGCCCCTGATCCATAGAGATGTGCACAACTCCTTTGCTCTTGCTATTCTGAGATAACTAGGTTGAGATGCACATCTTGCATCTATAAGGTGGAAGAGTGTGTACCTCCATCCACAGCTTTAAGTGCAGATGGGGATTGTATTTCATCTCATTCAGCATGTAGAATCCAATTCAGCATATGGGACTCTGCATGTGGGATTCCTATGCTGGATTAGGACAAAAGTGTTTTATCTTGCTTGTCATAAAAATTATCCAATTTGCTAATTTATTGGCTGTCCTAATTCTCATGTAATCTGAACCTGCAGCATGAGAAAGCAGGTGCAGTTCTGCAAAGCAGATGGAGGGTGTGCCTGGGGGACATAAGTTAGGCTCCAGAGATCTGCAACAGGGATGTTGATTTACTTGCTGCCTTAGCTTTTAGTGTGCTATTCTTGTTTAACCTACTTTGCTTTTATTGCTGGATACAGCAACAGCAATAGTTGATACAGAAACAGTTACCTTTTCTTTTGGATTGGAAGCTCAAGTCTGTTTTTAAAAAGAGTAACTTCAGCATTTAGGGGCTGATCACTCAGTGGATCTTACTAACTTTTGCCGGTGACGTGAACTTCTCACTTGCCACATGTGACAGGCAATTGGAGTTTCTAATTGGCTGAAAGTGACCACCATTTAGAAAGCTAAATTTTCTCCTCTGGAAGCGAAGGGGCTGCATCCCGTGAGTATACTTGGCCTGTGCTGAGTTGTGCTGAATATCTCTTTTTAAACATTGCCAGTCTTTAAGATGCGTGCTCTTCAGCGCATCCCGCTGCATCTCTGGTGGCACTGCCTTCAATCCCAAGCCGTTCCAGTGAGAAGCAGAAGCTATGCAGAGTTTGGAAAAGGTGTCCAAGGCCAGGGGGAGCAGAGTGCTTTGAAAACATGGATTCAGTTAGGCACATGCTTTCAAGGAGCACACCTGCCTGGATGGGGAGAATTGGCAGACAGGAAGAGCTGAGCAGTAGAACGGGAGTGAGGAACCTCAGGCTCAGGAGCCAAATGCAGACCTCTCTGGCTTTTTGAATTCACAACCCTCGCTGGCCCTGCTCTGCAGCGTGAGTGTTTTTGCCTGGCTAGAATGTGTCCTTGAACTCTGATAATGCCTCTTGCTTGTTTGAGTGGAGGGAAGAGGTAGGGGTGTGTGTCTGTGTGTCTGTGTGTCTGTGTGTCTGTGTGTCTGTGTGTCTGTGTGTCTGTGTGTCTGTGTGTCTGTGTGTCTGTGTGTGTGGAAATCATCCTATTGCACAAAGTTAAAATTGGTTCTGCCCATTTTCCCCTCTGGGCCCACCCACCATTGTCACATGGTCCCAGAAAGGTTGCCTAAAAGAGAATGTGGCCCTTTGGCTGAAAAGGTTCCCCACCCTTGTTGCAGAGGGAGAACCATTATACAAACTGTTAAGAGGTCTTCACCTTTCTGTGAAGATTCTGAAGGATAATGTCCTAATCTATTTGTTCTAAGACCTGCCTTTCAGACTCCCCTCAGAAGATAGCTTACAAAACTAAAAAAAACCTGTGAAAATACAGTTGCAGAACAAATACCAAAACCAGCACAGTTCTGCCAAATTCAAGCTTGAATAAATATGGCTTCATGCATTAAACGTGTAATGCAGTCATAGTGTGATTTAATTCTAGAAAGGGAAAAGATTTACATTTAAAAATTAATCATTCAGTTATTTTAGGCAGCCTTGAAAGGAAACTAAGAACCTCTCAGGAACTTCTGGTCAGTTCTAGGCCCAGAAGTGGCTGATGAGCAGCCAAACAGCTCCATCTGTTTCTGTAACAACCAATCCAGACACCTGGATCTTCAGATAGACATTTACTTCATGAAGCTGATAGATGTGCAAAATTAAACTTGCAGAAATGTTTGCCTTTTTTGCTAGGTTGTTTTCTTTATCCTTTGGAGCATACACTTACTTATTTTTACTTTTACTTATTTTTAAGTGAACATATACATGGAAGATGAGACCCCCAGGTCAGAAAGCACTCAACAGATCCTATTGGAGGTTGCTGATTCACAGGGTTGCCATAAGTCGTGATCGACTTGAAGGCACATAACAACAATACATGGATGAGTTCACATTACATTAATCACCATCCATGATCTCAATGGAACCCCCCCCCCCGCCAAACACACAATACTGCTATTACTCCCTTCCGGGGAGGGTTAATTTTTAGGACAAATTGCCTAATACTCTGAACTGTTACTATTTTACTGTCATGTTGTATTTTATTTGTATTTTTATTGTGATGCATTATTGCAATTGAATTGTACGTCGCCTAGAGTGGCCATCGGCCAGATAGGCGACACACAAATTATATTATTATTATTATTAGCAGTTGGAAAACCTCCAGTTGGAGTCCATGGGAGTTGTTCCTCTTGCTAATTTCAGTGCAGGGAGGTGCTGTTTCCACCAGGATCATAATGGGGGAATCCAGATTGGGATCCCCTTCCCATGTGCTATGATCCTCATCAGAATTGGGGGTGGGGTGGTTTCCACAGATAAGATTGCATTTTTAAATCCCCTTGATGTGGCTGTAATTGGCATGATTAATGTAGTTAGGCTCTCAAATACATGACAGATCCGAAAGGCAAACTTGCTACTGGTGGCCCACAACTACTGAGAAGATGTGCATCTTTCCAGATCTAATGAGTTGGCATGTGCAGAGTCCTGTATGCAAGTGTAGTAAGTAACTTGTTTGCCATGTATTAAAAATTGTGTGGTTTGTATATGAAACATGCTGGGGGGGGCAGTGTCCTGTTGACAGTACAAATTGCTTTTTTTGTAGCATAGTGAGTGAATTATTTTAAAGGCATAGCTCACTGGTGATTTTTGAATGGACTGATAATCTAGAAATGCTTCTTGGCCAGTTGCTGCCACTGAATTAACTGCAGGTTGAACAGAGAGATAATTGCCAGAAGCCCTGTAGTTTAAAAATAGTAACAGATTCAGGATGATGAAGATCTAGCATTTGCTTCTACAGTTACATGTTGGGACAAATCTTACTTTAATTTACTTGCCTCCAGAAAAATGGGAAGTACAGGGTTTCCCCGTTGTCCTCAAAAGAAACTGGTTTTGCAGAGCTAGAAGCATTCTAGCTTTGACATTGAAACCAACTGTTGTGTTTTCTGTGGCCTGTCTATAAAGAGTCTCTTTAAGTATGCCTAGAGGATTTTTGCATATGTACGGTAGCCATTTAGGCTATGTTTTTAAATTGCTTTTGGAACTTGCATAGATTTCCAAACAACCAAACTGTCCAGTGATGGAAAGAGAAGAGAAGGCAGTTATATGAATCTGCTAGAAACATTGGCTAATACTTTACAAGGGCAAAGCTGAGCATGGTGCTGACATGATACAGAATGTTGGAGATAGAGTCTACTTTCATTTGAAAGGGATTTTTTTAAAAAATATGTGTCCTCCAATTGGTGGGTTTAAAGTATATTTCATACTACACATTAAGATGTATGAATTCATGGACTTCTGGGAAGGGTGACTTCGCTTGTGCCTGCTTTTGAGACGGGCTCCCGCCTCAGAAGAAGCTTTTTCAGATATAAATCAGTCAGAACATTTTTTTTTTGACTGATGAAATTTCTCCCGGGTAGGGAGAAACGTAGAGATCAACCTCAAAAGCCTGTTTTGTTGGGAGGACTGATTTTCATTAATTTATGAGAAAAGGTCCAGCCAGCAATGCCGGACGGACTTCCGAACAAGCTCTATCTGATTAATGCGACACGTTTATCTTTTCTTCAAAGAGAAAACGGACTAACAGGCAAGCACCCTTCTTTCTATCTTTTTTTTTTACTTGGTTTAAATTGTTGCAGCAAAAAGAGATTTGTCAAATGAATCAGCTTTAAAGAACTTCTGGGTGAGCTGTAACTCTTCTCTGTTATTCACGAAATTAACAGCTTATCTCTGCTTCTATTGCAAAAAGCTGTCCTGGAAGTGCATTCTAAAGATATAAACAGAAGAGGGATTTCTATTCCGAGGAGAAAAAAATAAAAAATATGAACTTTGGAACATTATATTGTCTGGGACTATTCTCTTTTTGGTCTATTTTATTTTGACGAATCTGCTTCTTCACGACACCACTAACTGTTTTGATGCTGGGAACTAAATTTGTTTTGTATTCTTGAACATAGAGAGATAAGGCAGGCTGCTCTGTTTATACTGTGATGTCATCAAGCCTGGAATATTAACCCAATTGTTGCTGAAATAAGAAGTGGTTCTTTATTTTTGTTTTGTTTTGTTTTCGTGGTTTTAAAAATGGCAATCAAGAAAGTGGCTGAGAATCTGGAAGTAATTATGTTTCAGAAAATAATGGATGAGATTGAGATAACGAAACAAACCCTGCGACAGGGCAGTAAGGAGCTGAAAATTGAACTGAGCAAAATGATGCACGAGCTTAAAGAAATAGGGGATCCTGTGAGAGAGGAGAATGAGATCAGAGATGAGAAAAGAAAAAATAAAGGGAAGATACAAGCCCTGGAGATTGGAACAAATGTGGAATTGGAAAAAGATCTGGAGTTTATGGATATTAGAAATAAAATCTACTGTTTGGAATTTAACGTTATCTCTGAAGAAATTAATGAAGATATTAGAGATAAAGTTATCAATGGCTTGGATAATTTTCTGGACTGGAATGATGTGATGGAGCTTGATATAGAGAAAATCTATGGAATTAACTGCAGCCATGTGACAATGGAAAAACTCTCAAGAGATGAGCCAGTGCATTTTGTAAAAAAGAAGAACAGAGATATGACTTTACAACAATATTTCAGCAACTTATTCAGAATCGATGGCAAGAAAATATTTGGGATAGAGGAAATTCCCATCAGACTCTTATTATATGACTATGGCTATGACAGCAAGATTATTATGGAATACTGATAATGAAAGATTGGACACTGAAATTACTGGACTTAACAGGACTATTGAAGATGGAAGATGGAATTAATATGGATAATGGAACAATGGCTATTGAAATTATTGGACCTAACAGATTTTGATGAGATGGATTAATCGATATGTTTATTTGGACTATGGTTATGACAATAAGATTATTATTATTAACGAGATGGATTAATCGACATGTTTATTTGGAGAAAAATTGATAGATATATTTCTTAAAGAATTGAAACCTCTCTTTGACTTTTTGTGGAAAGAATAAAGTAATGTTTATGAGATCTGATGATTAATTAAGATAACTACTGGAGGAAAGTGATTTTATAATATAATTTAAGAGACAGGATTGTTATATATTGTAGACCTATAACTGATTTGATCTGCGACAAATGGGAAGTCAACATTTTATTTTTTTGTTTAATCATTTTTGTTTTGTTTTGTTTTTTGTCTTTGAATGTTTTATGATTTTGTTTTGTTTGTTTTATGAAAATTTGAATAAAAATTATTGTAAAAAAAAAAAGATGTATGAATTCATAATAATCTGTCTTCATTCAGAGAGAAAATGTGGATCAAACCTATACTTGGCTCCATGCCAAGTATACACATGCTAGAAGATATGGGTTTATTTGTTGTCTTGTAATGTACGAAGTGGTTCTTGCATCTGCCGGATGGTGAAAGTGGAGTGCTCCCTTCTTGGTTAAGTTTATCTATGGTTTACAGTGATGTATGAATCAGGCCACAGTAATGATTTACTGTGCAATCCTTGCTTTAGTAATAAGCTTACATAAGATTGAAACAGTGGAAAAGCAGAGAAGGGTGACTTCAAATTTCTGATAGACTGAATAATATATACTATCGCTGCCTCCTTTATTTCCAAGCCTAGATGCCTCCTCTTAGACATTGAGAAGATGGATTTGTTTCTGAAATAGTGAAAGGATTTATTTCTGTGGTTTCCAGCTTGCTTAAGTCTCCCATCCACATGGCTTACAATCAGAATAGTTGGCTTCAGCAGTAGAACTGCAGTATCATCTGCATATCTTAAATTATTATTCATCCCTCCAATTTTCACACCTCCATCTTGGTCCAATCCCACTTTCTGTATATGTTCAGCATATAGAGGAAACAAGTAGGGTGATAAAATACACCCCTGTCTCACACTCTTTCCGATGGAGAACCAGTCAGTTTCTCCATATTCTGTCTCAAACCCCCTCACCACGTTAAGGTGTGCATCCAAAGAGGAGGCATGACTAACTTAGGTTCATTAATTTGAATGGGTCTACTCTGAGTAGAATTAGGTTAAATATAACCCAGTACGAATAAGCGTATTTAGGTTTGTAGCCTAGAAGTGTTGTATTCAGTTTGTAGTAGCACTGCAAAAAAACAAGGCTTGAGAGCATGTATTTTTTGCCAAAATTAGCAATGTATTAACATTAGATGGAAATAATACTCCTCAATGATATGTTGGGCTTATATTTTCTTGTGCATGTTTATGAGCCCAAATTTTCATTGGAATGTTGTAGTATACTGAATATGCTGTAAAAGAAGTTGGCTGTTTTCTGAAACGTCTAAATAGAATTGTGAATGCGAGCCTCTACATGTCTAACTCTGGATAGAGCTTCATTGCACCTGGAAATTAATACCTATATTTAAAAGTTAATCTTCCAGTCCCATGAATCTTGAGTACCTAGAAAGTCATACTGAATATTCTGTTCAATGAAGGTTAGATACAATTGAAACTGATTCCAGCTGGCATTATTCCAGGCTGTTTTTTAAAATCCAGCCAAGTTGCTGCTTGACATTAGGGATTACAAAATAATGTAACAGATTGGTTACTTTGTGCAGTTTTTTGAAAAATATGCTTATACAGTATAGGCATCATGGTGAATTTTTATGCAGATATTAGGAGGTAGAAATCCTGTGGAAGAGTGCCAAAATGCTTAATCGTAAAATGGAATCCTCACTTGTATTTGGTTTTAAATATGACTGGAATGAGGAATGAAGTGTCATTCATGGTAACTACTCCTACTCCTGTGATGCAAGGGTGTGTAATCAATTTGTTACCAGGTGAACAGGCATTTTGTCCCATGTCTTGGATGTCCATATTCAAATGTGCATTACACGATACTAGCTATGTAATATTTTGAATTATCCTTAATGTCCTCTGTGTAGTACCACACATCAGATCTTTGCATGTGCAGAAATGTCTACAGCTATTAAAGAGTGAGGAAGCCTTTTGACTACCATATGTTTGCCTCAAGGCATAGGGCTAGTGCCTCACCAATTCAGTTAGCATCTAATTACCATGGAGTGAGGAAGTCCCAGCTTCTTTTTTCTGAACTAGAGCAATTCTGTGTGGTTTTTCTCTTAGTTCAGTTCTGTAGTAGTGGTCCTGTGAATTCAAGTCACAGAAGTACCTCCTTCGTAAAATGTGAAGAATATGGGGGCAAGGCTGCCCAGTCAGACACACATCTTCTCTGCCTAAACTGCTTAGGCAAACCCACAGCTTAGAGGCGTGAGCAGTGTGCCAACACTTTACTAGGCAGGCCAGGACAGGTAGGGAATCCTGGCTTAAATCTTCCCTTGTGAACTGACAGTTACAGTGTCACACTTCCCACTAAACCCAGGGTGATTAACCTTTTTTGGCCTGAGGGCATGGCCAAAAGTGGAAGTGGTCATACCGACCCACAGAGATGCATAGCCGTCATCTGATCTGTGCAGATCAGCTGTGGAGAGGAGTAATTGCCTTCTCCACACTCAAATGATCACTAGGGAGGGGGCAATTACTTAACTGGCTGCCATTTTTATTTTATTCATATTTCTTCTCTGATTTGCAGTTTTATTGTGATATGGTGTATTATGTACTGGATTTTATTACTAGCTTTCTGGATTTTTTAAGATGGAAATGTGGAGTGTAAATGTAACAAAAAATAAACCAGTTGCCCATCTCTGAGAACTTGGCCATATATTTCTTACATGCCATAAATTGGCAAATAGCTCTCCCCGAGCCCTTTCAAGCACAGCTCTACAGGACTACCCATACCACAATTACCCTAATGCAGAGCCTGGAGTTCTACACCAAATGGAAAAAGCTAATGATTATTCCTGTGCAGTATGTCCCATATGCAGGAGTTGTACTGAATAGTATGGATGCCAAGGCCTGTCTACTGTAGGAGTGGTCTAGTAATTTAAAGAGCTTGAGTGTAGATTGTTATCACACCATATAGAAGCTCACAGATCTCATTGCTCCAACCACCTTTTGTTGTTCATCTGGCACACCTTAACTTTCATCCACTCCAGATGCGATTCCCCAGATCATTTCAATACAATGTGGGTTGACTAGTCCAAACTCCTGCTCATCACTCCATGCTGTTGCCTCCTTCCTATGATGGACTGACAATGCTAATCTTTCTGAAGTATGTCCTTTTGCCATTACCATCCTCCTTAGCTCTCATAGTGGATTCATCACTGTGGAGATTGGCCAGTGCTCTTGGTGCAATTGAAGTGATACAAACATGAACCTCTTGGAATGACAAGCAAGAGACTAGGACTGTAAGCTTTCAGTCTTTACCTTTATAATTCAGTGTCCAAATAGTCACGGATGGTGTAAAGCAGGGCTTCACAGAGGGTATGCCAGGGAGCCTTTAATCTTGCATTCTAATCTGGCCTGGTGCTATGATCACAATATTTTTCCAGTAATGATACACTTTGCCGGAAGAAAAGAATCTCTTTGAGTTAAGTGCACCTGCTGTAATCGATGCATCTGCAGAGTGGTTGCTGAAGAGTCCCTTTTGGGGCCTGATGAACATAGATCTCTTTGCCATCAGAGAAAGCAGGAAGCTGTCTGGTTCTGGGGTAGAGCAGGAGGTAGTCTCTGGGGATGTATTCCACATTCAATGGTTGGGAAGTTTCTGGTATGCCTTTATGCTGCTGTTTAAGATGGTGAAATTGAACAACTAAGCTTCATACTTGTAGCCGCAGTATGGCATGCAGTACCTCTCATCCCCATCTGGGTGAGTGACAATCTTCCATGATTTACTGACCTTCTTTCACAGAATTGAAAGGAATCCCTTTTCAAGATTTCCCATACTTTCGTATATCAATGAGTGTCTCACAGAGCAGCAAAGAAGGGTAGCAGAACGTTCTGGTAGATGTTTTAACAGGAGTTCTCATGCCTTTATAAAGCAATTTCTTACAGGGTTACTTGACAAGTTTCTCCTGTTGCAGAGCCATTGCTCGAGGGAGTCTGTTGCTCATCCTTTCACAGCTCATGACAAAACCACCTGTGCCCTTATTTGTATGTTTGTTGGACATCCTTTCATCTTTAAGGTTGCATTTCTGCTAGGAATCAAACTGATCTGTTCGTGGGAGGTGGAATCCACAAGTAGTAATAGGATATTGAAAGAAAGAAGAGTGGGAAGTGTGATGTTAATGGAATTTATTCACTTGATCCACCTTCTGCTCCATCCACCAGGTAAAAACTCTTGAGACTCACATTTGTGGGACTTCATAGAGACAGTAAAGGAGAAAACAAGGGTTGCATTTATTACAAACATTATTTAGGAATCCATGCCACCCACCTTCCTTCCCCATTATAAAGGCTGTAACAGAGAGCGTAAAACACACCTCTGGATTTGACAGAACTAAGCAGGTGATGTGTTAACCCTGCCCTTTCACTGACATGCTTGACACAAAGAACTGCTTGGTGATGGAGCACCCTGTGCCCCAAAAGCTTGTAGAGGTTCCTTTGTTTTGGCTGGCCTGTGTGCAAACCTCACTAGTATAACTACACAGAGAGCCACTTGAAGAATAGTACTTACCTGTCACTGTCTTACTTCGTCCAAGTGCAGCTTTTTGCACTATCATGGTCTGCACTTGGGGAACTTGTGACCAGACGTTGTTGGACTAAAATTCCCATCAACGCCAGCTAACATGGCCAGTGGTCAAAGATGCTGGTAGTCCAGCAACATATGGAGGGCCACACATTCCCCACTTGTAAGAAATCAATATTTTAGTGAGGTAGTATCTACACTTTGGAAATCCCTGCCTATTGACATGGGGCAGGTGCTTTCACTTTGTTCTTTTTGGTGCCTGCTTAAAACATTTCTGTTTAGGCAAGCCTATCTAGACATGTAGATGTTGATGTGCTTCAATGTCTCTTTAATTTACTGCTGTTTTAATTACTTGTTTTAAATGTCTTATAAACCATTTTTATTGATAATTTTAATGTTTCTTATAAACCACTTAGAGATTTTCTTACAATCAAGCGGTATATACATTTTGTTAAATAAAAATTCCTGGTCCACATATTTAAATCATGCTTTAGATACGAGCAGTGTACTGTAACTGTCAAACTCATCACAAACTAATCACTCATTATTCTTAAGCAAAAAGTAGTTCTCCTTCTTACTTGATTATATGTGTACTTATGTAAAAATAAGCTCAATCACTTCGAAACACAAAATCAGTGATTGAAATGACATGAAATACTACTAAAAATATTTTAGGTGTATGGCAGGGGTGACTGACCCTCAGCTCATATTTCTGCAAAACAGTTTCTGCCCCCTTGATACACCACTGATTTTGGCAGTGTGCTGGGCCCAGCACTAGGGATGGTGGAGAAGGTTAAAACTCTCTGCCCAGCCCAGCACCCTTGTGTGGATGCTGATTGCCCCTTCCACAGCCATCAGAGTAATCATTGGATTAGGGAGGACGCCATAAGCCCCCTCCCCAGAGAGTGTGTTTGCATGTGCCTTGTGGATATGTGTGAGAGAGTCGCATGCATACCCGTTGCTGGGATGCAGTCCCAAGAGGGTAGTTCAAGAGTGAAGGCTGCTCTCTGGGCCTAAAAAGGTTAGGCTGTCCTGATTTAGGGAGCATTGCCACATGTTTTCTATGTGACAGCTATAGAAATTGAAGGTTTGTACATAGCATGCTCTGTCACTGAGTGTGGAAAAAGATGAGTGTGTGCAACCACACTGGCAAACTGGGAAAGCACCATATGAATTATTCTCCAAGTATATTTTCCAACTCAGTAGTGTGACAATGTCCTAAAAGCAAGACAGTTAATAAAGATAGTGAGTGGGCCAAACGATTGTCTGGCATGTTGTTGTCCGTGTGCTGTTTCCTCTGACATGCGGTCCCACCAGGTGTTGCTATTTTTGCAGGGCGTGTGCAGTTGCTCGTGGTCAGTGCCAGCAATGACACTGCTATGGCTGGCCTGCCCGTTAGTCACACAGAGACCTTTGCCAAAGGCAGTGCGGCAAGAAGGGGGATGGATTGGTATGTCATCACTCCACTATCGATCTAGTCTTTACACCATTTTGCACTCTAGAAGCACTTCCCTGCTTTGCCACTGCAGCAAAGCTGTCAGTGGTGCTCCTACAGGCTCTCCAGTGGCATCCATGCCATAGTGCTGCTCGTAAACATTGGCTAGTATTTGCTGGTGCTTCTATGGCAAATCATCAACTCCACAGGTGCTCTTGAGAGCCATCTTGGTTATCATATGCCTTCCTGTGGAAGGACCCTATGTTTGACAAAGGACCCTAGAAAACACAGGGTCCTTCCACATGCTGTGACACAGCATGAGACTATTGGGTGGGAGGCCCTGGGGAGCCTCTGCATACCTCTGCTGTCACCCCAGTGCAGCAAAACAAAAGGAGAGGTCAGTGTGTTGGGTGATGCATGCGGCAGCGGTAGCTCTGCCTTGGGCTGCGGAGTGTTTTGCGCTGGCCCTGGATGCTACTGAAGTGGCTGGCCCTGAAGTCTTCTAATCTTTGGGAAGAAGCACACACAGTGTATGGAAGTGATGGTAATACATCTAATTGCATGGGGCCTGCTACTAAGTTGTGGTTTTGAGAAGGGCTTACAAAAAAAAATGAATAAAAAGCACAATCTTTCGCCTTTCCCTGGGTTTAAGAGGATGATGCATATTCACCTTGACCTTGAGCTGGTCTTTGAAGGCACATGGAAACAGTCCAAAGGGAGCTTTCCTTGGATGCTGGGTGTTTGTTTCGGAGTGCCTCCAAAGCCCACGATTTCTTGCTGCTTTCAGAATGTGAGAGCATGGGCTCTTGCTAGCATCATACTGAGCCTCGGAGGCATTCCGACAGCCTCAGGGTTTTGTTGACGCTTCCTGATGCTTCTGTGAAGCACAGTGTAGCATATGTCGCTTGCTCTGTGCGTGAGGCTTGATACTGAAGACCACACATGTTACTGGCTGGAAAAATCTATGAATCCCTCATTGTGGAGAAAGATGCGAATAACCTGTTTCCATGAAGGAAGGAAGTCTGCAAAGGGACAGACTGATTTTTCTCCCCCAGTAGCATTTGACCTTGCATTTTGTTTAGAAAAAGCTTTTAAAAATAGTACAAAGCTCAAAATATATAAAGTATGAGAGGATATGAAGAGTAAAACCGTGACAAGATTGTACAGTCTTTCCTTTTGCATGCACATGGGCACATTCCCAAGAGTCAGATTTGAGCCAGATTTGGTTATCTCTGACATAGTTGCCTGTGAGAAAACAGCCTGGCCTATCTGCTGCTGAGTCTGCCCAGTTTTGCTTTGAGATTACAACATTCCACTTGTGCTTCCCTTGACACACAAGAGTAACAGTTTACTCTTACGGTACTTGATAATGATAAAATAAGTGGTACTCTTATCAGAGTTGGGACCACAAAGAGTGTATGAAATTAGGAGGCCAAACTTCTTGATATCAACACAGACTTTGACTTCTTTATCAGAAATGGGTGCCTGTGGCTTTAAGTGGCCCAAGCGTGACAAAAACTTGGTTTGGAGTGAAGGTTTCCAGAATCTGAAGTAGGAGATAATGAGACCTTTTTCCTTCCTCCCGAGTTGAGGCAGGGTTAATTCCATTCTTAACAGGATAAAAATAACTACTGTAGTACAAAGAGGGCAAATGTTCTTTTGTTCTGAGCTTAGAAGATATGCTTCAGAGTGGTGGGATGAATTCAGTCTAGTTCTATGCGAGTTTTTCTGTTAAGACACAGACTGAACATTCCAGAATGCTTCTAGATTAAAATATAACACATACCCAAACAATACGATTGCTATGTGCCTTGGAAACAGTCAAGAGCCTTGCTACAGCCTCTGGCTTCTATGGACTTAGTTAATTTTTTTCTAACATAAGATAGTTTTTAAAATCTGAATTTACTTTTTCTGGATTTGCAAGTAGAGTGCTGAGGCATGTTGGGCGAAATGTTTGTATTCTGGTATGAATGCCATAAGCTTTCTGCATCTATTTATAGCATTCAATAATTTATAAAGGTTAAATGTAATCCAGACTGTAGTGTTAGCATTTTCCCTGCTGATATCACAGTGTAGAAGACTGGCAAGCTTTGCCTTGTTGGAGGTTTGGGAGGGTTAGTAGCTTCCAAAGCCCTGGACAGCAGGGCCATGTATGGTTAAGTCCATATAAGTATCCACCTGATTGGTTAGACTGTACTGTAAGTGTTGTGACAGGTGTTGCCGAAAGCTACACCTGTTTTCCCTGTGAATGCTGATTTAGTGGGAGTTCCAGTCACTGTGTGTGGGACTTGCAACGCCATGCCAAGTAACCTGAGCAGGAATTATATTTTAATGATGACTTGTGATCCTTACACAATTTGATATTGTTACATGCAATGCTGAGGGTACTTTGGAGCTGTTAGGGAAGAAATTAAGCCAAATATTCTGTAACTTCTAACAATTACAGTTCTATGGAAATACAGTTGTCTCACAATTTGATCTGGTTTTGTTCTTCTACTGTTGCCTTAGAAGTTAACTTAGTGCAGGTGAATGCCTATCTTTGTGTACTGATTTTTCTCTACCAAATATTCTAGTGTCAGGTTTTGTGTGTGTGTTTTTAAATAAAAACTTCCAAGAAAAGTATGTGTGCAGTAGGAATAAATGGAAGGATGTAAGAAATTGGTTTCCTCAGAGCTCTGCAGTACTTCTTTACTTGTTCATAAATGATCTAGAGTTAGAGGTGAACAGCAACACTAAATTGTTCAGGGTGGGAAAAACACAGAAGGGATTGCACAGAGCTCCAAAAGGGCATAGCCAAACCAGGAAATGGATATTAAAATAACAAATGCAGTTCAGTGTAAGCAGTGTCAAGTGATGGACAAAAATGCTAATTACGCATCTACAGTAATGGGGGTTTGAAGTGGCAGTGACTAATCGGGAAAAAGATTTGGGGATTGTTGTGAATATTTTGAGGAAAATGTTGACCCCGTGTGGGGTGGCTGTGAAGAAGGTGAATTCCATGTTAGGGATCACTAGGAATGGGATTGAAGAGAGAAACTGCTGAAAACGGTGGTGCAGCCACACTTGGAATATTATGTACAATTCTTATCATACCTCTAAAAAGACACTGTAGAGCTGGAAAATGTTCAGAAAAGGGCATCAAAAATGATCAAGGGGCTGGAGCAACTCTACTAAGAGGAAAAATTACACTTTTGGTGAGTAAGAGGGAAAGGGACATGATACAGCTATAGATATAGATATATCTACAGATATAGAATCATGCATGGTGTGAAAAGAGTGGATAGGGAGACGTTTTTCTCCCAGGGTCATCCAGTGAAACTGAATGGTGGGAAAGTTGAGACAAATGAAAAGAAGTACTATTTCATACAGTGCATAGTTAAACTATGGTATTTGCTAAACTATGGTATTTGCTACTGCAAGATGTAGAATGGCACCAACTTGGGTGGCTCTAAAAGAGAATTAAATAAATTAATGGAGGATACAGCTATAAGAACGTAATAGTCATGATGCTTACATTACCTCCAGCATCGGAGGCAGTACGCCTCTGAATGCCAGTTGCTGTGGATCACAAGCAGAAGAGGGCTATTGTGCCCATATCCACCTTTCCGTAGGCAACTGGTTGTCCACTCTGAACAGAACGCTGGGCTAGATAGGCCGCCTGCAGTCTAATCCAGCCAGGGCTAAGACATTTAAACAAGCTGTAGGTAGCTGTTGTTGCTAAGAAATTACAAAGCATAATGGCTTGAGATCTCTATAGGTTTGCCCGAAGACCTTGAGAGTTCAACTCCTCCAGTGGGGTTTATAAAGTTCAAATGGTTTTGACTAAAGCTTCCCTCCCTGTATCTCTCAGCAAAATGTTATGGTAATTTAAAGGTGGGTGGAATGGAGGTACTCTGCTCATTTCTGGAGACTGAGTGTTTATTAATTACTTATCAACCAATTGCATTTCTGGTTTGTAAACTATGTGTGCCAAATTTATAGAATGTTAAGAGAAAGTAACTTTACTTCAGAACATACTGTCCCATCTCTGGATTTTTTTTTTTTAATCCTGCAGTTCTAGTGGTAGTTGGCATTTGAGCACTGCTTAGAATACAGTAGTAACTTTCAAAGTTCCAAATCTCAGGGAACCTGTTTCACATTGGCTTGTCTTCTAAGAAACCCCATCACCTTGCAGGGAATTTTTATTTTTAGTAGAATTTCTGGTCTACCAAAACATATTTAAACTTATGTGTTACAGGGTTTTTTCCAGTGGAAGTAGAAGACTGAAGGTGGAGAAAAGCAGCTCAACCCTTTCTACACCTGTGTTACAGCTCAAAAATCCACAGAAAGAACACTTTTTACAGCTTGAGGAGAATACTTTTTGAGCTGAAACAGTGCCAGAGGGAAAAGGATTAAGCAGCCTCTGCCTGCCTAACCTCCCTTCATTCAAATCTCAGGGTGATTTTTGGCTTTTAACTACAAAGCCAAGGGGGGAAATCACCAGAACCCTGTCTAACATGCAGTTTGAGCCTCAGGAGCTCATAACATAAGTTAGTTATGACTTAAGTGGCCATTAGTGTGCCTTGCAAGGTGGATTGTAGCCTATCTTCTGTCCATCCTTGTACTAGGATGTCTTAGTTCACACAGGGCACCAATGAGGCCTACAAACTCTTATCACAAAGCTTTTCTTTGGCTGTTTTGTTATTGCAGGGGAAGATTGGTCATGGTACTGTTTTCTCAAAGTCGTCCCTCACCCCCTGTCTCCTAGAAAAGTTTGAAAATCACTGTGGCAATTATAGAGGGCAGCAGGGAGAGAGCATAGTACTCTTAAACACATACCAAAAGTATCAGTGTATTTGGATGCCATTGTTTAAGTGGCTCTGTATCCACAGTATGTGCCCTCTTAATGCACGTTTGTGATTTGAAAAACAATATGGCAAGTTTAGTATTGTCTGTGTGTGAATTTTCCAATTGTATTTCAGACTTTAAGAAAGAAAGGCCTTAATGGTTGTGAGAGCCCTGATGCTGACGATTACTTTGAGCACAGTCCACTATCGGAGGACAGATTCAGCAAACTAAATGAAGATAGTGATTTTATTTTCAAGCGAGGCCCTGTAAGTACTTTTCTTACCTCCTACTTTTTATTTGTTGATTCTTTTTATTAACTTCATTATTTAGGCTCTGAACAAGAAGGAAAACAGAGGGTGCGACAGCCCGGACCCTGACACTTCATATGTGCTCACGCCACATACAGAAGAAAAATATAAAAAAATTAATGAAGAGTTTGATAATATGATGCGGAATCATAAAATCGCAGTGAGTACTGTGGTATGGCTTGTGCTTTTGTTACATGCATGAGAACATTTTACAATATTTCCTTAACATTGAAAGCTACAACAAAGATAAAGTAAGTTGCTTTGAGTCACTTCTGTGAGAAAAGCTAATAATAGTAGAAGTAGTAGTAGTAATAATAATGTAGTTGTATGAGCTTATAAAGTAGAAAAAGCCATGCGAGATGCATTATTCTGCGACTGAATTCTTGGAATTTCTGTATAAACTCTGGAGTAAGGCACTTTGAGTGCCATACATATGAGCTACAAGGCAAGAGCAAGCTTCTTATGCACTCAGCTTCCTAAGAAGCACTGCTTTCATTAAAGACGTTTCTAGTCACCCAAAACCAAAAGTGTGTGCCATGTGTACTGATTTAGTTGAAATCAATGAACAAGTCCTAGTACAAACCTTTCAAGCCTGAAGAAATACATTCTGCATACATTCCTGTCTCTCTTTTTCTCCATAAACTAGTTGTCTTCCCTTATTTTGCCATGTGTCATCCTTGCTATGTGGAAAAAACAAAAACTCAGCAGAAAGTACTTCACAAATGTTAATATATTTTCAGAATCTGGGATTCCTTGGTACAGAAATAAAATTTCTTTGACGTACAAGTACACACAAACTGTAACTCTGTGAAGTTAAGGCGGTCTTTCTGTCATGATGAATTTTTTCTGTCCCTCACTGAGGAACTTGTTCAGAGAGAGGGATCTCGTATCAGGACTATCAATATCTGTCATAAGAACAATTGATCAGTTTGCGCTTAGCCGTAGTCCAAAAGGGAAGGCAGCTTTGATTATGATTTTATTTTGAAAAACTTTTATAAACCGCTTTGAGGGTGTCTCAGAGCTATAAAGCAATATAGAAGTGTTCTACATAAATAAAAATAAACAAGGTTACAAAACTGTAACTACCCGATTTTGTTGGAAGAAACTGTGGCAAATTGCTTCAAAGTTATTTAGGTTTCTAATAACAGTAATACATGTCATCATCTGCACTTATTTTATTCATTCCAAGACTAATATTCAATATACACCAGAAACTTAACTACTGCTCTGGGTTTCTATGCCTGACACAGTTTGTCCAATAAAGGATCCCTTATTCTAGGTGTTGCATTTTGTAAGACCAAACCAGCAGACAGTTGTGATCATTTGCTTGTTTTAAATAAATTCTATTCCTGGGCTTTCTTCCAAGTAAATGTGTCCAAGACTGATGTGGAAAATAGCTTAGAAATGCAATCTCATAAGAGCTTCTTTATTTTCTCTCCCCCACTCTTTTTTGTGTGCAAAGGCACAGAATTCTCTTTCAAGAAAAACTTCCTTATCCTGTGTTGATTGTTTATGCCCTTATTTTTTTTCTTAATCATATGATTTCAAGAGAATTTTTTAAAAAGGGCTATGGCATATTACTGTCTTAAAATCAACTGCTGCAGGAATTTTTCAGTGCACTTTTAAAGGCAAAATTCTAACTCGTAATGGTGTACTGCTCAGAGGATGACATAAAACACACTCAAATTATAGTGAATTGTTGACCAGTCAAACTATAAGGAAGCTGCTGCTGTTGGTTGTCATTTTATATTGTACCATCTAAGTACACCATACTTGAAGAGGAGAGGCCCCTCCCCTGAGAAAGTTACAATCTAGAAATTGACATAAGTGCCATACCAGAGGTAGCTGGAGGCAGTGGTGAATAGAGGAAGAATATGCAGTTATTTTGCTTACATGCATTTAGGCATACTTGAGTAGGTTATGGGAACTAGAGACCAAATGCTTCTCACAGGTTTTTGAGGAGGGATTTGAAAGAAAGAAGGGGTCGTATAAGTTGACAGGTTTCCTTACATGTACTTCATTATAGTGTGATTTTTTTTTACCTAAATTACATTCCTTCAAATCCAGTCTTAATCTAAATTGCAAAGAATTACAGTTTTAGAAATAAATTGATAATAGCATAACTCGCATTAAAAATGTAGGAGCCTTTCTGGAACTTAGAACATGGTTGTATTGAAATACATCATGTGTAGAATCAGATTTGCCTTAGAACTTTTAAAGTTGATATTACAAGTTTTAAATTAAGTTTAAAAGTTAATTATTGTATTTTCCAGTAACATACTTTTTCCCTCCTATCGGCATGCTTAAGTGTCCTAAAATGCAGTTGTTTGATTGCAAACATTCTGGAATAATAAAAAAGTTTAATTATTTTGAAAGTTTGCTTGAAAGTAACAGTTGGATGCTTATAATGTCTTCCATTCTGTGTTTGATACATTTTATAAAATGTATCTCCCATGTGGTGAATTTGGAATAATTAACTGTAGTTCCTGATTATTTCTAACCAGTTTTGAGAGTACTGTGTGTGGTTTATATGTAATAAATTTCACGCTTTGCATTACATAATTTAGAAATGTGTGTTCTGTAAGTATGCTCTGAGACTCTTTTTATAAAGCAGGAATCTATCAGTGTTTTGATTAAAACTTGAGGAAAGTGTCACTCTTTAAATCTAGCTCACATGATTTCCCCCCCGCTCTTTTCAGCCTGGGTTGCCTCCGCAGAACTTCCCAATGTCGGTCACTGTTCCTGTGTCCAGCCCCAATACTTTAACCTACAGTAATCCTGGGAGTTCCCTTGTATCCCCAGCATTGGCAGCAAGTTCTACCTTGACAGACTCAACCATGCTAACCCCTCCTCAAGCCTCATTGCATCGAAATGTATCACCTGGAGTTCCTCAGAGACCACCAAGTACAGGCAGTGCAAGTAAGCATGTCCCACCACCCCTTCATCAATCTTTCACTCTCTATTTTGGTACACAACATTATCAGATGGAGTGAAATAAATCTTTTCGCCTCTGTATTCCTCAATTAGGTGGTATGTTATCCACATCAGATCTCTCAGTGCCAAATGGAGCTGGTTCTAGTCCAGTGGGTAAGTTGTGAAGTTTTGCATTTGGAACACTGCAGCAGCTTAATTGGCTTACGAATGAGGACAAAGAAAAGCAAAGCTAGATGAACAACTCCAGACTGTTTCTTAGTGAACTGACTATTCCAAGTAGAAGGAGAGGATGTTCATTGCTCTTTAGCTGCAGCAATTGCTTATGTTTGCTGTATATAAGATGTTCTTGCGTATATCTTTTTTGGGGTGTCTAAACAGAAATAAGTGTAGAAAATTGGGTTACTCCAAATTTTGGGATCCATAGTTGTAGTGAGACTTGAATCTTCCTAATAGTTTCTTCTTTTTAGAACTAAGCACACTATTGAAGAGAAATAACTACAAAGATAGTAGAGCCTATAGGTGCATTTTCATGTCTCTGTGTAACTCTGGGAATGTGGCTTTTTGCTTTTATCAGACAACAGTTTGTGTAACTTTCTATACGTTGTACTGAAAAGAGCAGTCACCAGAAAGGAAAAAAAAACAATCTCTAGGCTTGCCATGCCGGCTTGGCTTTCGAAGGGGAACTTCAGATATTTTCCTTGCACTTGTTGACAAACTGGAGAGAGGTGCTGCTTGCTTCAATCAGTGTGGAAGCATCTGTGTTCCATTTCTCAAATTACCGGAAGATGGCATGAACACCTGCTGGCAATATTAAATGCCCCCTCACAACATCATTTGGTGGGGAGGGATCACTTAGCCCAGAATGGAGAGCATAGACTCCTTCCTGGGAAAGATACTGATCTTCCTATCAGTGGTATTGGAAAACTGGACTTTATTATAAGTTAAAATGTAAACGTCTGGAAGTCCTTTGGATCCAAAGACTAAAGTGTATGTAAGTTTGAGGTTACAGCTGGCACTCTGCTTGTGGAAAACTGAACCTTTTCTGCTTTTGCTCTAGCGTTCTGCAGAACTGCTCAACTTTACTGAACATTTAGGCAGTTCACTTACTACTTATACAATCTTTATGAACGACAGAATTGGCAATGATGGTAATGCTTAGTATTTATATAGAGCTCTAGAATGTTTTACATACGTCCTCTGTAGCCTTATTGAACTACATTCTAAGGTTGTTGTATTATGCCCATAATGCAGATGCAGGAGTGGGCTCTAAGAATGGCTTGTCTCTGATAGTTGAGTGAGTTCATGGTTGAATTCATACTAGGGCAGTTAATCTAGCAGCATTTTAAAGCCATCAGAAGTGAAACTGTGCCACTTCCTGGATCTTCTTCCCACTCCTAGTAGAAAATTTAAATGTGTCACTTTAACTCTTGTAGTTGGGGCATTCAGGTTTTGCTGTATTACTGAACTATCAGTACACGGTATTTTGCCAGCACGCTGAGACTTGTCAGTTATTCCAGTGACATACTGTGGCAGGTGGAAATTAACCTTGGCTATCCTAAAAATGTAAACTGCAATCTAGCAAATACATTCTGAAGGAGGATTTTCTTAAATTGGAATATGAACTAATAACAAATGACAGCATTTGTAATGATGTAGTCACATTCTTTTATTTATCTAAATATTTTTAGGCCACTGTTTAGGGCAAAGCCCTTGCAAGGTGACTTCCATAAAAATATAAATGCAATATACATAATAATCATAACATACAAAACATATCAAATTTACAAAAAAAAAAAAAAAGCAGTGGACATTCCGTAACAGTCAGAATTATACTATTTAAATCAGTTTCAGCACCATTTTTCATTCAGCATTGTCATAATGCCTTAAGAAAAAGCAGCATGGAATAAGTGGATCTTTAAAGCCGTGTATTGATAGTGGCATACACACTTCTATTGGAATAGAATTAAACAAGTCGGAGGCCACCACTAAAAAGACCTTTTTCTTATGCACACTAACTGAATTGATCTCAACAGCAGGTATGGGCACATTCATACAGGTGAAGGTGGTCCTTAAAATAATGTGCCCCCAAACCATGCAGCCTTTCCCAACCTTTGGGTTACCAGATGTTGCAGGACTACAATTCCTGATCATTGGCCATGCTGGCTAGGGCTGATGGGAGTTGTAGTCCAACAGTATTTGGGGACTCGAAAGGTTGGGAAATGCTGATTTAGAGCATTAAAAGTGCCCCCAAAATGCATGGGTAGCCAGTGCGAAGGGTATAATATTGGTGTCGCATGTTCCAACCTGATTGGCCACTGTGGGAACAGGATGCCGGACTACATGGACCATTAGCCTGATGCAGAAGGCTGCTCTTATGTTCTTAACCGCTGGATCCCCAATTAACACCTAGGTGGACACATGTTTGTTTTATTTATTTACGGACTATCATTTTATAAGGTTGCCCAGTAAATAGTCCTCTGGGCAACTCCAACATAAAATGACAAAATGTAAATAAAAATACATTATCATAAAAATAGGATGTGGAAGTGGCAACATGCAAGCTGCTCTTCCATTGATTGATCCTGCTACTCTGCTGTAATATTTGAAAGCCTACTGGCAGCATCAGTCTCATAGGTCCTTACCACACAGCTGGATGATAGTTGAGTGGTAAAGACCTGTGCAGTTGTCATAGCCACACGGTGGTAAACCTCTTACATTGGAACAATATAGGAACGTAGGAAGCTGCTGTATACTGAATCAGACCATTGATTCTTCATGTTCAGCAGCTCAGGCAGGCCTACCTGCAGGTGCTAAGGATTATTCCTGGGACCTTCCGCATTCTGACAGCTGGTATAGCACAGTGGGGAAGAGAGCCTGGTTGGGAGTCCAGAGTCTGTGAGTTCAAATCCCCGCTCGTGTCTCCTGGGTGTCAAGGACCAGCTAAGGATCACCCCACAGTGAGTGGCTCAGGGGTTACGTGCCCTGTCACTTGTGCAGCCATGGGCAAGCTGCATAGTCCCAAGGAGCCCAGTTGCCCCCCAGCTGGCAGTTGTGGACAAGGAAGGGGCTGGCTTGTGCAGCTGTGGCAAGCTGAGCAGGCCCTGGCCACCTGGGGAGGACTAGCCTCAGAGGGAGGCTATGGGAAACCCCCTCTGAATACCGCTTACCATGAAAACCCTATTCATAGCATCGCCATAAGTTGGGATCGACTGGAAGGCAGTCCATTTCCATTTCTGCATTCTTCCTCCTAAACATTACAGAAATACTGTGGGATTAACCTACAGAAAAGTGGTGTCACATCACTGCAGTAACATCTAAAAAACACTGTAATTGGTTAAAGATTTGAGTGTGATCAGCACCTCCTTTAGAAGCATGGAGAGGTTAATCTCCAGTGGAAAATAGTCATTCTTTGGTTGACTCAAGGATGAGCATACACTAATATCTGTAATTAAGGCTGAAGAACTAGTCATGTATCAAATGGTTTCTCTCTTCTCCATCCCAGAGTATATAAAATGCTTAAGAATGAAATTTTGTGGACACTTAAAGCGGGAAGAGAGACAAGACTGTATTGAAGTCAAAAGTGAAAAAGGTTGTTTCAAAGGATTTTTCATTTAGCACTTGTTTTAAAGTATCTGTATTCATATTACCCAACAATTAAAGAATTTCAACTTTTTGCACTAATATACACTCCTTCATAAAGTTTTAATACTTAGATCTAAAGTTAAAATATGTGAAAGCAATGTGTTCTAACATTCAGCTTTCTATAATTTATGCTAGGCATCAATGAGCTAATGGACTCCCTTTGAGGCATTGTGAAGCAGGATCAGGGTTTTATAGTACCTGGGAGAGTGTTATCTGTCCCACATGGCATGTGCCTCTTGTCTGAGCCAGTAGCACCATATGCAGCTTTGCTAAGAAAACTCAAAAGTTGCACATTTAGTAATGGGTAGGTTAAACGGGTATTGTGTGGGAGAGCACAACACCAAGCACAGGCATTCTTCATCTCAGAGCAGCATCAGTTTTCATCTAACCTTTGCCCCTTCAGATGTGGCTAAGCTACAACTCTCATCATTTCTAGCCATGCTGGCTGGGGCTGATGGGAGTTGTAGTTCAGCAACATCTGGAGGGCCATGTGTTAGCCACCCTGGTTTAAACCCTCAGCATTTAAATAGTTATAAGCACAGGTGAAAACCAAGGTAATTGTCCTCAAATGTCCAAATTAATTCTCCATTTTCCATATCCAGTTGGAGTTTAGCAACAAGAAAATGCAAAAACTACAGTCTGGCCAAATTCTACATCACTCCCCCCATTATACCCATGTGTATATACCTGATAACTGATTATTACACTTGATGCATCTGATGAAGCGGATTGTAGTTTGCGAAAGCTTATGCTGTAATAAACTTGTTAATGTTAATGGTGCCATGACGCTTATTATCCAGCAGGACTGCCCTGTTAGTCTGTTGCTGCAAAAACAAAGTATGATTTCCAAGTTTGACCCAGCAGCCAGCAGGGACAAAAGGTTTCTTCCTGTTGCTGTGAACTGCTTCATGAATTGTCTTTTGGCTAGGACGGGACAGATGTTCCACAATCATTTAACATAGATGTACATACGTATTTGTGGATGGCCAGTCTAGTCCAGCATCCTGTTCTCATAGTGGCCAGCCAGATGGCGATGGGAAGCACTCTGCCCCCATTTGTGAATCCCAGGTACTGGTATTTAGAGGTTATGTACTAATAGCCATTGATAGCCTTATCTCCCATGAATTTGTCTAAACTCCTTCTAAAAGAAGTGGTGTCTTCACAAAAAACAACAAGGAGATATTGGAAAAATACAAAATGCTTAGTATCAAAGATTATAGTATATACTTCCATTGGACCCAGTATTTTTTTTCCTAATGAGTTGTTGGTAATAATTTGATCCACCCTTCACCTCAAGGTCCCCGGGTGGGTCACAACAATTTGAAATACAAGATTAAAAACAGTTGATACTTGGCAATTGCAATTTGTTTTAGAGTGGGTCCTAAAATATACATCTCAACTGGCAAAGGCCTGGGTAGGGGTGTGTCTTCAGCATACATTGAAAATTATATAGTAAAGGGGCCAGATGCACCTTTGTGGGGAAGGAATTCCACAATTTAGGGCCTGCCACAGAGAATTCTCCCTCATGGACCACCACTACCTTGAGCTTCTAAGGGTGGTGGAATTGCCAAGAAGGTCCTCTCTGCTGATCTTAACACCAAGAGAGTCTGTAGGGAAGGTGCTGTAAGACAGGAAAAATATATGGCTTTGCTTTAATGGCAAAATTAACATGTTTTATAGTAAAAGGGGGGAAAATAATTGCACTGCAAGATAGTTTTCTAGTAAATTTGAAACCATTTTTAATACTGCAAAGAAAACATTACTTCATGCAATAAAAGGTGGATTTTAATGTTTTAAGGCAACTTTTGTTTTACGGTACCAGTATATTGAAATAAATTCACGTACTTCTGTATTTAGTATATATTAATCAATAACAGCATTTTCAGTTGTGTATATATTCATTATATATAAGGTTTGCGTGTCTTTTGCTCATTTTGGTATTTTATTTTAAAGAGAACAAAAAAACAGTATGGAGGGGGCTGTCTGAACCTCTTGGGGGAGGGCATTCCAAAGCACTGGGCCGCAACTGAAAAGACCCTCTCCTCCAGGAGGAGCAATCTCCATAAGAAATACAGTGAAGTAGGGCCTTGCAGATTTTACTTGCCTCCTTCCATATGAGCCCTCTCTGCATTTCCTGAGATAATCAGGACTCAGGCTGTTTAGGGTTTAAAAGCCCTTTGAATTGGACTCTGATGAATTGGCAGCCTATGAAAACCTTTTCCCAGGGCTGATTGCTCAGTGTTACCAGCTGTTATAGAAAAATTAAAATATATTGAGAGTGTGAGGTGGGATGGGAAGTAGACAGACAGCTGCCACATTTGAAAGGCAAATGTGTCCTACTCTGATAGAGAACTAGGTCAGCATTTCACATGGTTACTATGTAAATAATGTTGGTGTTGTAATGAAGTAAAATAAAGGTAACACAGGAATGTTAGGAGGCAGACTGGAAAAGGAATCAAGCTGTGAAAATGCTTGGATAATCCTCTCTTGGAGGAACATGGGCTGATGGGCCTCTCAAGCTCCATTAAATATAAACCCTATCTGAATTTTATTCTTCTAATGGATTTGTGAGAGTCATGTATTAGATTTTAGAAATTGCTACTTGAAAAAGTATAGGCAAGGTGGTACCACAGAGCATAAAAGCCCACATAAATTAACACAAGAATAAAAACAATTGTGAGGCTGATACCTTTTTATCAACGTAAAAACCTGATCCCTAAACCCAAGAATGTGGGTCTGTCCTTGTGTCTGTCTTCTAAAGACATTGGGCAGACTGCAGGCTCACAGGATCTACTTGGTTTTTCACTAGAATCCTGTGATACATCAACCAGAGCTTGGTCAAATAATGTGTACGTAAAATAAAAGAGTTCTGAGGCCAGGAGTGCACATTCCTTCCACACAAAAATCCACTCCTGGTTACCCCAAGCCTTCTTTGGTTCAGCAGTATAATTTAGAGTGGAGGAGAGGTCATGTTGCTGCTTTTGTGATGATCATGGCTGCTTTGGTCTTCCCTAGTCATCTTGCTGCTGCACTGCGTCAACCTAAGTCATGACGTGACTTAGCATAATGTCCCAAACCAGGCTCATAGTTTAGCTCTGACCAGGCTATCCGTGGGTTGTTCTTAGCTTACAGCTCATGGTTGGTGCAGGAGAGCCAAGCCATGAGCCCGGGTTTAGCTGACCTGGCATGACACAGCACCAAAACAGTAAGGAAGGAATGAGGTGTCAGTCTTCTCACATGGAGCTCATGGGTTTGCATTAAGTCATGATTTGATTTTGTGTGGCCCATAATGGCTTAACCCTAAACTACCTCAGGGAACTAGTTTTCACCAGAGAGGCAGGGTATAACTTAATTAAAAAGTAATGCAATAAAAAAGGCTTCAGGATGGGAAAAGTCGCATATTTAAATACCCTTTTCTGTAATCACTTATGAGTTGTCCAAGCTTTGATTTGTCCAAACCATATACACATTTCCAGTTTTTCTGCTGTGAAATGTAAAGAGAATGACGTCAACAGCCGTAATTCATTTTCAGGTTAACACTGAAGGCAGGCAGTGCTTTCCAGTCATATGTCTTGGTTGTTACCAGATGATGCAGTTTGTATTGTGAAATACAGAGCACGATGATAGAATTAAACAATGTCTGACTGGAAGGCATGCAATTAGGCATATCATATTTAAAATGTTAAGATAATGGAGCAAATAGTTGGCATTCTTACTATTTTTAGTTTTGAATTTACATTACTTCACACAGCAGCACTTTTTCTCAGAAAGACTGAAGATATTAGTAGTAATCATTGCTCTTTGGTTTATCCTGATCGACATTTCCTTTCAAAAAGGAAAAAGTCTTCAAGCCTTTGATTCACAACAGACAATCCATTAGATTTGCTCAGTATATGAAAGTACTTTTAATAATTTTCACAAATTGCTTTTAAAACACTGTTTGGAGCAAAAGCACAACACAACAGCTCCTCTTCTCAAATGCTTTCCCAAGTAACTAGTTCTTTCTCTCTCTCTCTTGCTTTTAAAAGGTGCAAATTAGTGGCTCTGATGTGTGTGCATGCATTTTGCTGGGAAGAGGAAGCTGGCATAGAAAGAGTTACCCTAGCTTCATTTGGGAAAGCTGCATGATGATTACATCATCTTGTAATCATTATCTGCCTCTGGCTCCTGACCTTATGTGAAAAAATCCTGTGCTTTTAGCTGCCCTTTCACTTGGATTTATAATTTGATATTCTTGGTTTACCAAGGTTTGCATCAAGTAAGGCAGCTTGTAAGGTTTTGAAGAACAAATATATTTCCGGATTTAGATAGGTGTTCATGGTCTCTTGAATGGGAGTTGTATCACTGCAGGGGTCTCTCGCTCTCTTTCTCTCTCTTTTTTTAAAGACCATTCATATTACTCTCATCAAGCATGCAGGCAGCCTGTGTGTTAAAGCTGTTCTGCTTTCCCTTCCACACCCAATACAGTCATTTCCTGAAGCCCTTCTTACAAGGGACTGTCAGTGTTCCAGAGGACATTTCATACTCTTTAATGCCACTATCAGACATAAGCTTCTGTGCAGACCCTCACTCAAGCAGGCACACTGTTGTGAAGCACTCTGCCTGCCAGAAGGCAGAGCCATTTTCTAGATAAAGACATCAAAATAGGAAGAAGACTGTATGTAGAGGATCAGCAATACTTTCAACACAAGAGGCACTCTCTCCCCCCCACACACACACACACTCTTTGGTTAACTATGTTGTGCTCAACATGACTTCTCACACAAACAGAACTTCCAGGTAAATATTCATGAGCACATGTGGTTTGAAGAAACTGTTGCAACTAAGGGGGATTAAAGGTAAAGGTGTCCCCGCACTTGTAGTGCGAGTCGTTTCTGACTCCTAGGGTGACGACTTTCAACATTTACTAGGCACACCGTATATATCAGGTGGTTTTGCCAGTTCCTTCCCTGGTCTTTCTTTACCCCCCAGCATATGCTGGGTACTCATTTTACCGACCACGGATGGATGGAAGGATGAGTGGACCTCAAGGTAAATATACTTAGTGCATGGCCTTTTCAGCTCTTTTGTTAAAAGATTTTTGAATAATATACAAGCTTCAAGCAGCTGTCTTCTATGACTGTGTCCAGTGCAGCTGAATTCCATTTTTAATGGACTTTACTGAAGCAGCAGACTGTGATGTTACAAGAAAATGCTAATGCACAGTTAACATTGTTGGTAGCTTAGAGAGCAAGCGCAGGCTGTTATATTGGTGATCTTGAATACTATGGTGCATTAGCCTTTGTCTTAAAGGAGTTGGCTGATGAGAGTAAACATGTGATATGTTCTGCGTCTCAAAGTGCAAGGCAGGCTATCCTAAGGAGATGTAACAGCCTTCTAGGTGAGGTGTAAGCTCTTCCAAGCCTTCCCATATGATGCTTTCCAAATAATTCAGAATGTGAGGGATAAGTGGCTGTGTCCACCACTTCTGTGTCTTTGGACCGCCAAAGGGTATTGTGGGAAGCCTATTTTTCTTAAAGTTGTATTCAATTAAGTCCCACTCAGAGTAGACCCATTGAAGTGAATGAACCTAAGTTAGTCTTCTCTATCAACTGCCATGGGTTTACTCTGAGTAGGATTAGCATTGAATGCTACCCCCCGTGCTTAGCTGATACCTTTTCTCTTGATCCTGTGAAACATACAAGCCTTTGTGGCCCTGATCCTTCCCTTTTTTCTTTAACCAAACTGTTATTTAAGTATGAATAAGATTGCCTGCTTTAGCCACCATTTTGTTCCATCATGTAGCTATTTGTTTGCCTTTTTCATGGCAGCATGCTAATAATTTGGGCATACTATCTCCGAATACTAGTAGGGTTTTCGTTTAATGTCATACAAATGCTGCAGGTCCACCACTCCTGATCTCCTTCCCTTCTGAATCTGGGTGGTAGTTGTTGCATGGGCTGTGCTATGCTATAATGCCATTAACACCGATGTCAAGTGGCATCACAGTACACATGAGCCTGCAGAAACAATTGTGGTGTTGCTACAGCTTTGTCTATAATTCCAGGCTGATACTGAACAGCAGGAGCAAGTTTATGCATGTCAGATTAAGAAACACCTTGAAGTATCCCTTTTGAGGAGTAGTCATTGCTCAGTGGAGGTAGCAGGTATTCTACATTCAGAAGGTTCCACGTTCAAGCCCCAGTCGGAATTAGGTGGTGATGGAGTAACTGGCCTAGTGGTCTGACCTATATTTGTATAAGACCAGTTTCATTGGCTGATATTGTTCTAGTGAATGGGGACAATCTAGTGAGTGACTTACAGCTGGTCACCCTTTAAGGCGGGGTGCCCTCCAAAAAATGATGTTCAGCTATGACTCCATGCTGACTGGAGTTGATGGGAATTGGAGTCCAGCATAATTGGAGGACACCATGTTGGCTACCCCTGCTTTATGTGTTTTCTTTGCTTTTCAAGGTTGCCTCTGTCAACTAATTTTATTATAGACTATTAAGAAGCAGATGGAGTTGGTTAAATGCTTAGTGTCAACTTTTTAAGAATCAGTTTGATGTGTTGTGTAAATACTGCCTATCTGTTGACTGTGTGTGCCAACCAGTCTTCTTATGACTCTTCATTTTTGGCTTGGATCCCACAAACTGTTTTTGAGTGTGTGGCCAGAAACAAATGCTTGACAAGATTCCCATCTTTTTTAGCCTGGTTACAATTACTGCATGTTCTTCCACATGCAGGAATATTTACAGTTTGTGCAACACTGTTGCTAAGCTACAGCCATAGTGCAATTGTTCAAACATTAAAATGTGCGATTCTGAAGGACACTTGTATACTGCCTTCAGAAAATATATAATGGGAGCCTTACGACCTAGGGGTTTCACATGCACACAATCGCAAAATTCAAAATAATAATTACTTAGTACCTAAAACTAGTGCAGTGCTGAAACCCTCTCTTCAGCTCAGGTAAATCCTCCCCCCACCCTTCTCCAAAGAAAGAGGCAAGCAGTTTTCCATCTCTTTTCATGGTGGAGGAAATAATTCCTTCAAAATTGTTCTGGAGAGCAGGGCTTTGCCCCTTACCTTATGTTACAAGGTAGATGAGGGGTGAGAGATGTTCTTGCTTTAACTTCAACCACCATCTTTGCACTCCACACCTTCCCCAGCATTCTAGAGTGTGAGACTGCCCAAGAGGTTGCTTTGCAGCATGTCTAAGATCTGGGCAATGTGTTGTATACATAATAATTTCAATATTTGTATTTGAAAGTGTGATTTGCTGTATATCTTTGAGCCCCTCTGATTTTTTCAATGGTGTTTAGCTACAAGCAATGCAAGTTTGACCTGATTTTTTATTTTGTTTTGTTTTCAAAGATTGATTGGCTCCCAGGCACTCGACAGGAAGAATCCTACCTGTCTGTCTCCCTTCCTGTAATGCCAGGGAGGCCGCAGAATGCCATAGAATGGCATATAGATTCAGAATTGGCCTGATTATTAGAAGGGCCTTATGACACTTAGTTTTAGGGGCAAAAAGGGAATTGAAAAGGACAGGCCTTGCTCATCACTTAGCCGTGAGGAAAATAAGTAGACATGGAGAAAGCAGATGGAGAAGAGACCAGCTAGGATGGGATGGTCATGCAGCACTCAGCTTTAAGCAACTGCAGGCATGTCTGCATAAGTCTTGCTGGGTTTTGTTGGCTCCCACTCCCCTCTTTGTATAATTTGAGAAGGCTCGGGTGTTTGTTCCTGTGTCACTCACAGTGGGGAGAGAAGAATGAAAGGGGAGAGAGACTTGGATTGAAGAGCAGATCTGATAGGAGGAGTGGTCCTGTTAGAGGAATAAGACTGGTGTGCTTCCCACACCCCTGTTTCTCTGGCATTGCTATAAGGAGGAGTTTGGAAGGCATGGCATCTGAACTTCCAAACTCAGATAATCTGTAGTTAGTCTTAACTATGGTTTGTGGAAACAAACTGGAATTTTGAAGTTGGCTTTGTTTACCTAACCCATAGTTAAGTCTAGCCACAGTTTATCCGGTTTAGACATGACAACAAACCATGCTTAGCTGAAAATGGAAGCCAAACGTTTTATCTCCTCATTGTGGATACACTAGTGGAGGGGAGGGGAAGCTTACAAGACCAAGGCTCATTCAAATAATGCTAGTTGAGCATTGCACCTGAACACAGCCAATGCACAGAATGCACTACACTCTTTTCAGCAAAAAGTCCTCACTGGGTCATATTTTTCTGAGCAGCCACAGAGGCTAGAGATTGCTGAAGGCATTTTATGTGGCATTCTGTACATCTTGGCATGGTGATTCATGTGAGTCCTGCCTGCTTAATTGTCCTCATACAGTATAGAAAGAGATAGCTTTGTAAAGAGTGGCATGCAGACAAAAACAACAGACAAATGGTACACTTTAATAGGTCTACATTCATACAGAATTGTGAGGCATTATTCGGTCCTTCAGGTTTCAAACTGTGTTCCAGGTTTCCTTGAAAGCTTTACTGGGATTCCTTAATACGATTGCTAATGACAACTAAGCTTCTCTGAAAGACAGCTTGCCCTTCACTACTGTTCTTTCCAGCAATGCATTGCCATAATGGCAATGGATCCCCTTCGGTGGATGTCTTCAAGCAGAGGCTGGACAGCTATCTGCAGGAGATGCTCTAGCTGTGGATTTCCTGCTGTGAGCAGGGGGTTGGACTCGATGGCCTACAATGCCCTTTCCAACTCTATGATTCTATGATTCTAGGGCCCATCTTTGGTTCATGCACGTGTGAGCCCTAGAACATGCATCAAGAATCAGAGTATGGTAGATGAATTTAATGTGAAAAGCAGGAAGTTTGAAAGCCACTGTTGTGTCTAGCTCATTTACCCAGGAGGCTTAAGAACATGAAGAGCCAATAACATTCTGATTTTTGCATGCCTCTAATATGAACTTTCAGTAATAAATAAGGTGCAGGGGAGTTGTTGTTGTTGTTATGTGCCTTCAAGTCATTTATCACTTATGGCGACCCTATGAATCAGTGACCTCCAAGAGCATCTGTCATGAACCACCCTGTTCAGATCTTGTAAGTTCAGGTCTGTGGCTTCCTTTATGGAATCAACCCATCTCTTGTTTGGCCTTCCTCTTTTTCTACTCCCTTCTGTTTTTCCCAGCATTATTGTCTTTTCTGGTGAATCATGTCTTCTCATTATGTGTCCAAAATATGATAACCTCAATTTCATCATTTTAGCTACTAGTGACAGTTCTGGTTTAATTTTTTCTAACACCCAATTATTGGAATTTTTGCCCATTCCATGGTATGTGCAAAGCTGTCCTCCAACACCACATTTCAAATGAGTTGATTTTTCTCTTATCTGCTTTTTTCACTGTCCAACTTTCACATCCATACATAGAGATCGGGAATACCATGGTCTGAATGATCCTGACTTTAGTGTTCAGTGATACATCTTTACATTTGAGGACCTTTTCTAGTTCTCTCACAGCTGCCCTCCCCAGTCCTAGCCTTCTTCTGATTTCTTGACTGTTGTCTCCATTTTGGTTAATGTTTGTGCCAAGGTATTAATAATCCTTGACAAGTTCAATGTCCTCATTATCAACTGTAAAGTTGCATAAATCTTCTGTTGTCATTACTTTAGTCTTTTTGACGTTCAGCTGTAGTCCTGCTTTTGTGCTTTCCTCTTTAACTTTCATCAGAATTCGTTTCAAACCATTACTGGTTTCTGCTAGTAGTATGGTATCATCTGCATATCTTAAACTATTGATATTTCTCCAATTTTCACACCTCCTTCATCTTGGTCCAATCCCACTTTCCATATGATATGTTCTGCGTACAGATTAAACAAATAGGGTGATAAAATACACCCCGTATCACACCCTTTCCGATTGAGAACCAATTGGTTTCTCCATATTCTGTCCTTACAGTAGCCTCTTGTGCAGAGTATAGGCTGCGCATCAGGACAATCGGATGCTGTGGCACCCCCATTTCTTTTAAAGCATTCCATAGTTGTTCATGATCTACACAGTCAAAGGGTTTGCTGTAATCTATAAAGCACAGGGTGATGTTCTTCTGAAATTCCTTGGTCTGTTCCATTATCCAACGTATGTTTGCGATATGATCTCTGGTGCCTCTTCCCTTTCTAAATCCAGCTTGGACATCTGTTATTTCTCGCTCCATATATGGTAAGAGCTTTTGTTGTAGAATCTTGAGCATTACTTTACTTGCATGGAATATTAAGGCAGTGGTTTGATAATTACTGCATTCCCTGGGATCCCCTTTCTTTGGAATTGGGATATATATTGAAGTCTGTGGGCCATTGTTTAGTTTTCCATATTGACAAATTTTTGTCAAAATTTGGACAGATTCAGTCTCAGTAGCTTGTAGCAACTCTATTGGTATGCCATCTGTTCCTGGTGATTTGTTTCTTCCAAGTATTTTAAGAGCAGCTTTCACCTCACATTCTAAAATTTCTAGTAATAGACTATGAAACAATACAGGCATGAACAGTATAATATTAATTGCAGGGGAGTACTCTGAACCAATTAATATTATATTGTTCATGCCTGTATTGTTTCATAGTCTATTAACAGAAAGTTCCACAGACTTTTACAGTTAGGGTAGGAAATGCTGCAGGATCGAGATTTTTCAGAGAATTTTGAGAAATGATATCTTAGGATAAATGCAACTGTTGGAATATAGTAAGCTTTTTTCATGTCTGTTGTGCAAGCTATAATAAGCATCAGGAATTCTGTGCAGCAACTCTCCTGTGCAGCCTCCATTTATTTCATGGAATCCTGGAGAATTCTGTTCTGTTGTAAATGGAATGACAGGTCCCTCTTGGGTGATGGGGAAACACTTTCCTGTGTGTCTTTGCACTGTATCGTCTTATAACTTAACAGGTTGCTGTTAGGAGATAGATAATATAGACAAGTGGTACCTGCAACACAACATTGTCATGTGGGATTCTTCTGTTTGGTGTGTCAGCCAGCCATACTGCAATAAACAGTTGTTTCTGGATTTTGTGTTTGTGTGTAAATGAGGTTGAACTAACCCAAGAATGAGTGTTCCATGAGCATGCTGGCTGTGGTCCAGCTCCCAGTTATAGGCAATTACTTACTAAGATCAACAGGACTTCAGAGTTAACTATGGTGGGTTTCCAGAGGAGTTAATCTGTTGTAACAAAAATGCCAGCAAGTCCTGATTCACCTTAAAGATTGTCAAATGTATTGCAGCGCAAACTTACGCCAAAATAAATAGGTCTTAATGCACCACAAGGCTCTCTGTATATTGGATTTGTCCCACAGAGTTTTTAAAAACAAAAAACAAATATTTATCAAGATACTCCTCAGGTCTTTTATTTATTTATTTTTCTGAAGAAGTTATTCAGAGGTCATATATGCTATGATCTGATGTTCCTGCTATCAGCAGGATCTAATGCCTCCTTTGGTGGCGTAAGTGTGAAGGCCCCTGTGTCAGACGAGAGTGCTAAAGGAACTGCAAATACTATGTTGAAGAACAGATGGCATTAGAACAACTCTCTGACTGTTGCACCTCCTCAGCAGTTAAGCTGCTATATCATACCCTAAAGTGGTGCCATCTCCACACTGACTTTTTTTTTCAGGGAAAGGTGCTCATTCTCTCCGCCTTCCCCCCCCTCCCTGCTTTTCTAGCCTGCAAATTGTAGGGTTTCTCTCTCCCCACCCGCACTTCCCTGTATAGCAGTGTTCCCTAAACTCTCTAGCTTCAAGGGATCCTTTCCTCAGTGACTTATCTGCTGCAGAATTCCTGCGTGTTGTGGGTGATTCTGGGGTGTGCTCAAGAGCACACGCTCATGCAGGGCGCTGGCCAGACCTGCTGGGCCCCACCATTGCTAAGCCAGAACTGAGAGTTTTACCCTAGAACAAGGGTAGCCAGTGTGATTCCTTCCCCCCAGATATGATGAGAATTGGAGTCCAGCAACATCTGGCTACCCTTGCCCTAGAGCAGTGACTCCAAACTTTTGCCCCCATAGACCACTGGAAAATTGCTGAGGGCCTTGGTGGACCACTTAATGGTTTTTTTTTTGCCTGTTGTAGCAATTGTAATGTGTTGTGCTAGATGCTGTACAGTTGCTAATTGTATTTTTATTGCTGCTTTTATTTCTTATATGATATTCTGTTGTATTTGAATTCCGTAGCATTCTGTAGAGTTCAAAATGTAAGTGTTCTTCACAGACATGCTGAATGAAGCTTGCGGACCAAAGCTTCGGAACTCCTGCCATAGAATATATCAACATTCTCGTGAAGCTGTCAATTTTAGAGGGCAAATCGGGGGTAGAAGCTGCCTTTCAGGGAAGTTTCTCCACCAGTCTTGATCTTCTTATTCAGGAGTTCCTGACAAGTTCCCAAGAACACCCAGCTTACCACTGAACACTACTGTGTCTGCATAAGCTCATGTAAAATCAAAAAGTGATCCGATGAGCACGAGTTCACTGATGTAATGTAAGAATATTTATCTTTCTGTCTTAAAGTGGGTTTCTTTTTCCTCTCCCCCATCTCTTACTTTAGGAAATGGTTTTGTGAACTCACGAGCTTCGCCAGGCCTGCTTAGCAGCACTGGGGGTGGGAATGGACTAAGCAAAGTGATGCCTACAAAATCTCCCCCTCCCCCTGGAGGGGGCAACCTTGGAATGAACAGTCGCAAACCAGATCTCCGGGTTGTCATCCCTCCCTCTAGCAAAGGCATGATGCCTCCATTGGTAAGTTTAGCTTTTTGACTGAGTTGTAGTTTGGAGAGAGACAGGCCATTACTGGGAAGTTAAGATCAGACCTTGGCTTCAGATTATGGTTTATTTGGAGAGAAACAAACCACGATCGCTGGTTCAGGCATAATGGAAAGCTGGACACTCCATGATTTTTTCTCCTGCTCAGTGAAGGAAGGGGCAAAGTGGGAGAGCTTGGGCAGCATGCACTACATCAAATGTGGGGAACCTTTGGCCCACCAGATGTTGCTGATCTATAACTCCCATCAGCCCCAGGTGTGGCCAGTGGCCAGGGATGATTGCAGTTCAGCAATGTCTGGAGGACCAAAAGTTCCCCATACCTGCACTAGATAATTTGCTTGGCCATAGTTAGTGGCTTAGTGTTGCATCTGAACACAGCTGCTGTCTACAAAGCATGCCCATTTGTATGGACAAGCAGATGGTACCACAAGCACGCTTCAGATGCCTCTCCTGGAAGGCATGTTCACACAAACTAGCGAATATTGGCTTTGGGGGGGGAGGGGAGAAGCAATCCTCAAGGACATGGATGCTTCCTTTTTTCCTCCCTTAATTGCACATATAAAGTAATTTCTGAACTGGGGATTCCTGCAGTTATTGGAATTCTGGTTTTTCCTTATTTATAGACACTGAACCACATTGGAACTTTATAGAGGTTGTTCAGAAATATGCCGTATTTCTGCATTATTCATGTGATCGTGATGTACATTCCCCATTATCCCCATGGCAAGGATCATGTGCAGAATTTTTATACCATGCCCTACTTTATCCATATGAACATTACTGATTCCTGTTTTTTTTAATTTTACCAAAAAAGGGGCTTCCAAGTGATTCTTCAAAAGCAGTCTTCTTCCTAATTTTCCTGCTCAGTGAAAACAAAACAGAAATAAAAAAGCAGATTGAGACTTCTTAAAAGCACATTTGTGTCTCAACCCTTTGTCTTTGAAAGTATTATTAAATGAGTATTTCCAATCAACTTTGAGTGTATTAACACAGACAAACAATGGGAGTGAGTAGGCAGGCTGTGAGGTTACTAAATAATATCACATTCCTGCACCAAGAGCAGGGTTCTATCTGACATGTAAATGCAACACTTTGCATATATTTGAGTATTTGGCATAACTATTATGCAACTGGCCAGAGGGAGGGGCAAAGAATTATGCAGAACATCCTGGCACAGTGTGCCTCCAACCTCTGAGCCAAAACTTTAATACATTTTCAAGCTTAGGAGTACCTCTAGCTTGTAAACTAGAACTGTTGCACACTTTCCAGCTTTTACTACACTCTCAAGCAGAGCTTGGAAAAATTACTTTTTTGAACTACAACTCCCATCAGCCCCAGCCAGCATGGCCACTGGAGTGGGCTGATTGGAGTTGTAGTTCAAAAAAGTAACTTTTCCAAGCTCTGCTCTCAAGAGCTAGACACATGGGGAGTTCTAATGAAAGTTGAGATTCTTAGGTTGTTGGGGACTTGTAGCCCAACTATCATCTTGAGCCACCTGCTCTGCTAGTTTTTAGGTGTGAAGGAGAACTCAAAAGCCAGACGGAATGTCTATTTTTCCTTCCCTCTGAATTGCTGCTGCTGACCTCCATGTATATACTTCAGCACTGAATATGCTGTGGAGTTGTGGGCTGCCAAAGTACCTTAACAGAACTAGGGTTCCTCTTCCATTTAAAACAATATCCTAATCATAACAAATGCAGTTTCTTTGTGAGCACTGGAGTATACTGTGCTTTGCTGATACAGGATCTGAACCAGTTATAGGTGGACCCTTTTTCAGACTGGCCAGTATAGGTTTGTTGATTTATGCTGTCAGATGTAATGCAGCATTGCTTACTGAATCGCATTGTAAATTCACAATACTAGTGAGGCTAAATATAGCTAACTCTTCAAGCACCAACATGACTCTTCCATTCTTGAGCTCGGTCCTATTCTTAGTAACCTTATTATTCCTCTTATTTGCTGAGTACAGTCGGAGGAGGATGAATTGGAGTTGGTGAGTCTGGGTTCCTATTTGGTATGAGACATCAAGATCCAAAGAGCTTTCATGTTAACTGTCTGGTGTCACTTAGACCAATGTTCCCTTTGCTGCAGAGAGAAACCAGCTGCGATTGGTTTATCGCAATTTTCTATGTTGACCAATAGAATATGGAAAATTCATAAACCTTAGGCAAAAAAAGTTAGATTTTTTATGGACTGTTGAAAAGGGGAACATTGGGACAGAACCTCTAACAGCAACTGCCCATGCACATTGGGGAGCTTTGAAATTTTCTTCTAAGACGCCTTATGTTCCATGCCAAACATTGTAGTAATTTACTTTGCTCGTGAAGTTCTGTAAATTGTAACACAGATTTGGTGGTGGTGGTGCTGTTGCTTTACTTCTTGGAGATTACATCATTCCTGGTGAGGTCACCATTTTAGAGATCAAGTTAATTTCATGCTCTACAAGAGAAGCAAACCACAAGGGGGTTCCCTGTTTACCAAAAGAAACATACAATTGCAAGCTCTCTCTCTCTCTCTCTCTCTCTCTTTCTCTCTCTCTCTCTCTCTCTCGCACACGCACACGAAAAAAATTTTTAGCCTTTAAAAAAGCCTTTCACAAAATATTTTATATGATTTGGTCTCTGGCACATGAAAGGCCCTCTCTTTGTTGACCAGAACCTGGCTTTCTTTACGGTACTATCTTTGCAGTCCTAGTGCAATCATTTTGGAAAGAACTGATTCATTGCAAATTTATGTAAACGAAATTGATTGAAACATTATTCCAGTGCTTTTTGTCAATTAATTTAATCCCAGACATGTTGCTGATACAGGGCTGTTGTTGCATGAAAGCATGGGATTGCTGTGTTTGTCTTGGTGAATGCATCATGTTGGGTGCTATGTATATGTTTTCAAGTCACAGTTGAAAGGTTAGTACAAGGTATAAGGCAGGTTATCAACAAGCTGTTGCTTCTGCATATGTATCCTAAGTGCTAGTGATTATCAAAAGCCCTGTAATTTGTTGCACCTGTGTTCAACTTCCTGAGGGAAAAATGTCTTTTCCCTAGGAAAATGCAAGAGTAACAAGGGGCTCTTAGCAGAATTCTGCTAATGAAGTTGCCATCCTGTGCTATTTTTGTCCTGTTTGTATTGCTTGTCTTGTGGATGGCATCTTGCTGTGAGGCTGCTAGTCTCTCCTCCTAGTGTCTCAACATATTTCTTTAGGACCTCAATGCATAACCTTCTGTGTAGTTTGCCTTGCATTTTATGCAGAAGGGTAATTGTTTCCTTAAGAAAATTAAGGGGGAAAACCTTAACATGTTGTGTTAAGGGCGTTCCATGTTCCTTGAAGCTCCAAACTGTTGGGAAGTAGTAGCTATTAAGGCCACACCCTTAACAGACATGGTATTTAGGCAATGTGAATATAGTATGGTATCCTTTGTTGTGGTTGGTTCAAGCTTCACCACTACTTTGGAACTGGACAGCTAGCCCAAAGTCCCAGATTTGTCTGTTCACTGAAATAGACATGTGGAGACTGTGCAACTGAAACTACCATTCTCAGTTAGAAATCCCCAACTGGCAAATGCCACCCATGTTAAATAATAGAGTTAGAAGGGACCTTGGTGGACAATGACCCGCCACAAGTATTTATATGTAAGACACAAGACAAATAACTATTTTAGCATCTTTCTTTTTCACCGTGAGATCAATCACTTTATAAATTGGGAAGTGAAGATGTGTAGAGTTGGTCAGTTTGTGGTCAACCTGTGATTTTTAATCCAAGTCTCAATGGTTCATACAGACAGTTTGAAGAGGGGTAGCCATGTTAAGCTTCTACTGCAAAAACAGCTTTGTGGCACCATGAAGACTAACACATTTAGTACGAGGATTAGAGTCCACCTCAACAGGTTTGTTTTTTCCCCCGTGTCCCAAGAATGAGATGCACAACTTGAAAAATACTGAAGATATTTGGTGTATTAATGTGAAGCATTATTATTATGACAATCATCTTCATGCTAAGATCTCATATTTTACATCATGAATGCATTGAAATGAGGGAGAGGTTAGGGTATTTATTTATTTATTAAATATATATCCCACCCTTTCTCCCAGAAGGAGCCCAGGGCAGCAAACAAAAGCACTTTAAAAATCTTAAAAACAGAAGACTTTAAAACATTTTGCAGCAGCTACTGCTTTGCTTATGAATGGTGTTGATGAGATTCAAGCACACTCTGCAGTCCTGGTCCGCTAGCTGAAGGCAGCTTTCCATTTTATAACATTTGAGTGTTGCATACACATGAGACTTGGCATGTTCCTGCAATGCAGTCCACAACATGTGAAGGAGATGCATGTTTGTTTTTAATTCAGTTTAAGCCATCGTTGCATTTATTGCAGTGTGTGTTCATTTATTTGCTACATTCAGATGTTTCCTTTCCATCAGACATGCTCAAGGCACTGTTTTCATTGAGTATGGGAGGGGGCACGTGTGCAAAATCTTGTGACATGTCAAAAGTGTAGCATGAAGTGTCTCAAGTCCCATAGGCAAGGACAAATACTGGTGTGTAATATGCTTGCTATAGGAGGAGATTGCCCTCTGGTGGTGCGAGCGCTTCCTGTAAGGAAGCATGCAGCCAGCTGAAAAAGATGGAAAAGCCTCCTCTGAGCATCTAGGTCATATGTTTGTCATAGGAATTGCAGCTAGCCAGGGCTAGCTCAGCCTATATTGCTGCTCTAGGCAAAGCAAAGGTTTAAGTGTGCTGTCCCCATACCGCATACTAATAAATTTAGTATTGTTATTGTTCTAGGCAGTTGATGGGGTTATCTGTCCACAAGGATTTTTCTGACTATAGTTCTCCCCCACCCGCATGCTCCTTAGGTGAGGTGAGCAGGTGAAAGGGATTGCAGTTGGAGAAATAATATGGCATGGGGGTGGGACACTCCTGCCCCAGATCGTGGTGGTGGTAGAGGCCACTATATTTTCCCCTCTTCCTCTACACCTCCCACACCAGCTCACTCTGGTTTTGCAAGGAAGCCCAGCATCGCTTGAATTCTGTCACCTTGGGCAGCTTCTTTGCCCTGCCTATTAAGTTTGGCTGATCTCAAAGCTAGTTTTTAAGTCTCGAAATTCAGTTGCTTAGACAGTTCCATTTTCTTCAATCTTTTTTTCAAAACTCTATCTTGACGACAACCCTCCCTCTCCCACCCTTCTCAACACCTGACATGTTGACCTGAACTACTTTTACATCCTCTGTAGAAGCCCCTTTTCCTGTAATTGAGGTTATGTCCAAGACTTGGAGGGTAACTTGGGAGAGTTGTATTGTGGTGCATGTGCATGTGTACTCTGCTTTTGGTGGACTGAGGTTAATAAAACTGGACACAAGACACCATATTTTAATTAATTTATTAAATTATTATATTAATTTATTATTTATGACCTTTATATTTCATGTCCCATCTGAGCATTATGTAAGATGGGTTGAGCTTGACTGGTCCTAGGCCAGTCATTGCATCCCTGCCTTAATTAAATCCAGCACTCTCTTCACTAAATGCCAGTGGCTCACAAATCAAAGTATTTAGACTTCTCGTCCTCCAGTATGTGTATTGGCTTTCAAAAAACTTTACAGAAAATCCCCAGGCTAGGAGAAAAGTGCCTTGAACTCTGATTCATTGTATGCTTGACTTTATTTTTGTTAACCTTTTACAGAACACCCAGCGGTTAAGCAGTTCTCAATCTACGCAGCCTCTCGCAACGCCTGTTGTGTCTGTGACAACGCCAAGCTTGCCCCCGCAAGGACTGGTGTATTCGGCAATGCCTACAGTCTACAACACTGGTAAGCTGCACACGTCTCGCTTCTCCCCCATTTCTTTTTGGTAACCCACTGAGAAGATTCCAAACCAGTAGTGGGGGAAACACAGGCCCCGGGGGTAAATGGCAGGCCTCTGGATCAGTCCTCCAGGCCTCTCCTCAGGCCATACTCCTCACCAGTCCTGCTCTCCAATGCAAATCTCTGGCTTTGGTGTGGCTGGAATGTAGTGTTCCTTACAGAAAGAGCCACATTCATTGCGTCACTCATTTCTGCCTCTTGCCCCGTCCACGGCTGGTACGTGGCCCCCGGGAGGTTCCCATGAAAAAAGGTTGCTCCCTCTTTTTCCAAACCATTAAAGCATCCATCTCCCTGATGTGCTACTTTGCTGCCCGCAGGTTGCTCTGTATGCATGGGAACATTCGAGAATGTTTATTTCTCAAATTTATCTCCTGCCCTTCAGTGGCTAATCAAAAATTTCAAGGTAAATGTTTTCAAGGTAAATACAATAGAGTAAAACAAACATTAAGAAACAAATAAAATAGCATAACATTTCAATCAGTTGACTAATGTATTGTGCAGAATGAGGTGGCAAAATTTTGGAATATGTCACTTCAGACTGCAAGCGAGTGGGTCATATCCCCAAATGTGGAATGCCCTCCCAAGGGAAGCTTGCCTGGTGCCTCCTACTTCGCTATCGTTTTGGTGTCAGGCAAAGGCCTTTTTTATTTTCCTAGGCATTTTAAACCATTAATATATATTTCTGAAGTATATTAGACAGTGATTTGAATTTCAATCATGAGTTTGACTTGGTCCCTGAAGTTCTTGGTATCAAATCTGCAGATTCTTCTGTAGCAAGTTGTCATAGCTACACTGGGAAAGCTCACAGTTTTTAAAAGTTAAAAAAAGGATTATTTGTATAAAGCAAGCACTACCAAAGATAAATTAAAGTCTGTGTGTTTACAAATAACAGCCTAGTACCTTGTTATGTTTGTGATGTGGTCACTGGAGGTCCAGTCAACTCTCATTTTGCTATAGGAAATCTATCATCTGTGCCAATGTAGTATTGGACTTCTGTGACATTCTGCTGGCACAGCAGGGGGCATGCCTTATCCTAATCACCTAGTTGCTGGCACGGCACACTTGTAGGAATGAGCTCCTAGACAGACGCACCATCAAGCATCTGAGGTTTAAACAGAGAATCTGAAGGAATATGCAATCCCTGAAAGCTCCTATTAAAATATAATTAAAAGACTTTGATATTCCTTCATATCAAAGTCTTGCAATTATATTTTAATTGAAAGACTTTGATATTCCTTAATAGTTCCATAGGCACTATTAGATGCTCATTCCCTTTCAGTGATATTCAAACCAAATGGTGGCTGGTGGCTGTATGTCAGTAGACTTTCAAACCTTGGACAGCTCCTTGAATAGATTAAAACCCAGAGCGGATTCTGCTGCCTCACTGATGTAGAGCCACCAGCTACCACTGTTCAAACCTCACTTTCAAGAAGTCTCTGACCACATATGTTATGATTGTTTTGATTGATTTTGCATATTCGGTTATTTAGTGTTCTTGATACTGCTGTTCAAAGAAATTCTCTTGACCTCAGTCTCTGATATTCTAGACAATTTCTGGATTTAAAAAAAACCCCTGAAATGTAAATTGTAGCTGTCTCACAGGAACACATTTTTATCTCCTTTTACCCCCCAAGAGACTAGAGCATATATTAAGTTATATTACAATGTGATTAAGTGCAGAAAACTGTTTGCAGTTCTCTTTCCAAATTTGAAGGAAAAACAAGTGATAATGATGAACTGAAATAACTTCCCATGTGTGAATCAGTAGTGATAACTATCTAAGCACTATATATACTAGATTTAAAAATCAAATATCCCAGTCAGTGAATGAAGTAGCATGCTGTTTCTGAACAGCATGGCAATTTTGTATATCAAAAATTGTATATTAACTATTTGAGTCAGCCATTTGAAGCACATAAAATGAAAAGAGGGTCTAAAAACAGGATAGGAAACATAGCAGTTCTTCAATACTTTCTTTATGCAGCTCACAGGACCTTATTGTTCCAACATTCCTTATGGAAATGCACCTACAATTTATTTATGGTATATAAGTTGCATTAAGGATTCTTGTACTTCACCCTGGCAAGCAGAGAGCAGATAGTCATGCACAGGCTCACAGCTCCTGTCAGCGTTTCCGTTTTTACCCCCCAAGAGCAAAACAAACATCGATGCTTCTTGTGGCACTGTAGACTGCAAAGATGATGGCAATATGCCTCAGAACCCAAAAGCAGGTGAGACAAAGCCACAAGTAACTGTGAAGATTTTTTTTTTTTAATTTCTCCTTTGAGCCAGTCTCATAACTTCCAGGGAATAAGTTGCGATACGTTTAGGGCAGCCTGCAATCCATGCTACTTGGGATATTGTTTTCGGATTTCCTTGTTTCAAATTGGTGCTTGCAACTGCAGCTGATACAGAATGGAATTTGCCTTATGCTTGTCCACATTGTCCGGATAACATTCCTTATTTGTTTTGCCCGCAATGAACTTGCAGAGATTCACTTTCTAGGTTGCAAGATTCTGATTTTAAAATTGTAGAAATAAAATGTTCCTGTGTTATCTGTGTTTCATTGTTCATTCTAATGCTGAATCCCTATCAGTTTGGAAGTGAAACAGGGTCAACCCCAAATAAGGTAGCAGCTTCTGCATTTGGTATGCAGAAGGTTTATACATTGGGATATTAAAAGAAAGACAAATTTTAAATCTCAAAACTGTCCCCAAACCATCTGTGAGATCCCAGGACTTACAGAATGTGGCTGGCAGGGGAGCCTTTAGAAAGAGGGTGGGGAAAGGGTCTAAAGATACCAGAAACCAGCAGGCAGTGTGAGTCTATCAATGAAGTCTGTGGTTGAGAACCATTGAGACCTGTCAGTTTGGGGTGGAGGTGGGGGATGAAGGGCAGAAGAAAAGGAATTAGTCAAATCAAGCCCTTAGCAGCTTATTGTAAGATCCTGGAGAGGGGATTAGGGTGGGCACTATTCACTATATGGGAATGTTTCAAGAGGAAATTAAAGGGAAAGGTCCACCTTTCTCCCTCTCCAGAGCCACATCACCCCTGCAGTACAGCGGTAAAAAGAGCTAGCCCCAACCTAAGGCGTCTAGTACTACACAGCGGGAAAAAGTGAGGGGAGATGGGAAAGAGGAAATCTCCCATTTGTCCATTTTCTTTTGAGTAAATCATCCAAGAACATAAATGAAAGATTAGCCTTCGAAACGCTGGTTCACCTTAGGCCTGGCCTTGAGCATCACTTGAGTTGGAGGGCAGGTATGAATTATAACACACCATTTTAAGGATATACAGAAGCTCACTCTTTTGGTCTTCAGGTGAAGTTAGCAATTTGAGATCACATTCTTCCAAACAGGCTCCAAAGTCATCCTACCACAGCACGTTTGAGGAGATTCCCATGAATTCAAGTGCATGCCCACAATGCAGTTCTAGCTGGCATCAACCCATGAGTTTGTGAAAATGAAGTTTACACTTTCTGACGAATACATGGTACAAAACCTTTTTTTTCCCTTGCTCCCTTTTCAGATTATTCCTTGACTAGTGCAGACCTGTCGGCCCTGCAGGGTTTTAACTCCCCAGGAATGCTGTCATTAGGACAAGTATCTGCCTGGCAACAGCATCATCTAGGACAAGCAGCCCTCAGCTCTCTTGTGTAAGTTGGAACAAAGTTCCCCCACCCTCCAGAGGATTGGCAGCCTTTGCTAAGTGACGCCCAATCAGGCACCTCTTCCATTTAGCCCGCAAACTCTGTTCAGGCTTGGCCTTATTTGGTTAGGCACAATGTTCTTTTAGCACTTAGCTTTCAGTAGGTTGGATATAAGTCGGCAGTTTCCTCAGTGAGGATATTGATTTATGACTTGCAGATGTTTTGCAGCTCAGCGGACTTGGCAAGTGTTTTGTGGAGAAATCTCTGTGCTCTTATTTGTGCATTTGTTGTCCGGCGCATCTCTTCTTCCTCATGCAAATAGCAATGTTAGAATCTTCCCTTCATTTAAATAAATACTCAGGAGGAATGAAACTGAGCCAGCCATGAATAAACGGCAGGGTTGCCAGGTAACGGGGCAGCACATTTAGAGCTTGTACATGTGGCTCTAAATGGATTTCAAATCTGAGCACTTAGGCCTCTGCTACTGAATTAAAGGAGCATCAGCACTTAAAGGGCTCTATTTGTCATGTACAGACTCTTTTTTCCCTTCATGACAGTTTCATCAAGCAGGCTCGGGAATGAATGACGCATTGCTCCCTCTGCACCTTCAGTGCTGGGAGCGGCTCCTGTCATTCAAATAGATCAGTTGTGTTAGATTGCACCAGTGTAGCTGGTTCTGACGGGCAGCTTCATTTCCAGTACATTCTGTGTCCTTCCTAAGTCTTTTCCAACCTTTTTTTTTACTCAAATGTACAATAACTTGACACACTATCATTGATGGCACCGGCTGCCTTTTTTCTGCCAGTGTAGCTTTCAACACCTGCTAAAAACGTTTTTGTTCAGCAAGCCCACCTAGATATGTCTTTTTATTATATACATTTGCTTTAAAAACTTTTTTATCTATATTTTGATAAATTTTATTTTATTTTGTGTACTGTTTTCAAAGTCTGCATTTGTCTATTTTTAAAATGAACATTTTATACTATTTTATGTATACCACTTAGATTTTTTTATTAAGCGGCATGTAAATCAGGCTAAATAAAAATGTCTGCTTCCTTTGTTGTGCTGATGCACTGTCTTTGCTATCTCAGCACCACAAACCTTAGTGGTGCAGGGAGCACCTATTGTGCATAGTACTTGCTTGGCTTGCATGTAATGCTAAACCGTGACTTGAGGTTAGGTCCACGAACCCCTTTGAATCAGAACGAAACCTTGGACTCGAGGACTCCTGTCTCTCCTCCCATGCAGTCAGGAGGAGGAAGAAGAAACGCGCATTCAATTTCACTTCACCTGATTCCTGGCTTGTCCTTGCGTGGTAACCAGGAACAGTCGTTTAAAATAAACTGTGGTCAATTGCTAAACAAGCCAACTTCAAACCATGGGTTGTAAAGCTGACTTGTTTTAACGTACTAGAGTTCATTTTAAACCACACTTCCTATTCATACATATTGGCAAGCCAGAAAGTGTGGAAAGCAAAACTGAATCTTTTGTTTATTTGTCCTTCTGCCCACAGGGTGGAAGGGAAACTGCTCAAGCCTAAGGCTTTTGGGGGGACGTGCAGAGGCTCAGGCATGAAATGCTAGGTCACGGTTTAGTGTCGCATGCAAACCCTCCCATTGGAGCAACTGGGCATGTTAAAAGCTGTGTACCTGCAGACATGTTTGTGCTGAGTCTTGATCAGTGACGCTACTTTTCCTTTTCCCTGCCTTTTCGCTCCACGTTTGCCTTACTGATCTTTTGATGGTAAAGTTATGCCTTTTTGTATCCCAGCTCTGTAAAGCACTATAAACAATGTTCCTTTCTCCTCCCACCCCACCCTGCTTTTTAAATTTGTATTAGGGCTGGAAGCCAGTTATCTCAGGGTTCCAATTTATCTATTAATACCAACCAAAACATGAACATCAAATCCGAGCCAATTTCACCTCCTCGAGACCGAGTGACTCCGTCCGCGTTCCCCCAGCAGCAGCAGCAGCAGCAGCAGCAGCAGCCACAATCACGGCAGGAAATGGGCCGCTCTCCCGTTGACAGTCTCAGTAGCTCCAGCAGTTCATACGATGGCAGCGATCGGGAGGACCCAAGGGGTGACTTCCATTCGCCGGTTGGACTGGGAAGACCCCCAAATTCAGAAGACAGGGAAAGCCCGACAGTGAAACGGATGAGAATGGACACCTGGGTGACATAAGCTTTCTTTCATCCCTCCCCCTTCCATTTCTACTTTTGAGTTATCCCGAAGAACAGTCCTGACATATCTAAATTTATAAATAAGGACATGAAATAAATATTTATATGTATATACATACATGCATATATATATCTTTGTATACATATACATGTGTGAGTATGTGTGTGTAGCAAGACAAACATACCTACACGCGTACACACACAGACACACAATTATCAGCAGGCACTTAATACCAACTCCTCGCATAGCTGCAGATGCCCCGTGGTTTTAAATATACATATATATATATATATATATAAAAAACAGAAGAACTCTTTATAGGTATTGGTCTTGTCTGGCACTTAACCGGGACTTTGTTCCGTGAATAATGTAACCTATTTTGCAAAATAAATGTTGTACCCGTATATAATCTACCAAATTAGATGGCAGAACTGTGAGGGCTTCTAGTGTTCCGGCGTGTGTGTTTTTTTCCCCAACAGCTGTAAGGTTCCCTGTAGTTAAAAGTATGCCTTCATAGCAGCAGAGCAGTAGAAAAAGAAAGCAATACTGTACATAGAATGAACTTTATATTACCCAATCTAGCATGGGTCTCTCTTACAAAAAGGTGCATGGAGAAGGGCTGGCATTATTTTAAAAAAACACCTGTTTTTGCACGTGCAAAAATATACTGGGTCAAATAAGTTTTATTTTTACCATGTACATGAGAGAGGGAGAGACGCACACACATAAGGAACATGCATGACATATTCAAGAGATATTAGACTAGAAGATAGTCTATAAAGAAAATGTTAATATATTAAGTTATAATTGGAAAATGTTTAGAATCTTTCCTATGTTCTACCTTTTTTAAAATATAGAAAAAACAATTCAGCTCGTGTATATTTTTTATTAAAGAAACCATACCCGTCTCAAAGACTATATAGAAAGTTATGTAAGTACTTTTGAACACATTCTGCTATGAATTATTTATATAAGCCAAAGCTGTATGGTGTTGCTTTTTTTGGTAGAATATAGTTTTGATTTTTTTTTTTAATTGTCTCTATATTTTTTTGGTCTTTTGCGTTTAGGGGAGGAAGGATAAAAGAAATCTTGCAGGCAGAAACTTGGGGAAAAATAAGCCATGAATACTTATTATTCTATATGTAAGTCTAAAATTTGAGCCAAACTGTGTATATAGCATCTTAAATATATTATCACCTTTTGGTGTAAGTACTTATGTATTGTACGTTCACCAGATTAAAAAGTATATTTTTGTGGATTGACGCCAACTTGAAGAAAAAAAAAAGGCAAGGTCCTTATTAAGTAGAGTATTCACTGTTTAATATTTACTATTTTGTTCAATATACTGTACTTCCTTTTGGATTTTAATTAATATCCAGATTTTTTCCAGAGGGTGTTTTTAAAAAGGGGCTGCTCCCCACTCATTGGTGATGAATGTGTGTTAAAATTGTACTCTTTTTTGTGTGTGTGCTGTATGGTAAAGCTTTGTTATACATTTTATAAATATATATACATATATGTGTATATAAATATATGTATATAGATAGCAAAGTGATAACCCCCTCTCCAATCCCCTCCACAAAACCAGGTGTTGAGTTCATCCTGCATAAATAGAAAAAGGACATATGTATATGTATTTTAAAGGCCATGAGTTGTATCCAGTATTGATCACATTCAGAGTAGAGCTGTTGAAATTAATTGCTATAACTGATCTCAAGCGGTCTATTCTGGCAGAACTTAATTGGATACAACCTGTTATTTTAAAACTGCCTCCGGGGGGATGGGGAGAAGTACATATTGCTCAAATTAAAAATAAACATCATACATCAGAAGCAAAAAAGGGGTTTTGAAGTGGTGTGTTGGTTGGGGACTTTTATAAATATATATATTTATATATAAAAATTAATTTGGTTTCACTTAGACATAGCTCTGTCCGCAAGTGATGTGGCTGGATAGTGCCTGTGGAAGTTACACATTTTCTGAAGCATATATAACTGCAGGGAGCTACAAACAGCCAGGAAGTCATGTGGCATGCGTACATGTCAAACATGTCTTTTAATGCATATTTGAGTACATAACATGCTACATCTTTAGGGTCCAACTAGATGTGGTGTTAAATGCATCACTGCATTTAATATGCACACTTTTTAAAACATTCAAATAAGTTCCCCTCCCCCAGCAGTATTGATAAAATAAATTCGCTCCTCCAAAGCTGTTAATTGCATTAGGAGAAAAGCTGCCATTGGTACCGGTTAGACTTAAAGATGCATTTAAGATTGCATCTGGTCTGGCTTTGGTGTGTACAATAGAGGTGCATGCTGAAGTAGCACATGGCAGCAGTCATACCCTCTCTATGTAACTTATTGTAGAAGACAGTAAAAGCCAACTTAGCAGGTGCTGCCTTTCATTTCATTTTGGTGGATTGTCTCTTGGAACCACTAGGCAGTGCTTCAAGTTGGAAACCGTTGTAGTACTATTAAGGCTTTGGCAAGTAACTTGTATTGCATGCTGGGTAGGACTTGTGGCCTGTGGACCAGTTCACACCCAGTTTGGCCCTCTTGGGAACTGCATCCAGGGCTCGTAGGCTGGCAGTAGATATGCAGATGCTATGTAGATGCCCGCTGCCATGGCTTGCCCGATCGTGGTGGCTTGAAAAAGGCAATTTAAATGTGTGGGCCATTATAAGCGTGAGCCAGTCTTTATAAGACAACAAGAATTTGAATTCCCTTTCTTTAGGAAATGGGTTAGATTTTCTTTGGAGTGAAATACCAGTTCGATATGTTTTGCATCCTAAGAATTGTACGGTTGGAAGGCATGTGCAATGTAATTCTTCGCTGCCTAGAAATCAGGATTTAAAATAAAAAGTCTCTCTGACTTTCTGCAAAGTATCATTAAAACTAAGCAAGAGGTAGATTGTGGAAATAGCATAGAGTAGAATGGAAACTCTTTCAGGTTTTTTCCTCAGTGTATCCCCAAGTGACTACCTTATTTTTCCCCCCTTAAAATTTGGACACTTTACAGGCAAATTTTTCCATGTATAATTTATTTCACCCATCTTTCTCCTTCCCCACCTTATGAAACTGTACATACTGGTGGTGGATTTTGTACTTTATAGCTGGCTCTCCTTTCATTTTCTTAAGGGTTCTGTAAATGCATAAGCTTCTAGGATATCTTATTTTTTCAAAGCATTTTGAGGAACTAATGCACACTGTGTACAGTTACTTCTGTCTTCATAGTTTAAAGCAGAAAACCTCCCAGTGGTCTGTCAGCTTCCTTGCCTCCCCCTTCACACTTAACACAGGAACCAAACCACCACTTCACAGGTCCTTCTGATGCTTCAAAATGGTATGTTTCTCAGGCACTATTTATGCACCTACGTGAACTTTGCTGTACATTTGAATGGGAGTTCTTCATTTCACATTTACTGTCCGATTTCTTGTGTGCCTTAATGAAATGGCTTTGCAGACTGTATCTCAATAGTCTTTTATTCCTATGCAGGTTTGTAAGAAGTTACACCATTTTTTCCTTTCTGGCTTGGGCTTTGTACTTGAATCAAGCCAACCAGTTTGTTTTTAAAAGGGGAAAAACCCACTTCTCAGAATCAGACTGTTAACTCTTGGTCCATCTCCTTGTTCCAGGGTCAGGCCCTATCCATTGTCCCCTCCAGAAAAGCTTTGCATCATGAAAATAAAACATGCTGACTTTTATAAATATATATATATAATTAACACTAATAATGTAACTCTAGATGTTTTGAAAGTCTTACACAGTGATCCTAGATATAAGGATAGTTGCAACAGAACACAGGATTGCGTGTGCAGCTCCATCCTATAAGTGAGTCAGTGTTTCTCTGCTGTCATTTGCTATTCTGTCATACCAAATACTAGATTTTGCACTGAAGTATGTGGCTCTGTCATGGTCCTCCCCAAAAATGACTTCTGGGTGGTCCATTGATGAGTCACTCCCTAAGCCCACCTCTGCACCTTGCAACATTAACTTTTTAACTGATATGCTAGCAGAGGCTTTTGAGGGTCCCAGTTAGGCCAGAATCCTCTCTTCTGGGATTCTGGCCTTGAGCAGTAGCTCCTCATGCTTCACAGAAAACCAGTTTTGAAATGCAAAGGGAGTTGTGCTATATCATGGGAGGAATGGGACAGAAGTAGCTGCTGCCTAAACCTACTGAAAAATCATACTGGGCATGTGCAAGTTCCTCTGTTATGCCTAAAGCAGCTGTGTGTCTCTTTAAGGCAGAGATTTTTGGTGCAACCTTTTAAAGCCAATCCAAATGTGTGCAGGAAAGATGCATGGTATGGTTTCTGGGTCAATACTGCCTTGAGGGTAGGAGACTTGTTGCTTGAAAGAGCCCCCGTGCCCAACTCCCCGTTTGTGGGAAAGTAGTATGTCAAACATGTTAGCTTTTTGCATTCAGGGTACTTTGGGCAAGGGAGTGCTTTCAAAGAAATGACAATCCAACCTCTGTCCTTGACAGGTTCTGAGATCCTACTGACTTGTTGGAGGGCTGTGCCACAGCTCTCGCTTAGATTTCAACAGCAAGTTCTACAACAGCTTGTACAATGACATTGTTCAACACCCCCCTTTTTTTAAATGGTGTAAATAGAATCAATGGCATTTAAGGGAAGGTTGCAATTGGATTAAATCTTGCGCAAATCCAAGTTGCTAGAATGGGGTCACATGTTGCATATGGTAACATCCTGACTCGTAGCAGATAAAAGAAGTAAGGCACGTTGGAAATGCTTTAGCCTTTTAAACTATGAAGGACACTAATGCATTGACAAGTCTACTGTGCGCACAAGAAATAAATAGTAAATAAAAGAGCATAAATGACTCCTGCCAGAACAACAATGGGAAGAACTTTAAAATTTAGAATGTGAAAAGACTTTTAAAAAATATTAGAAATTTTCCTCACTTTGCTGTGCAAGAAAACACTGCTTTGCTATATTTAAAAAGAAAAGCTTTTTTTAAAAAAATAAGAAAAAATATGTATTTGGTAAATGTTTGTAGTCAACAGTTCACAGACGAGGCTGTTTGCGGTTGAAGCCGTCTGGCGGCACAAGCTGGACTTTGTTGCCATCTTTGAGACGAATCTTTAAGGAAAAAATATTAAGTTAATCTTTTTCCCTGAATGTGGTGTTTTTTTCTTCATTATACGATAAATATTCTAGTGAACTTTTTATCAAATGGTTAAGAAAATGCTAGACGTTGTTGTAAAATATTTGTATCTTGCATTCACTAAAGTAAAAATACTGGCTTTTACTGTGTACATCAGACTCCTATTTAGACTGCATTTCTCAAATCTTTTTTTCTCCCTCAGTTCCTAAACTTGGTGGGAGTTTTTTGGGGGGGAGCGGGGGGGGGTTGTCCTATTTTTTTGCCTGTAAAGATCCAGGCTCATTGGAACAAAGGAAGTTCTTGTATGTATTTGAGATGTATTCTGACCTACGTTACAAATGCAGGGCAGGTAAAATAACGATATAGAAATGAGACTTTTTTTCCTTCTGACTTGATCTTTACTGTCTAAAACGGCAGTGGGGAACCTGTGCCCCTCCAAACATTTCTGGAGTACAGTTTCCATCACCCCAGGCCATTGGCCATTCTGGCTGGGGCTACTGGGATTTGGAGCCCAACTTTTGGAGCGCCTCAGATTCTGTGCTCCTGATTCAAAGCGATTTTCTTCACCTTTTTTCAGAAGTGTGGTTTGCTTTTAATCCCAGTCCACAACAGTGGATTTGGTTTTAATGTTACTTAAACATATGTGCATCTTTATCCTTCTCTCTTTTGGCCCAGATGACTAGATAGAAAGGAAGGTCACCTGCACAAGGAATTTTGGCAGTTGTTCCCCCACCCCTAGTTTGTAAAACTTTCTTCCGCTATACAACTATTTAAAAGCAAAAGAGGTCCATCTTCCTTGTGGTTCCACTCAGTTTTCCCCAACTTAAAAAATAAATCTTCAAATAAAATGTTGTGTGAACATGGTGTGGCCTCCTTGAATTATCTAAATCAGTTGTTCTCAAACACTCCCCTTAACAGACCACTTGAAAATTTGCTGAAGGCCTTGGTGGACCACTAAGGTTGTGTACATTCTCTCTCAACTTCCCTCCCCCGCAAAAATAAAAATCCTGGGAACTGTACGTAACCCCTCACAGAGGTACAGTTCCCAGCACCCTTATAACGCTACAGTTTCCAGGATTCTTCTTGGGGGAGAATGTGCTTTAAATAGATGGCGTGTACACAGCCTTAAGATTTTTCTGCCTCTTGTAATAATTGTAATGCACTTAGTTGCTGTGTGATTTTTAATTGCATTTTTATTGCTTCTACTTATATGTATGTTGTATTTTGCTGTGTTACAATTTGAATTCCATACAATATAAAAAGCAATAAAAATACAATTAATCAATATGAATTTTTAATGCAAAGGGTGTGCTGTCTCCTGTCTTCAACCAGAAATTCAGATGTGCCATGGACCACTGGTGGTCCACAGACCACAGTCTAAAAAAAATCATGTTCTTAATGTGGAACATGTGGTAGTTAGCCTGTACACTTGCAAGCTATACCTGTACTAACAGCTATAATGGCTGTTAATATGACAGCTGACACACCTTTACTGTGTCCCATTTGCCAATCAATGTTTCTTTATTAAGTAGACTGTGAAAGATGCTTTTTGCTGGCCTACTTTAAACTCTCTTCACCACAGAAAATGAATTGGGGTTTCTTTCTACTGAATCATACCTTTCCAGAAAAGCTGATTCTTGCTCTCACCTTCACCTATGTGTTAGTTCCTCATCCAACACCAGTGAGTTCTGAAAATTTGTTGAGTTCCTGGGGCTAAAAATATTCCGGAGTGTAGCTGCAGATGCTTAAAATCACATTCACTGTTGTTTTTCTTAGCTCTCACAAATGTCTGTATTTCTTTTTGGCCTCCTAAACCTGATTTTTGTGTGTGTGAATTTGTGTTAGCCAAGAAAGCTCTAGGATCCCTGAGCAAAGCTATAACAAAACAGTTAGCCTATTTTGCTAGCTCCAGAATTCTAGTGGAATGTAGTGGAAGTTTAGCGCAAATTTCTGTGATAAATGATACCAGAAATAATCCATTAGCAAGGCTGGGAACCCAGAAGATTGCAGGAGTTTTTCACTAGCTGCAGCCGCTCACATGACAGGCATTCCCAGCATGCTGTGCGTTCCCATCCTTTAGTCCTGCGGGGGGGGGGGGTTGCCTGACGAAAATTGTACCGGTATTCTGGCATCAGCACAGATAGCATTTCCCATGCACACACACCTGTGTTGATACAACTAAAACAGTTTAAAAAGTCAGATCCTAAAGGGAGAGGGCTTGCATGGCGATGGGACGAGTTTTTAGTCCTCCTACACAGTGGGAAACTGTGTGCATGGGTGAGGGACAAAAACAAGCCGTGTGAAAGACAGTTGCGCAAAATGCCAGTATATTGGCTCAAAAAGCTGCTCTTAACGCAACAGGTACTGCAGTGTGAAAGGGATTTTAGAAATCAAGACAGAAGCGCTACCTTTTTAATCCGTTAAAGTAACGCAATCAGCCCCATGTGTGAAAGCAGCCTATGTCTCCTTGCCCTGTTCTGCCCCCAGAACACCCCATTTGGAGGACTTAATGCTGGCATAAGTTCCACCGCCTAAGCCAGGGTGTGGGACTTAACGCCAACATAGCCCCAGCTGAGCCAAATGAAAGATCGGCTGAATCCCAGCTCTTTCATCTCAGCAGCTGTTGGAGTTGGATTGCACTGTTAATGTTCTTTCAAAACACCCAAGTTCACAAGACCCATAAACCTTTTGTATTAAAACTGACATAACATCAATTGTACTTAATTTGATCATAGTATTTAAGGGCATAAGAAGGATTCTGCTGGATCAGCTCAAAGGTCCATCTAGTCCAACATCCTATGGCCACAGTACCCAGCAAGATGTTTTTGGGAAGCCTTCAAACAGAATCGGAGTGCAACAGCACTCCAACAGCTGAAGGGCATGGCGTTGGCTATCCTTATCCTAGGCCAGCATGCCCAGTGGTCAGTGATGACAGTTGTAGTCCAAAATAGCTGGAGGGCATGATGCCTGCCACCCCTGCTCTAGACATACTAAAAATCCCTGCATCTCAGTCATTTCCTATAGCTATGAGTACTCTGCCCTTACAACTCTGTGCTAAAGTAATCTAGATCCTTCACCAAGAGGTGAATTATGTGGCCTGATTATGCAAACTTATTGTCTGTTTTTCTTTCTGCTAGTGATGGGGAAAGATGAGATAAGCAGGACACTGAAGCCTAAACCACTAGAAATGTTCACTTGTCCCCATTTAGTTTCAGAGACTTCAATAAGGTATTCCCACACGCACACATTTTCTGTCATACTTCGTAGCTTTCAAAACTTTGAAACTTTCTAAAATGAAAACTTGAGTTTCTCAGTATTGGTTTCTGCAGCTATTACTGCATTTGCTCTCCTTTTTGTATATGGAGCTGTGGCTTTATGCGGAGCCCGGACTCTATTGCTGGACCCCTTGAAACAACCACATTGCAAGACAGAGCAGCGTGATGAGTCATACCTGGCAGCAGGGCAAGCAGTGACGTGTCTAGCCAAACTTGTGAAACACTCTGTGTAATTGTTAAGAAAAATTCACTGCTTTGGATTTCCTATTGTAAATTCTAATCTGTTTTTGTTTCTAGATACTTGATTCATATCATAGTAAAATGGAGACTTCTTGCTAGGTTTTCTAAAAACAGTCTTCACCTCGCTCTCTGCCGTTGTTCTTGGCCAGATTCTTCTTTGTTGCAACTGTGTTGTTGGGTCTTAAAAAGAGGGGGAATGGAAATTAATGCTTGGTGCTCTGGTCTGGACATGAAGGGAGTGTCATGTTTTGCTGTCTGAAAGATCTGCAGCTGAAGGAGATTTAGCTGTTTTCCATTACAGCCTGCTTTTGCCAGTTTCCATGGCATTGAGCTAGACTTTGGGAGAGCTGTTAAAAGTGTGTGCGCACATCCTCCCGCTCCCAAATTAATGCTTTATGTGGGAAGGGAAATGTCCACAGCTGATGTTGGTCTGCAGTGGCCCAGATGGGCAGGCAAGTAACTAGTTTGGGCTGCAGCTACAAGTGGCATTGGCTCAATTATACTAATTGTACGCTGCTTTTCTAGGCAGAGCCGTCACAAGGCATCGTATATGGAAAGGATACACGAGACCAGCTGTGGGGAACCTTTGGCCCTCCAGATGTTGCTGAACTACACTACAGCAAGCAGGGCCAATGGCATGATGGGAGTTGTAGCCCAACAAGGCCTTGGGCCAGTCATTATCTCTCAGCCTAGCCTACCTCAAGGGTTGTGAGGATGAAAATGGGCAAGGGAACAACCATGTATACCACCTTAAGGTCCTTGGAAGAAAGGTGGGATATAAATGTAATAATAAAAAATGAACAAGCTGCCGGAGAATACCATATTGGTTACCCTTTACATAAGCTGTTAGGGTAAGACACCCTTGAAGATACAGGTTTACAAGGCCTGCCTAAAACCTACACCAGAGAGGCGAAATGCAATGTACAATAAAAGAGGTTCCACAATAGGGGCTACCACTAAGAAAGTCTTGGCTTTCATGCTTGCCATCTTACTAGGGGGTATACAAGCAGGACCTCTAGAGCTCATCTTGGAGCATGGGCAGGAACACGTGTGAAGGTATTCCTGAAGATACATGATGCATCTTGTGGCTTAAGCCAGTTTAACAGTTAGAATTATGCATAGAACCAATGTGAAACAGGAGTCCTCTTCCTCCTCTGATGTTCACAAGGGAGGAGATTCCTTTCTGCAAATATTTAGGACCATCAGTCAAGGCACAGAAGAGCCTTTGAGTTGTCGACTTAGTCTTGGCCCTAGAGCTTGCTATGAGGAAAATGGGGTAGGATTACCCACATCTGTCCCGTACTGACCACTCCTCCTTTTCTTTCTGCCCCACCTTTCCTCCAAGTTGCTCAAGATGGTGCACACACTTCATCCTCACAACAACCATATGACCATACCTGAGAGAGAGCAGCTGATCCAAGGTCAGCTGTTGAGCATCATCTCCGAGTGGGAATTTAAACTCTGGTCTCCCAGATCATACTCTGATGCTCTAACCATTGCACTATATTGCCTGTCCTCCTTAACCATTGTCTGTCTTAAAATGCACAGCATTTGCTTGTTTCAGCAGTGGCTGCCTTAAACTAGTCAATGAGGCCTTGTTGGCAGCAGGTCAAAGCTTATCACACACCTACTGTGAGATGATCATAGGTGAGTCCTCCTGAGTTTCTCCTCTTCCTCAAGAGAAAGAACTCCTTTCCTCAGAATTTCAAACTGTGTAAGGCAGGAGTAGGGACCTTCAGGCCTCGGAGTCAAATGCAGCTCTCTGGAGTCTCTGGCCCTCAGGACTCTCCCTGGTTCGTGCCCTCAAGAGCATAATCATTTGACATGCATGTTTGGATGTGTATGTAGAAACCTCTGGCATTTGTGTGGCTGGATGGTATAAAGAGAGGAGTTGCATCCATTCCTCTGCCCATTTTGTAACCTCTGGCCCCACCCACTTTAGGCCTCCACCCACTATGGGCTTGTGACCCTTAGAAGGTTGCCTCTTAAGCATGAACCCTGAAAGATCATCGTACCCCTTATATACCCAATTGACCACTGCATTATGCCAGTGAGGGCTTCCTGCAGATACCATCTCACGAGGAGGTCCGTTCTACACAAAATAGGAATTGGGCCTTTCCAAAGGGTAATTCCCTCCCCTCAAATAATAGACAAATGCTGCCTCTGTTGCCTTTCCAGTGCGTATTTAAGACCTTCCTCTTTCAACAAGCCTTTTGAGTAGAGACCTCATCCCAGTCTGCATCTGCATTGGAATTGCTTTCTAAGATTTTTTTTAAAAGATGTATCTATGGTGTTTTGTTGTTAAGAAGTTTTAAATATGTTTTCCACATTTCATTTGTTTACCATCCTGGGCTTCTGGGAGGAAGGGTGGGACATATTTTTAATAAACAAGTTAGGCAGACCAAGGTTCAAATCCCCCCTCAGCCAGAAAGCTAGGCTGGCTGATCCTGGGTGCATCACTCTCTGAGTCTAACATATCTCTCAGGGTATCTGTTGAGGATAAAAGTGCCATCTGGTCCTCAGTGGCCCCTTGAAGTTTTACAGCAGGAACAGAGGAATAAGCTGCCTTATTTGGAGTCAGACCCTTGGTTCATCTAGTTCAGAACTGTCTTCACTGACTGGTGGTGGCTCTCCATGTAGCAAGCAGGAATCTCTCCCAGTCCTACTGGAGATGCTGGGGATTTATTTGTTTGTTACATTTATATACCGCCCCATAGCTGAAGCCTTCTGGGCGGTTTACAGCAATTAAAAACAATAAAAACAAATATACAAATTTTGAAACCTGGGACCTACTGCGTGCAAAGCAGATGTTCTGCCACTGAGCTATGGGCTTGCTCCAAGAAGTGACTGTGTGGGGGCGAGCAGGAGAAGCGAAAATGAGGATCATCTGAGCTCCATGGAGGAAAGGGAGGAGATACAAGTAAAAATAAAACATGTTAAGCCTCATGCTTTACATGTGTTCGTGTGCATGTATTGTCTGAGATGCCAACTAAGTTATATTTAAAATGAAATGCGTATGAAAAGGATTTATTGAATGCAAAGGACAACATGATTTGCTCATGTCATTAAGACAACACGGCTTTTAATTGACTGGCAGTTAATTTTTATGAAAATAAAAATCTAGGAATCAGGCTAGGCCTGTTTCGTCAGGAGGAACGTGCTTCAAAGAATCTTGAAAGAGGCAGTGAGCGCCAAAATAAACTTGCCTCCATGACACAAAGGAATGTGGGAGTACAGCCACATCCACACTTGACATTTAAAGCAGTACCATACTACTTTAAACAGTCACGCCTTCCCCCAGAGCATCCTGGGAACTGTAGATTGAGAGTGGCTCACAGACCTCTATTCCCCTCACAGAGCTACAATTGCCCCAGTGGTTTAACAATCAATCCCTCTTCCCAGGGAACTCTGGGAATAGTACCCCTCTGAGGGGGTCTCCTAACACCACTGGGCCCCCTTAAACTACAGTGCCCAAGATGTTTTGGGGAAAGCCATGACTGGTTAATGTGGGATGATCCTGCTTTAAATGGATAGTGCAGATAGGGCCCATGTTCAACAGCAAAAAGAGTGCCTGGGTGAGAAGAGCAGAACCTTCTCCCTGAGTGCGGTTTTCCCATCTAAACATGCTTCTGATATCTGAGCTTGACTGAAGACAAAGGGGATGGGGGTGGCATTCTGCACTGGGGTGGTGGTTCTCCACTCCTTTTCACCCCTCTTTTGCTGTTTAAAAATGAGCCATCTTTCACCCTTTTTGTGACTGACCAGCCACTGTCCATGCCTGGTGTCCTTTCCAAGTTAGGTTCTAATCACCTAAGAAGCCACCGATCCATTGCCTACTTGTTCAGAACATTATTTCAACAACAAAGTCACTTTCCTCCACTTTCATTTTCGTCAGGGGTGGGTGGATGGAGCTGGCAAATGGGTTTATCCCCCTGGCGGAATGAAGTCTCCTCCTTTGGGGGTGCGGCTGGTGATCGGATGTTCTCCCTCTGCAGGATGGACTAGTGTTCCCCTCGTTAGCCCGTCCAATGAGCTGTTGGCAGGAACAGTTGCGTTGGAGGTAGCGGCAGCCACTGTGAGCTGCTGGGTTTTAAAGTAGACAATATAAAACACTGGCAAAACTATCCCTACGAGGAGCATCACAAAGACGGCGTTCCACCACTGGATCCCACAGTCCACTCCGCTACTGGTCCCCTTCCTGCCTGGAGATGACCAGTTTGGTGTTTCGATGCAATAGTCTGTGCTTGGAGAGGCCTCCAGCTGGGCTGCTTGTACAATGTGGTCAATCCCTCTGAAATACTGATCAATGTGTTCCATGTCCTCACCACCTACTTCATCTTTGGACCCAGACAGTTCAGTAGATAACAGACTGGCTCTTTCGGGAGGTAGGAACTCTTCCTGGGTCTCGGTTAACACACCATTGACTTTGACTGGAATCTTGATAGATTTTAGAGCGTACAAGTCTTGCTCCTGAATAAAGTTGTTGACCCGTTTGATATCTCCAACCTGGAGAATTCAGAAAGGTGGGTTCAGTTACTGCGTACTTTTTTCATTGTATATAAATAGCTGCTGCTAGCGTTATTATTTATTATTTCATTTATTCATTGTTTCCCATAAGGCATCCCAAAAGCAACTTACAGTAAAAGCACACAAAGAACAGTTAAATATATAAAAAGAGTTAAAACAATTGCATATATAAAAACAATGTTAAAAATTGCTTGTATTGGGTTGTAGTCAATGCTGGCCTTCCCCAAAAGTAGAGACAATGAAATGAATAAACATGACTAACTTGGGTCCATTAACTGCAGTGGGTAAATGTTAGTTGGATACAACCTATATCTATAGGTAAAATCAATTCAGATCCAATACAGATAGCAATTGGGATAAAGATCTCCATTTAGAAGGCTTGTGGAAAAAACGTCCTCAATGTGATATGACATATCAGAGGGGGTCCGTAGGCATGGGGAACCTGAAAGGGGCTGACTCCCCTTCCAGTGGTATACTGAGATCTCTCCTTAATTGTTCAACCCATACAGTAGGGCCCTGCTTTTCGGCATCCCATGTTTCAGCATTCCGCTAATACGGCAGCGCCAGCAGGGCGATCAGCTGTAGTGCAGGGAGCTCCAGCCACCGCACTTCAGCTGACAGCGATTAGCTGTAGCCTAGCATGTGATCAGCTGTAGCGCGAGGAGCTCACGCTCTACAGCTGATCGCTGTCAGCTGAAGCGCGTGATCAGCTGTAGCACGGGGAGCTCATGTGCTACAGCTGATTGCTGTCAGCTGTAGTGCAGCAGCTGGAATACAGTAGGGCCCCACTTTCAGGCGGTTTTCGCTTTTCGGCAGTGGCCTGGAACGTAACCTGCTGTATGTGGGGCCCTACTGTATGTCTTTAAAGAGCACTTAACTGCTATGTTAAGCCTCAACAAGCAAATAGGGAAGAGCCGTAACTTAGTGGCACAGCCCAGGCTTTGCAAGCAAAAGATCCCAGGCTCAATCCCCTGGTATCTCTGCGTACAAATATCCTGCAGCTGAAGCCCTGGAGAACAACTGCCAGCCAATGTCAACAGTATGAGCCAGATGGGCCAATAGCCCGACTCAGCTTCTCATATTCCTGACGAAGAGGGAACAATCGCCTTCTGCAAACCCAAGAATACAGAGTTCAGCACAACCCCAATTCAAAACTGGCAATCGCCTCCCAGCCAGTAAGAACATCAGAAGAGCCTGCTGGATCAGCCCAGTGGCCCGTCTAGTCTAACATCCTGTTTTCACAATGGCCAACCAGATGTCTATGGGAAACTCGCCAGCAGGAGTCCTTGCTCTTTCTGCTGAGTGGAGTCCAAGCACTCTCCCTCATTTCAACATCTCTTCACCCCATTGTTTTTAGTGGCTGAATGACGTCAGCTAAACAGTTGTAACTCCTCCATCAGCTGAATCACGTGTTTCAGATGATGGCACACAAGGCTAGAAACGCCCGGCTTGCCTTGTTCTGTCAAAGACTGCCCTTGGGAGGAGTTGCCCTCTGCAGTCTTCCCTGTCAACTGAACAGACCAGAATGCTCTTCCTGGCCTTGCGACCAGAAATTAACATTGCAATTGAAAACAAAAAGCCATGAATGTAAACGAACAGGCGCTAATGGGTTCCCTCCAATGAAATCGCTCCTTACTTTGCATCCATACTGTAGAGCCAGTTTGTTCAGACTGTCGTCTTTTCCAACTGCTCGCTCGAGTAGAACCACATCCCCCACTTTCTCCCGGGCAGCATTGCACCTCTGTTGCTCCTTCCCCCTCGCTCGTAATCCCATGATGTCGAGTTCCTCCTCTGATGATGAGTCATCTGTATCCGACTCTCTGTTTCTGAACAGGTAAACTTGGCTGCTTGTGAATTTCCGGACAGTGCTAGGAGCCTGGAAGGACCTAGTCAGCCCCTCTGGCAGCCTCATACTTTACAGCAGCCTCTGTAAGACAAAACAAAGGGGTTTGGATTTTTGTAATTGATCACAAAGTGAGCACTATAACTTAATGACAGCTGGAGTCTTGGGACATTACAGATGAGGCTTGCAGGGGGAAGTATTAAGGAAATGTACAGGGCAGTAATGAATGGTAGGGCCACAGAAAGCAGGTTTCTGTCAGTGGTCCATCCAGCTCAGTATACTCCCATCAGCCCCAGCCACAAAGGCCAATAGTCAGGGATGATGGGAGTTGTAGTCCAGCAACACTTCCAGAGCGAATGTTGTCCTTATTTACTAAAACAGATAAGAACGCCTCTGCTCCATCAAACCAAGCCCCAATATCCTGTTTCCTACAGGCCAGTCGAACACGTCTGGGAGGCTCTCAAGCAACATGAAAGCAATCCCCTTTCTCATCAGCATGCGATTGCCCCCCTCCCCTCTGTGTTCCAAAAGAATTAAGGCAAATAGGGGCCATCAGCGTTCCACTTTCTATTGTGTGAGACGTGTCTTGCATTCGCACCATAACCTGCCTTGGGTGTTGCTGAAACCAAGGTCACATCCACACCATAAACGTAAAGCATGTTTATACCACATTAACAGCCAAGGACTTCCTAGGAACTGTAGTTTACCCCTCACAGAGTTATAGTTCCCAGCAACCTTAACAAACTACAGTTTCCAAGATTCTTTTGGGGGGGTATAAGCATGCATTAAATATATAGAATGTATGTGACCTAAAACCTTGCCCTGAGCGGGGGGGGGGGGGACGTGAACCTACCTTCCTTCCTTCATTACTCTCTAACCCGATCAATGTCAACAGAGATATCCTAGCAGAGAGCAGCGGCGGAGTCTTTCTAGACTCTGGACTGAATGGTTTTACACATGCACGCACACACCCCTTTAGATGGTTATTTCAAACTATGGAAAGCCAGCCCTCCTGCGTTTGAAAGCTCTTTCTGCTGAGGGGGGTCCAAGACCTCTGCCTGAAAGGCCTACTCAGACACCACCAATGCATCATTAGTGGGTCTGTGTAATGAATGAAATGCAGTCAGCGCTCCTACAGACTCCACTCAGGGTGTGCTTAAAAACAAAACCATATCCCTGCAATTAGCAAACTAGCACACCAGGTTTTGCACCTTCTTCTCCCTACCGACCTACTTTACTAGCTCCGCCAACCTTTAGTTAGCATCTACAAATATGACACATACCTTCCACCCCTGACAGCTTTAGCTGCTATCATAGTCCTGAATTTCAATGCCTCAGTCATCATTCTGTATAAGGGGTAGAAGAGCTCAAGGTGCACACCTCGGGGAGAGAAAGTTGCACACGTAAGATCACATTCTCTTCACACATCCTCCCTCCCTTCCGAAACTCCCCCCAAAGTCCCTGGAGCAAAGATCAAAGATTCCAACAGAGCATTTATGTACTCCAATGGAGGCTGGTGGGGCGGCGCCTAGCCAAACTGTTTTCTCCCCGGCCCCAAGCAACAAAGCACCACACGTATAGCGTGATTCTAACCAGATCTGCTAAGTCCTACCGAATTCAACGGGGCTTGCTCCCATGTAAGTGCGTTTGGGAACTGCAGCCGTAAAGCATTTTCTCCGGGTGCTGGGAATTGTAGCTCTGGGAGGGCTGAACTACAGTTCCTAATATCCTTTAGAGGGAGAAACGTGCTTGAAATGCATGGTGTGTTCGCAGCCAAAGCCGCCACAGGACGTCTACTCAGAAGTAATAAGCCGTATTACTTTCGATGGGGCTTCGTTCCAGGTTAAATAGGGGATTAGGATTGCAGCAAGCACTCTCCAAGCAACGTCGCCAAAGGATGGTTTACTCAGAAGTAAGCCCTATTTTATACTGTTTAAACTTTTTAATTGTTTTTTAAATTGTTTTTGTAAGACCTGTTTAAATTTTATTTGTTTTAATGGTTTTAGTTACTGTAAACCGCCCAGAGAGCTTCGGCTATGGGGCGGTATACAAGTATAATAAAATAAATAAATAAAATAAATATTTGCATTCGATGAGGCGTAGTTCCAGATTGGTGGGGGGAGGATAGCAGCCACGTGCCCATGCAAGGACTCCAAAGAATGGAAGACCCCCCCCATGCAGAAAGACAGCTCTTCAGCAGTTTCTCCCCCTCCCACCATCCACATCCTTCTCCCTCCCCACTTTTTCTCTCCCTAAATCCTACCCTCTTTTCTTTACTGGCGACCTGGATTCCAATTGCCTTCCAGTCCTTCCTTCCCTTTTACCCCAACAGTCTGGCTCACCCGTACCTGCTCTTTGCTCCCTTTCCTCTGGATAGGTTGGAAGGCACCAGGAAAGGCGGGCAAAAGCAGCATTCCAGCCAATCGCCTGCGAGAAAGGCCGTGGGGCGGAAGTGAGGGTGCTGAGCAGCCCTTTCGAGTCAAGTTTGGTGGAGCGGTCAGCGAAGGGGCCTGTCGCAAGAGGCGGAGGAAAGATTTAAAGTGCCAGGAGCTCTATTTTTTCCTTCTATCCTTCCCATAGATGGAAGGTGGGGGATAGGTAGTGCAGCAGCAGCGCTCTAGGGCAGGGGTTTTCGAACGGTGGTCTACCAGCTTCGTTCAGGTGGTCTGGGGAGTGTCTGTAAAAAGTCAGTTAAAAATCATACCGCGTCTAGGTCAGTGCACTGCACTTGCTTACAACAGGCAGAAGAAGCCATTAAGTGGTCCACCAAAACACTTAGCAATTTTCAAGCAGTCCTCCGTGAGGGGGAAATGCTTCGGATCCACAGTACTAGGGGGCTGATCTTGCTGGGTCCCCTTCTCAAAGCTCCTTCCCCATTGCTACTAAGAACACTAATTAATGCTAATTAATAGTCGTTATTTATTTGTTTTGTTTTTATGATTAAATTTATATCCCACCCTTCCTCCCCAAGGGAGCCCAGGATGGCAAACAAGTGATAAACCACGTGTCAAAATTACCGCCTTGAGCTCCTTCTGGGAGGAAAGGCGGGATATACAATAAATAAATAAATAAATCACTAAAAACATATTTTAAAAAAATCTGAAAACATTTTTTTAAACATCATTTGCACAACATCTTTTAGAACATCTTAAAAAGCAGTTCCAATGCAGACAGGGATAAAGTGTCTACTTAAAAGGCTTGTTGAAAGAGGAAGGACTTCAGTAAGCACCGAAAAGACAACAGAGTTGGCGCCCGTTTAATATGGGGAGGATTCCAAATATTTAATGGGGGGGGGATTCCAAATATTTAATGGGGGGGAGGATTCCAATGGGTAGGTGCCCCCATACCAGTTGCAGCCAGATTCATAGGAAGGTAGGATGCTGCGTTACATGGAATCAGATCATTGTACCAACGAGGTCAGTCTTGCCCCTCTACATAAAGGTGGGGACCCTTTTGCATCTTGAGGGCCGCATTGCTTTCTGGGCAAGCTTACGGGGCCACATGCCAATGGTGAGTGGGGCCAGAGGCAAAAGTAGGTGGAGCAACAGATGTAATTTTTTTTTAACAATATACTAGTTTCTATGCTTATTCACACGTTCCTCTCTGCCTTCCACCCAGGCCAGCAACAGGCATTTTCTGAGTTCCAAGGCACGTTGATGCAAAGCAAGGCAGGCGAAAGCTGTGGCTGGGAGAGAGTCGCGAGGGCCAGGTAGCAAGGCCTGGAGGGCCACATTATCTCCCCCACCACCACCTAAGGTTGCCCACTTGTGGCGTACACTGACCTGCCGCGGCTCTCTGGGGTTTCAGACGGGACATTCCGAACCACGCCTGGAAGTGGGTAATCCCATGCTGAAGGGCCTGTCAATAGCATATTAAATGCAGTGCAATCTTATGCGGGTTGACTCAGAAGAAAGCCTCTTTGATTTCAGTCAGGCTTATTCCTATGCAGGAGAGCCAGTGTGGTGTAGTGGTTAAGGTGTTGGACTACGGCCTGGGAGGCCAGGGTTCGAATCCCCACACAGCCATAAAGCTCACTGGGTGACCTTGGGCCAGTCACTGCCTCTAAGCCTCAGAGGAAGACGATGGTAAACCCCCTCTGAATACCACTTGCCATGAAAACCCAATTCGTAGGGCCGCCATAAGTCGGAATCGACTTGAAGGCAGTCCATCATCATCATCATATTCCTATGTAAGTGTGACTAGGATAAGAATATCAGAAGAGCCTGGCTGTGGGATCAGGCTAGTGGCCCATCTAGTCCAGCATCCTGTTCTTACAGGAGGCGCACAGATGCCCACGGGAAGCCCGCAAGCAGGAACTGAACGCAAGAGCACTCGCCCCTCCTGCGCTTTCCAGCAACTGGTATGCAGAAGCATCCTGCCGCCAACATTATGGCTACTATCCCCTGACAGCCTAATTCTCCAGGAAGTTGCCTAATCCTCTTTTAAAGCCATCCAAGTTGGTGGCCATTGCTATGCCTTGTGGGAGCAAATCCCGTTGTTCAGCTGTTACCGTGGGCAGAAGTACCAGGATTGCAGCCTAGATGATCAAGAGCAGATAAGAAGCTTGGATACCATTTTTCTCATCTCGATTCTGAATGCCTCTGCCCCCTTGCTGTTTCTCTGCCCTGGGAAGCCACTGGCGATCAGAAGGCTTGCAGTTGCGTCCCTGGGATTGCAGATCTCGCCCAGCTGGCAAGTCCTGAGCTGCCTCTGAATGCTTCCTCCCAAAGTGTAGGCTGTTGTTTTCTCTCTCTCTCTCCTCCCAAGGCATTTACATAGAGGAGCAAACCCTCCCCGGATGCTTTGGCATCCCAAATGGTTGCCTCTGCGGTTGGACCTGTCCTGCAGGAATCTGCTGGGCTTTTAAGTTAGGGAAGTGCCTGGGATTTGCGAGGCCTCAGTAGCAGTGGTGGCTGGTGCCCATTGGGACTGGTAGGGCGGACGGCTGGGAGCCCAACAGTAGGTGGAGCCAGAGCCAATGACAGGCAGAGCAACAGCCAATGGCTGCCAGAGCTAACTAATTCTCCTTGTGTCCCCACCCTCCTGCTGCGTTTGGCAAGGGCAGAACTGAGAAGGCAGAGAAGGAAGCTGACAGCCAGGGCTACCACCCCTTTGCCTGGTTGTAGGAAGGCATGCAGCTGGGACTGGCTGAGGGCAGACTGAGGTGGGTTGGGCAGTGCCAATGCCCCATTTGCTCTAGTGCAGTGCTCTTCAGCTTGGGTCCCCAGACGCTGTTGGATTACACCTAATGACCAGTGGCTAAGCTGACTGGAGACGATGGGAGTCGTAGTGCAAGGATATCCGAGGACCCAAAGTTGAAGTACAGCGCTCTAGGACAGCTTTTCCCAACCGTTGGGTCCCCAGATATTTGTTGGACTACAACTCTCAGCATGGCCAATGGTCGGGAATGATGGGAACTGTAGTCCAGCAACATCTGAGGGCCCAAACATCAGGAGAGGCTACTCTCCTGGACCGGTCTCCACTCCTGGAAGCCTCTTTCTTGTGGGAGGGTCCATCTGAACAGGGGCGTGCATGTTCTTGCCTCCACTGATGGAGGCAGTGTTCTTCTGAATACCAGAACTGCTGGGAATTGCAGGTGGGGAGAGTGCCCTTGCACTCGGGGTCTGCTTGTGAGCTTCCTAGAGGCGATACTGAGGAGGATTCACCAACAGTCTGACTAGGTGTAAGCAACTAGGGTTGCCGGGTCAGAAGCATCCCAAACTCTGGTATTTCAGGGGTGGCCCCTAGATGTCATGGGGCGGGCCCTAGTGTTGTCATTAAGCATGATACCCTAAGCATCAACCACAGTTGCTTGGAGCATACCATTCAAATAAAAACATTTCCCTGATTGGAAATTAAGATAGAAATCTTAGCTAAATAAGGGTGCTGTTCCCAGGTCCAGCTGAAGTAAAGGAATCATTCCTTCTGACCTGCTTAGGGAGCCTAGGTAGGAAACACTTAATCTAGCCTACTTGCTTCTGGCAAGAAGGGCTTAAGTGCCACCAGGCCAGGCCAGTCACCAGGAGGCCATTGTAGGAAGAAGGGAACCTAGTGTTGTGGAGATGTTAAATAAGAGCACTCAGGAGTAAAGATGGATGCCCCTGAAGGCTGCAATTCTAAAACACTTACTAAGGGACTAAGCCCCATAGGACTTACGTCTGAGTAGATATAGTTTGAATTGTGCTGTTGGTAAGGCTTGACTTGGGATCCTCTGCAACAATATCCATATCAAAGCAGGGTTAGCAATCCTCTGCCTGGAATGTCCTGCCTGCCTGCCTGCCTGCCTGCCTTTTAACGTGGCTGCTCCAACCTTCTTGACAGACTTGACCCTTGACTTCAGAAAGAGGTTTGAGAAATGAGTAAGAAGATTCTCTACCCTTTGGGGCCTACCCTGTGGGCTGCTATAAACTCACTTTGACAGCCAATCCAATTCCAGTGATTTGGTCTACCTTCACAGGCAGTAGCTTGGGAACAACAGCAATTGAGCCACACTTCTCAGTATGTAAATTCTCTTTTACCACTATTGGGAAAGAAACAGTCATGCAACCAACAAGGTGCATCATCAGTGGGTTTAACGGGGTTGAGCTGAGCACCTGCAACCACTGTTGTTGTTTCTATGCATATAAGGTTTAAGGTAAATGAAATGCAAATAGAAAAAGAAAAAGAAAAGATAGTGACAATTTCCTAAATGCAGTACCATACCAACCACAACAAGATTCCTATGAGTAAGGCAGAAAACTCAGCATCCCACAACCAGTCAGGATTCCTAAACAAAAACCAAAACTAAAAAAAATTCCTGGTAGCCAATAAGCCAAGGTCACAGCAATCCTCATGCAGCACAACCTGACCAGGGGCTGCACAAGGGGTGGAGTCTAATTGTAGCCCATAATACAAAGTTCTATATTTAACTCTTCAAGGGTCATGTTACTATTTGTTGTTATAGGCCTTCAAGTTGATTACAACTTATGGCGACCCTATGAATCTCTTTTGGATATATTCATAGGGTTTTCATGGTAAGAGGTATTCATAGGTGATCCACCATTGCTTTCCTCTACAGGGTGCTTTTTCAGGATCACTTAAGTAATTAAAGGGTGATTGTGATCATGAAAAATCCATCCTCAGTCAGGGAAAGTCTTGACTGAGTCGATTTTAGGAGTGCTATTCCAGATTAGGCTTTTGTTGTGCATTCACCCTGCCTTATTCACTGAATTTTCAGAGGGTCCTATTTTTTTTAATGGAGGCTGTCATTGTCTGCCATGTCACAAATTAAAAAGGCAAGATAAATAAAATAAAATCCTGGGGGTGAGGGAACGCAGCTCTGGGGGTCAGTGCAAGCCTCCCTGGCTACAGACTGGGGTGGTCCTTGTAATGCTAGATACCCTGGAGTTTCACTTTGTGACAGTTCAAACTTGAGCCTTTCGGACAGCTGCACTTATGGAATACCCTTCTTGAAATCAGTTTTCCACATATCCTAAAACCTTAAAAAAAAATCTGCAGGCCTTCCCAGAAGGATGCGCCTATTGATTGGTACAAAATTTGTTGCTAGTTTTACGTGCTCATGAAAATTCATCAGCATTTCAGTGCTGACAGGACTCCTCTTTACTTTGTATATATCATTATAAAAACACTTGCTGTTCTTGAGCCAAAGTTTAGGCTGCAGCTGTTCAAGCTGGCGTCTGACTTGAGAAGTTGGTCCAGTACTCACGCAATTAGATACTGCAACCCATAAATTGTTTGAGCAATTATTACTTTTGACATGTTCCCTAATGTGAGATTAATAAAAACCTGAGCCTAGCGAGATCGCCAGTTGCCTTTTTAGTTCTAGTCGGCCACCTGGGAATCCATCTTAATGAGAACAATGGCAAAGAGTCAATGCATTTATAGAACTCAAAGGCAGCCTATGAAAGGGAAGCCTTTTTGTAATCCCTTTGTGCTGGTAACCTTGGGGCACACACAGTATTTGTATATTTACATTTTTTCCCATTAAGAATGGGGAACTGGTGGCCCTATAGGTGATGGTGGTCTTCAGCTCCCATCATCCCTGACCGTTGGCCATGTTGCCTGGGGCTAATGGGAGTTGTAGTCCAACAGCTTCTAGAGGGCAACAGGTTAGCTATCCCTGCTATACATGGTAAAACCAGAGGTGTAGCGATGGGGGGGGCAAATGAGGGCATTGCCCCCAATGATAATTCTGCCCCTGCAAGTGAAATTTTCTTTCATTCCCCAAATTTCTAGCATTGCAGTAACTTAACACTTCAGCTGAGCTTTTAGAAATACAGTTTAGGCATCCAAAGAGAGGGTCAGGGCAAAGTCACAAAGGGAATGCGGACACGGTAAATATAAGAGTTAAAAGTCTTGATAGATGGATAGAGAGAATTGGCAAACCTAAGGGTTTGCAATTGGAGAAAGATAAGGTGGAAAGGACAGTGTTGTTATGCACTGCAGAGCATCTCCCCTTCACCTATAAACAAATCTTCAACCTCCCTGACCTGAGTTCAAAGGGATTTCCTCCCAGGCAAGTATGTACAGAATTGGGGCCTTGCACAGTAAACATTTGAGGCTGCTATCCATTAGTACAGCCTTTCCAAACTGGTGTGCCTCCAGATGTTGTTGGACCACAACTCCCATCAGCCTCAGCCATTGGCAATGTTGGCTGAGGCTGATGGGAGTTGTGGTCCAACATCTGGAGGCACACTGGTTGGGAAAGGCTGCATTAGTAGGTCGTCTTATTGAGCAAACATGCAAAGGATTTTATTTAATTTAATTATTTAAAACATTTCTATGCGGTTTAATTATTTTCATTTCATTTTGTGTGTGTATGTCTAAGCAGTGTACACAAAAAAAAACCCCATACATTAAAATGAAACAATGAAACAATGAAATCATCACAAGACCAACCATTACCTTAAAATGCCTGCTGGAACAAGAAAGTTTTAGCCATACGCCTGAAGTTCAACAAGGAGGGTGACAGTTGGGAGGGCATGCTCAGTAAAATTCATACATATGCCAACTATTACCATGTATATGCCAACTAACTTAGAAATGATGGATTGTATCCTTTTTGATGCGGGGGTCAATTTATACTTGCCTAATTCAGTTAATAGGTCTATTCAAAGATTTGGCAAACAGTGGGTCATGATTCCAGTTCGTTGCAATGTTTCTGACATGTGTATAACTCAAAAATATCCTCTATCTTAAAGGAGGCTTGAATTTTCTCTTGGAATGAAAACACCGGAGGAGCAATTTTAATAATTAGCCACCAGGTGATGCTGTTGCCGTGTGATCTAATGAAATGGCCCACAATGTCCTTGTGTTTCTTAACCCTTATCAGGGCATATGAGCCAGAACGCTGCATAACATGTCAAACAACTGAACATCCGAAATGAAAATGCAGAGCATGGAAAAGTTACTTTTTTGAACTACAACTCCCATCAGCCCAATCCAGTGGCCATGCTGGCTGGGGCTGATGGGAGTTGTAGTTTTAAAAAGTAACATTTCCAAGCTCTGTGAAAATGTAACTGAAAATGGGGGTGGGGGGTGGGATGAGGGCAAAAGAAGGTTAGGGAGATGGGGGCAGCAGGGAAAAGGGGGTCATATTGTTTTATTATAATAATGTGGAAACCCTAATAGACTATGCATTTTTAAAAAGCCCCTCCATTAGATTGATTCACAAGTTGTCGTTAGTGCAGTCTCCACGGAGGAGATGAAACAGGGTCAGCGGTAAACTGTGCAAATGGATGCCATGTGAAAACTAGGGTTGCCAGGTTCAGGGCCTGAGACTGATCCTGTATCTTTAGGAGAAGAGAAAGTCAGCCAAGTGCAGGTGTTCTTGCAATGCTGTAATGGGAGCATTCCACAAGGTGGAATTCTCCTTTCCCCCTGCACAACTTTTAAAGATACAGAAGACCTCTTAGTTGCCAGGCCTGGCCTCCAGTAAGAACTCCAGCAGTGCAGTGTGTACCCAGGTTCTGTTTCCTTGGGATCAATGAGGTCACTGGATGTATGTGGTGTTTTGGCATTTTAGGATTTGTTACCAAATTCTGTCAGAAACCATAAATCCTGTATGTTTTTGGATTGGGTTTGACTAATGCTTGCAACTGTCAGCGACACTGGTTTTTAAAAAAACAAATCTGCAGCTAATTTGACATGTTTATTAAAGTAAACAGCTTTGCTCTTAAGTGCTGCAATGTGTATTGCTTTGAAGTTCTGTCTCAATGAGGTGATAACAATCAGCATTAACATCGTTGGTCAGCACCGAAAACCCAAGAGACCATCTGTAGGAAGATCACCAACAACATTAGCATTTTCGTTAGCTATAACAAGCTGATCGGAAATAGCAAAATAAAATAAAAAATAAAATAAATGGGGGGGGGGAAATGTTGTGAAATGGCACCACAAGCCAGTTGAGAAAACCAAAACACGGTCTGGAACCGAAGATCGAACCCCATCCCTAGTTGTAACACAGCTCTTTTCCCTTCAAAAAGAAAAGTGCCCGTGCTGCTTCAGGGTTTTTAAAATCATCAACCACTTAATTAATTGCTTCTTGAACCTGGAGCAGAACAGGGAAGAGGATGGGCAATACAGTTGAACCCTGATTCTATCTCACAGGCATGGGCAAAGCACAGCAGACTGAAGTGTCCCCCAATCATGTGGAAAGCCTACATCAATTCCATGTGTAGCTTACACTGGAAGAGCAATGACTGGAGAGGCCTAGGAGCTGTCTGTCTTGATTTGAAGCACTCTTTATTTATTTGGCAACAAATTGGCCCTAGTTTACATAACAAAGGGGATACTTGACAGACTTGGCTAGGGGTATTTCCTTAGCAAAAGAAACTGATTTAAGCATTTTGGCAGGCCTTCTTCTCCACACCCCAGTCTTACAACTGCAGAATCATAGGGTTGATGATGATCTGGAGAGTTTTAGTGGTATTAGTTTTGCTTTATTGACTTGTAACCTGCCTGAGATCTATGCTTTAGAGAGAAGCAGAGAGGAGATGTAATAAGTAGGTCATAAAATAATTAATAGTAAAGCATTAAAACAATTGTGGGAGGTTATAGGGTTCCCCTCTATTTGCCACTGGTTAGGCCTCATCTTGAGTACTACATCCAGTTCTGGTCTCCGCACTTCAAGAAGGATGCAGACAAACTGGAACAGGTTCAGAGGAGGGCAACAAGGATGATCAAGGGGCTGGAAACAAAGCCCTGTGAGGAGAGACTGAAAGAACCAGGAATGTCTAGCCTTGAAACGAGAAGACTAAGGGGAGATATGATGATAGCATTCTTCAAATATTTGAAAGGCTGTCACTAGGGATGGGGTTCGCTCCCTAGCGATCCACTTGTATTCCCGATCTGCCTTTCTTGTGTGTTCCCGCTTCCTTTTGCACTTGCCAATTCGATCCGCTGTTTGTTGTTTTTTTGGTGACAGAAAAATTACATAATTTTTAACACAAATGCTTATGTAGATCCATGGAAGTTAATGGTTAATAGTGATCGTAATTACAAAGATAACTATGTAAAATTGGGTGGGGGGTTGTCAAAAAAACCCATGCTGATTACAACTGCAGCCTGCCGCAAGAAATCAGTGCCATTCCAAAAAGACAGCGAACTGTTGGATTCAGTCAAAATCTGGCACTACGTCCGATTTAGCTGATATTCTCACCCACCCATAGTTGTCACACAGAGGAGGGCCAGGATCTCTTCTTGATTATCCCAGAGTACAGGACATGGAACAATGGAGAGCCTCCTGTCGGGTATGCTTTAACTTGGATTCCTGCATTGAACAGGGGGTTGGACTGGATAGCCTTATAGGCCCCTTCCAACTCTACTATTCTTGCTTTGTTGAGCCCAACTCCAAATTAAACCTCTCTGTGGATGCACACATAAGTCGTCCTGTGTTGTTGGGACCTTCAGTTATATTGTCAAGAAATATTTGATCAGTGTTTAAGAACACACACCCCAAAACGAGAGGTCAGCATGGTTGTCAGCTGAACAAATGTGAGGTATTCCACAAATACCGTTGCCACCCTTTTGACAGGTTTAGCCAATGGTCACCGATGCATTGTACTTATTAAAATCAATGACTAGTGCAGTAAAGTAGCCATGTGTTTAAGGTCCAACGGATTTCATTTCATTTTCCCTCCCCAGACACCTCTTAGGAGAAAATATGGCCCTGCAGCCAAATAACAAAAGCCTGAACCTTGGTGGGAGGTTCCAGTGGTTTCTTGCAGAGTAAGATTCCAGAGGACACAGAAAGTTAAAGAGCCCTTGGGAGATTTGCTGTGATTTGCTGCTGTTAGATAATGAGGGGGCTCTGGCATCCTAGCTGAAGGGTCTTGAACAACAGAGCTGGGAAAAAGTGCTGCCTTGGTCATCACCAGAGACCCAGGAACAGAGGACACTGTCTTATACTGGGTCATACCAATGGTCCATCTAGATCAATATTGTCTGCACTGATTGGCAGCAGCTCTCTAGGGTAGGAATGGAAGGATTGGTCAGTTTTGGTACTTTCCATTTTTCCAGTCTTCAATTCACATCTCCACATTGCTGCAATTATTTGCATTTTAAAAAAGCCTCATGCAAATTCTTCAGCATTCTAGTGCAAATTTCTCCTAATAAACACATTTTTGCAAGCTGTTTTGACTAATATAACACGGTTTGTATGCTATTTTCTACTTATATTCATGTTTATGCACATTTCCCCCTAATATATGCATTTCTGTTGACATTGATTGGAGAACTGCAAAATTTGGATAAATGCAGATTTTGAAGGTTGGCTGTGTTTTACTTCTCATGCTGTTCTGGAAAGTACAAATTTGATAGATTTGACTTCAAATGCGAACTGAATAGAATTCCTCCACCATCCCTACTCCAGGGTCTCAGGCAAGGGCTTCCCTAGCCCAGTCTGGAGATGCCAGGGATTGAATTGGGGACCTTTTGCGTGCTAGGCAGATGCTCTACCACTGAGATACAGCCCTTCCCTGATGTTAGTCAGCACTGGGTTAGCTTGGGTGGAGCAATAGTCTTGACGGAGTATAAAGCAGCTTTGTAAGTCACAACATGTACTTGTTACCCTTCAATTACTGCTGGTGCAATAGAGGACTGTCATTGTTCATGGAAAAGCAAGTCAACATGGATGCACCCTGTGTGTTTTTGTCAAGGAGAACCGTGTGGGGAAGTAAATGAATTTGCAGGCTGAGAGAGAGAGAGAGAGAGAGAGAGAGAGATGGCTGAAGTGTTGTTCACCATCTGAATGTTTGCTTAGGTAATGGAGCAAGTCTGTTGGGCAGAGTGATTCTGTCCCGCCAACAGCTTGTATGGTCCATCCTAGAGCTGGGGGAAATCCCTGGAGTGCCATCATGTATGCATTTTAAAAAAGGAGGCGAAATGCCTTTCTCGAGATAAACGGGGCCGCCGCCTCCCAAACCGATTTGTTTGTGGCTTGACTGGCTATGGGTAGCAGACCACCTTACAGGATCTCTCCTGAAGTCATTGGGTTTCCCCTACTTTAATCCTTTCCGTGGCTTTCCCCGCCAGCCCTCTGAGGAGCTCCTGCATGTCTCACTGTGTGGTCCAGATGATTTGTGGGCTTCTTTTAAGCCAGGGGTGGGCAGCCTTTTTGCCCACAAGGGCCAGATGTGGTGGTCAATAGGTGGTTGGAGCCACATGCCAATGGGTGGGGCCTGGGCTGCTGGTGGGTGCACATGCACACACACACACACTGTACATACTCTCATTTAGAGGACATGAGTAGAAAGGGGATAGTATGCCATGTGCCATCCTCATTTTCACAAAGGCACTCTCCCCAGCACCGCCAGCTGTTCAGAGGGCAGGGGAGATTTACAGTTTACCGGCAGTGTAGTGCCAAATTCAGAAATGCAGGGTCGCTTCATGTAGTCACACCACACGCCCTCACAGCCTCATTCCCCGGGATTCACCGTCTCTTCTGCAATCCAGAATTATCGAACTGGAATAAAACTGCTATGTGCATAGGCTTCCCGCCCATTCAGTCTCTCTCTCTCTCTTTGGGACCCCAAAGTGGCCAGAAACTTTTGATTTTAAGAATTCTGAAATGAAGCCAGAATTCAGTATGGAACTAGGATTTGGGAGACCAAGGTACTTTTGACATAAACCTCACTTCCCACTTACCCTAGGAGCCAATCAGCATGAAAGGGGAGATGTGTGTTGGCTACTGGGAAGAGTCTTCTCAGTGACTAACTCACATCCTTTCACTCTGATTGGCTCCAATCAGCAGAAAAGGACAAGGAAGGATGTTCTTCGCCAAGTGAGAAGGCTCTGCTCAGTGGCTAACATGTTCCCCTTTCATGTTGATTGGCTCATACATAGGGATCCTGCTCCCAAAAAAGTAAGGGGTCTATGACCCCCACGATCCCAGATGACTACACCTCTGCAATTTACTATGGGGAGCGCAGCCTGCAGTTTTGGAGGTGCTCCAGGACAGCAAAGTTTGGCAATGGGAACGTGGATGGCCACATGGCCTGCTTACTCTTACTAAAGCTTACTCTTGCGTCACAGCGGCGCTGCAGCTGTGGGGCAGACCTGAACGTAGGTCTTTAGAAGGCACTTAGGATCTGCTTGTGGTAGGACTCTTCTCCATTTCTGCACCTCCCCCACCCCAATTCTTCTCTTTAGGGCTCCACACAGAAGCTGGCTTGTAGCAAATGCAACAGGGAGCTGCTTTATCCTGAATCAGATCATTGGTCCATCTAGCTCAGTATAACCTACACTGACTGGCAGTGGCTCTCCAGGGTTTCAGATCTGGAGTCTTTCCAAGTCTTACCGGGAGATGCCGGAGATTAAACCAGGGACCTTCTGCCTGCCACGCAGATGCTTTGCGGCTGAACTACGACCCTCTCTCAAATAGTTTGTTTGACTTGTTGGGTACACGATGAACTTGTGGTTTTGAATCGCACTTTGATGCAGTCCAAAAGCCCCCAAAGCCCCATCTCTCTCACTCTTACTTGCTTCGATTTGAGCCCCACTGTTTGTGCAAGTAGATTTTTCTCTGCAAGTAAAGCCTTCGTTGAGTCATCTGTCAAAGGTAGCAGGTCCGAAGAGTCTAAAGATTACTTAAGATTAAAAAAAAAAGTTCAGCTGCATTTCTGGGGCTTGAAATGAGCAGAAGGTGTTCCATTATCTGGCTTGCTAGAGAGGAATTTCCTTCCAGAGTAACCTCTTAATGTACAAACAGCCAGGTCCACTCACCAGGGAACTCTCAAGAGACCTCTAAAGCTGTCAGCTTCTCTGAAGGCTTGAGAGTGAGTGGAGGAAACAGGTGGACTTCGAGGACTGCACAGCAATTGCTCTGCTCTTAAAAAAAAAAAAAACTCACAGCCAACGTGGGATTCTTTTTTTTGGCCGCACTATAATGGGCCTGTCCCTGGTGAGGTTGATCGAAGACTGTTCCAAAGGGACATGGAAGCGACAGGGAAAGCGCAAGGGGTGCTTGTGAGGCGTCCTTCCCTGGCTCTCCCTGTCAGGTTCCTACCTGCTCGTGGTTACTGCCTGTCACTAGGCACCACCAGGGACTCCACCAGTCCGGACTGTCCTCTCTTATGGTTTCTCTCCCCGCTCTAGCACAGATCTCAACAGATCCCCCTGCTAGGCAGCACCACCAGTCATGTCCTATAACCAGTAGTCCCAGAGACTCTGCCTGAGTCTCCCTCAATTAGGTTACCTCTGTGACTGCGTGCTTAAGTCCCAATCCCTTTGATTTACTCAGACTGCTTATAATTCTGGTTTGCTCTGAATACTTGTGGTGTTATTCTTCCCTTCCCCGCTGCCACCATTTGTTATAGTTTCCCTTCAGCCTTGGTTATTTACCTCACCCTCCCTTCTGGTCTGTGAAACCCCAGCCAAGGATCAGGCCTTTGGTAAACCAAATTAAGTATTTATTAAATAACACAGATAACAAAGATAACAAGATTACTTCATAAGGCACATAAGCATATGGTTTTATCTAATACTAATCCGAACTCTACCCCCTCCTTCTCCACGCTCTCCTGACAAACAACTCTCTCAAACCCACCAACGTCCACCTTACATCCACTCCAACGTTCACCACCTATCCACCTAGATTTACCTGTCATACTTCCTTTTATACTGTCAGCCATTTTAAACATTCAGCCAATCATCCAGCATTCTACTGCCCATTCACTCCCCCTTCCTCTTTCATTCTACTTACCATGTATCTCCTATACAAACAGCACTTACCCTATTTACACTAATACAGGAACATCACAGTGCTCATCCCTTGGAAATCATCTGGTCCTGCACCAGTCATACCTGCCAGATGCATTGCAGATGCAGCTCAAAATTATAGGAGGGAATTTGTTGGCCGAAGTCTCGAAGGCACCCGGCCAAACCCATTACAGCATTAATTCTCACCCTCCCAACTTAATGCAATGCCTCTTGGCTTCCTAGGGAACCCCAGCAGGCCTTCTGTTGTTCAGGGAGTTCGGCCGTTACAATCTCATCTGGCTCGTGCACACGCCGGACTCTTCCAAGGCTGAAGATGTGCTAACGGAGAGCGCCCTTTGGATGAGGCCTGTTGCATTTTGCTGCCGTTTTATAGCCTCGCAGGGAGGCTGCCTTGGTTAGTACCTCAGTTGCTTCCAAGAACAGGAAGCCTCCTCATGTTGGGGATGCAGTGGGGCACTGAGGGGATGGCTGGCGAAGCTTGTCCACATACAGCAAGGAGAGTGGAGTTAATCGCCCGCTCCTAAGGACCGCCCCAAAGGGCTCATTTCCACCAGCATCCCATTCCCTCTTGGCCTCCAGTGGTCTGTTTTGGCTGCAAGCCCTGGTGCTTGGCTCTCAGCTGGTAAGTACTGTTGGATTGCAGCACTGGGGCTGGTGCAAGCAGCAAGAAGAGTCATCCTCAGTCTCTCTTGGCATGAGGTCTAGCGTTGTTAATTTTGTTGCTACACCCACCCACCCCTTCCTGTCCAGTTCTGGCTTTTACGAGGCTGTTGCAGCTGTACCAGCACCGACATGCTGTACTGATTTCTACTGACTCAGTGGAAGCACAGGAACAGAGGATGCTGCCTTATAACCAGTAAGACCATTGGTCCTTTCTTGCTCAGAATTGCCTACTCTGACTGGCAGTGGCTCTCCAGGATTGCAGGCAGGGCTGTCTCCCCAGCCCTACCATGTATTTTCATCCTCCTGCTATTTGCTGTGGACTTTCCTTGGCTCAGGCAGTGGGAATAATATTTACTTAAGCTGTTTATAGACCCTCCGTGGCGCAGAGTGGTAAGCGGCGGTAACGCAGCCGAAGCTCTGCTCACAGGCGGAGTTCGATCCAACCGAAGGAGGAAGTCAAATCTCCAGTAAAAGGGGTCGAGGTCCACTCAGCCTTCCATCCATCTGTGGTCAGTAAAATGAGTACCCGGCATATGCTGGGGGGTAAAGAAAGGCCGGGGATGGAACTGGCAATCCCACCCCATATATACGGTCTGCCTAGTAAACGTCGCAAGACGTCACCCTAAGAGTCGGAAACGACTCGCACTATAAGTGCAGGGACACCTTTACCTTTAAGCTGTTTGCATTTCATGTAAACGCTTAGATTCCTCAGTCTGATGATCATCGTGCACACAGTTCCTTCCACAAACACAGGACCTAGGGCTGATTCACATGGAGGCTTAATGCGAGTCTGGTGCTACTTGCATCCCTGTTTAATTTGCATGGTTCACATGACATTGCAGGCAATCAGCAGCTAGAACGCAGTTTTTCCCTTTACATCTGTAGTAACCCAATCCTCTTTTAATCCGAAAAGGGAAGGAAAAACGTCTCCACTTCGTATCTCTACTGCTTGCAGACGCTGTGGTCCACTGCTTTTAGGTGGGTGTGTCAATCGTCCCCCTCTCCACGCCCACTCCCTCCTCCTCCTGCTGGCTCCTGTTCCGCAAGCCTGCCACAAACAGTGCTTTATTTTTCTTTTCCCCCAACTTGTGCAAAAAAGCATAACACTGTTGAAACAAATATTTGTATTTCAGCTGGATTGTAGCAGTGGAAATACAAATAATTGCACTTCAGGTATTTTTTTTTATGAAACTTACTCTGGAACAAACTGAGCATGCTCGGTTGTCAAAGAAACCAGAGGAAGTGGTATTTTGACCTTAAGAGGGTGTGGTCATTAGGAAGTTGTGTAATTGATCCTTTTCCTTCAGCATGAATGGAAAACAACGATTGGAAGGTAGGAAGTGTGACCCTTGCAAATCTAATGCAATGGCAAACGCTTTGTCTTGAATATGGAGTTCAGCTCCCGTGTGAATCAACCCATAGCAATGTAGAGGGATGTAGGAATATAGGCAGCCTTATGCTGAGTCAGATCATTGGTCCATCGAGTTATGCTGAGTCAGATCATTGGTCCATCGAGCTCAGTATTGTTGACACTAACTGGCAGTAGCTCTCCAGGGTTTCAGGCAGGGGTCTCTCCCCAGCGTCACCTGGAGATGCTGGGGATTGAACCTGGAACCTCCTGCATGCAAAACAGATGCTCCTCCACTGAACTACAGCCCTTTTCCCTGGGATGTGTCACAAGTACTAGCACAGCACATTGATGTGAGCCTGTGGGCAACTGGCAAGTGGCTCCCTAGCTGGCTTGAGCCTGTGATAGCTGCTGGAGAGGGGCTGAACCCAGAAGAAGTGGCAGCATTTTCCTGATCTTGTTCTGGGGCTGTGTCAGGACTTGCTACAAACTGCTGGAGAGCTCGCAAGCAGTCAAAGGGTCACTTAGTCTGTGCTTTCTCAAATGCTGCCAGTGATGATGCATGACTCACCGTGTTCATAAGAACATGAGAAGAGCCCTGCTGGATCAGGCCAGTGGCCCATCTAGTCTAGCATCCTGTTCTCACAGTCGCCAACCAGATGCCCACGGGAAGCCTGCAAGCAGGACCTGCGTGCAAGAGCACTCTCCCTTCCTGTGGCTTCTGGCAACTGGTTTTCAGAAGCTTACTGCATTTGACTATGGAGGCAGAACACAGGAAACATCACTAGTAGCCATAGGTAGTCTTGTCCTCCATGAACTTGTCTAATCCTCTTTTAAAATCATCCACGTTGGTGGCCATCGATGCCTCTTAAATGCCACCATTTAACAATGTGCTGCATGAAGACGTTCCATTGATTAATGCCGGTTATGGGTTCTGCAGGCAGACTTGCGGCTGCATGCGAGGCCTCAGCTAAAGATCATTCTGGGCCTGGTGCAGGTGCAACGCTGGCTCCCTACAAGACCATGGTTCAAAAGCTACCCTTATGAATCTCAGTCTCCCCCCCCCCCCCGGAGAGATTTCTCTCTGGTATTCACCACGGTTTTATGTAATACATTTACTGATGCAAACTGTAGTTCCTTCATATAAAAGAGTTTGTGGCCAGTTTGAAGTGGGTTTCTATGCCATAATTATGCAGGATGTTAGGATAGGACACATGTAATACAGAGTCATGGCTACTTGGGCGGCAGAGAGGAAGAGAAGGCGGCGACGAGGAAGAGAATGCGGCAGGAGAATTCCTCTGAAGAGACATGGCGGAATGGGACACAAGAGTCTATTCATGAGGCTGCCTGCTGGTTTGCAAACCACCCCTCGCAGGGAGCCAGCCTCGGCCTCTGATAACCAACAGTTTTTCTAAGATATGGGGCTACCAATATGGGAGTCTCTGTAGGGCCGCATTTTCTCCTGGGCAACCTTCTGGGGGCCACATGCCAGTGGTGGGCGGGGCCAGAGACAAAAACAGGCAGGGCCATGCCACGGTGGCTGGTGTGCCCACTGGGACTGACAGGGCAGGAGGCAGAAAGGCCCAACAGCAGGCAGCACCAGAGCCAAGGACTGGCAGAGCCCACCAGTTCTGGCTGAGTCCCCATCCTCCTCCCTGCTGAGTTCTACAAGGGGCAACACTGAGACTACGGAGGAGGAGGAGGAGGAAGGGGACAGGAAGTTCCACCCCTTGCGACTGAATGCAAATAAGGAGGCAGGCTGGCTGAGGGCAGAGCGAGGTTGATCGGGCAGCACCCTTTTGCCCTAACGGATCAGCCTCCGCTGGAGCAATGGATGCGACTCTTTCTTTCATAGGCTTCATGCCGCCCATGCAATAGTCGGGGGTTTCTGCAAAAGGTGGTTCCTCCCTCCAAACAAACAAGATGAATGATCGTAGTGCAAGGATGGGTTCCAGCCAGGCAAAAAAGTCCCAGGCTGTGGTCTGAAGGCACATGAGGCCAGCTCCCTGCTGAAGCTAAGCAGGGTCAGGTCTGGTCAGTGCCTGGATGGGAGACCGCCTGGGAACCATATGTAAGCCGCCTTGGGTTTCAATCACGGAAAGAAAGGCAGGGTAGAAATGTAATAAATAAATAAAAAAGGCCCTGAGGAAGGTGTGAAGCAGGTGTGGCCTGGCGAGAGCATCCCGAAGGCTAGACTGAGAGGCCCAGGGGTGTGTGTGGTCGCATTTGGCCCTTGGGCCTGAGGTTGCCCACCCTGCCCTCGGCCATAGTTCAAGTGACTCACTCTGCTCAGGGCACCACGGGAGAACATGGATGTGCGGTATCATGGGGTCAACAGAGCAAACCATGCAGAACCAACTCAAGCTACAGGTAAAAGGAAGTCTTGTTGAAATCATTATGGAAAAAATACATTTACTGTTGCTATTATTGCTGTTATTATTTTAAATACATTGAACCTTTTAAAAAAATCCAAAAAGGAACACTCTCTTTTAATTTACAATTACACTTGACTGGATTTCTTTTGACATGTTTTAGGCAGCACCAGGACCAGGGTGGGGTGGGTATGAAATTAGAAATATGACCATGGCTACAGTTCATATGTAAATTAATTATCAGACAACACACACACACACATAAACACGCACACATAAACACACACACACACACTTTTTGCACTCTGTACTGAAAAATTTAACATGGTATTATTGCCTTGTATTAGAATAAAATATCAATATTCAACTGCAAAGTTTTTTTTAAAGAACAACCACAAACACAAAAAGATAGCACCATAGGATAGTGAGAATCTACACTCTGTATGTGTCAAATTGTGCAATCCAAGCATGCTGGGCTCAGAAGGAACACACCAAAAGTGTTATTGTAGCTCTATGGAAACTGACAGGTGTATGTCTGTCTCCTGAAATGTATACAGTAGAGCCCTGGTTTACGGCGCTTCGCTTTACGGCGCTTTGCTAATGCTGCGGTCTCAATTAGATGCAATTAGACTAAAGCCCCACTCATATGGCGCTTGTTCCACTTTTACGGCGGTTTTCGGGCGTCATGCACCATTCTGTTCAATGAGTTCTGCTTTTCGGCGGTTTTCGCTTTTCAGCAGAGGTCTGGAACGTAACCCGCCATATGAGTGGGGCCCTACTGTACACAGTTAGCACTGATGGGGAATCTGCTTCTATATTCTAACTGTGGGTGCTTCCTGATAGCTGTTTGTTGGGGCACTGATGCTCCTTGTGTGTTGGACGTTACTCACAGTGTCCACACACCATTGTTGGCATCAGAATTGACAGCCTTTAAGGACTCACTTAAAGTCCATTTAATCTGGACTTGTGCTTGCAGGAAAATGTATGGTACACACCATATATTTAAAGCACATTTCCCCCCTCAAAGAATCCTGGGAATTGTACCTCCATGAGTAGTAAACTACAGTTCCCAGTTTTTTTTTGCAGGGGAGGAAATGTGCTATGAATGTCTGGTGCGTATGCAGCCTCACAGTATTGGTTCTCTCAGTTTCTCATTTCTCTGATCTTAAATTCAGTTCTCCACATTTCTGCAGCAATTTGCATTTTTTTTAAAAAACGGATGTCCTCATTAAAATTTGTTAGCATTATACGTTGAATTTCTTCTAATAAGCACACTTTTGTATGCAGTTTTGACTAATGTATACATTTTGCAAACATAATGCATTATATGTTGTTTTCATGATACATTCATTTTTATGCACATTTTCCCCTAATATATGCATTTTGGTTGGAGAACTGCATTGCAAAAATTTGGGTAAGTGCAAAACTTTGGGTAAGGATGGCTGTGTTTCGGTTCTCAGATTGTTTTAGAAACTGTGAATTTAATAGATACAGCTTTAAATATGAATGGGATTAAATTTCTCCTCCATCCCTACAAATGACCCATTCATGATATCCCAATGACCCATTTGCAATATTAAGCCCCCTTCTGGAAGCACCCTATGGTCTAGGGAACCCATGGCTCCCTCAAAGGCTTATAAGGAGTTCCTCAGTGAGGCAATTAGTAATGATGGACAAGCATCCCTGAAAGAGAGCTTGCTGGCTCACATGAATCTTATCAACTGTCCAGATTGCAGGGGATATTGAGGCTGCACTGATACAGAGCATTGGTGACACCCAACCATCCTGGCCAGTGTCCCACCTGAACTGAGACCGTATCCTAAAAACATTCCCAACAATCCTTTGCAATACGCAGGGCCTCTGTGATTGAAATCCCAAGGTCCCTCACTGGCATGTTCCTGAAAAAATGCTTCCTAAAGATAGAAAGATTGAAAATTGCTGGATTACAATAAAGTACTTATAGGTGCATTGTTGTTTTTATGTCGCTGCTTCTGCAAAATTATGCAAAACGGAAGCACATGAAATTATCTTAAGCTGGGGATGGAAAGACCTTCAGACTTGTTACTATGCATTTAAAGTTCATTTAAAGAGCTTTATCTTCCCCACAGAATCATGGAGCTGTAGTTTGTTAAAGGTACTGTTTGTTAAGGAGACAACTACAGGTAAACTACAGTACAGCTAATGTCTGGATGTCTTTCCATGATTTTGTTTTAAGAGGAGAATCTGGTACATGGTAAAAAAAACCTTAAACTTGGAGCAGAAGGCGCTACTACAAACAACAAGTGAATTCAAGAATGTGAACTGGTTGGATAAATATCCCCAGCACTGTACAAAGATTAGGTACAATCCAGAGAAATTTAAATGGTTTTTTCTTTCTTTTTTGAGCGGGGTGATGGTATAGATTACATAGATATCTTATCCCTCATTTTAGGAGCTCACAGAATAATGGAGGAAGGTTGTTTTTTTTTAATTAGGTTACGACACAGTGATTTGTCTAAAACCACCAAGTGAAGTTTCTGGCTGAAGGGGGATTTGAACCCAAGTATCCCAGTAAAGTGCAGTCCTAAGCATGCTTATTCAGAAGCAAAGTCCTAGTGAGTTCCTACCACAGTCACTCACCAGGTCTACCCACTGAAATCAATGAGATGTGTGGGCACCCTCAAGCATCCCAAGTTCAATTGTTCTTGCTCCAACACAAACTCTCTCTGGATTGTTCCTGGTATTTGTTGCCATATGCTAGCCAATGTGTAAGTCTAATAGGAGTCTAACCATCCCAGCCTGGGGAAATGTTAGACTACAACTCCCATCTGCGCCAGTCAGCATGGCTATATGATGGTGGGGCTGATGGAAGAGCAGCAGTCCTCGCTGGGGCTGATGGGAGTTGTAGTCCAAAACATCTGGAGGGCACCAGGTTAGGGAAGGCTGCACCAGACTCACCACCAGGACGACACAGTGGCTTTGTATATGTCAGCAAAACCATCATTGCAGCCCAGCCTGTAAACATAGAATATATAAAGATAGAACCAAGGAATTCATTTCTCCCTCCCCGACAACCTGATAATATAGGAGCAGGGTAGCACCAATAGAGCTGAGTAAATGAATAAACTCCTCTTGCTCCACTTTGCAAGTATTACTATTGCCTTTGAGAAGGGCTAGAAACTTGTCCTGAATATTTGAGCACCATTAGCTTTTTTTTTTCTGTCTTGGAACAATTGATAAGATCCCATATCTGTACCCTGGAAACTCAATTAACTGTACGACATTTGTCATGCAACTCATGCCCAACGATTTCCCCCCCAAAACCTCCAATATTGTAGTATTATAGATCCATTTCACTATGGCATATGGGTGATCTTCTTCTGCACATCAGGGGATCTTGGTGAGCTCCAAGTATAAACAGGTCAACCCAGAGGCATGTTTACCTAATTTCTGCATTACGGATGTCGGAATGCCCCAATGTGAACTTGAGTTGTGAAAGACGAGAGTGGCTTCTTGGACCAGAGCCTGCTAAGTGTCGCATTCTTGTCACTACAGGAGGGTGTTGAAGTGAAGCTTCACAGCTTAATCGCATCATCCCTTCAGCATGGTGGCTGCAGATGCTGATGCAAACATTTTGCCTGCATGCGCTTTAACAAAGCATGTCCAAATCAGCACTCCCGTGGAAAGCGGCAAGGCCCCTGATTTCTTACAGTATCACTTGAAAAGGTTATGTTTGAACTGCACAGCAACCCTCAGAAACGGCATGTCCCCGTTTTCTTTCTTTGAAAAAATAAATCCCTACCACCAGATCCGGAAGCGGCTGGTACAGTGGCTTGGTACCACAGAGCCACCCTCCCAACAGTGGTGTCACCGCCACTTATCTGGACAGTGGGATGGGGTTAGCAACATGTGCTGCATGTATGCACAGCAGTGGGAGCACCACATTCCTTGCGCCGGCACCAGTAGCATAGTGGCAAATTCAGAAGTGCAGGGTCCCTTCATGATCATCACAGCCACGCCCCCTTCTAAGATTATAGAACAATTGGGCCAAGCACAAATACTGCTTTCTGCTTCTCTGTCACCATTTGGCTGTCCTTTCTCACTGTCAGAGATATTGCTTTAGTTGCTTTAGTTCCTGAATTCAGTGTCTCCTGCTGCAACCAAACTGCTTGATGATGTAGATAGGATGCTATCACCAGGATTCACTGTCTCTTCTTCCGCAATTATAGAATTCTCACTCTCGCAACTCTTGGCTTTTGGAAGTAGCAACTAATGAAGGGACTCTTCTCAGGGGCTTGGAAGTAGCAACTAATGAAGGGACTCTTCTCAGGGGCGAACACACTCCCCTTTCATGCCGATTGGCTTGTAGGATGCTGGGGGCATAGGGACCCTGCTGGGACCTGGCTCCCAAGAAAGGAAGGAGTCTAAGATCCCCTGAGACCCTGGACAACTATACCCCTGGCTGGTGCAGCCCTGTCTTCACCATTGCTCTGCCCCCGCACCATCCAGATAAGCAACAATAATGCCATTGTCAGGAGGCTACTTGCCTAGCGAACAATGCAGTAACGACTCCATTACCGGAGACACTGCAGCTCAAAAATACCAGAGACCAGAAAGCAGACTGACCCTGCCATTTTCTGCTCCCACCACCTGAACGATTCAACAAATTAATTTCAATACCATAATCTACGGAGGGTGCAGAGGCCCTGATCTACCCCGGTCCCTTAGCCCCTTATCCATCTCAAAGTAATGGGCAGTGTCACATAAACCAGAGGTGGGGAAGCTGTGGCCCTCCGAATGCTCTTTGACTCCAACTCCCATCATCCCTGACCACCGGCCCTGGTGCCTGGGGCTGATGGGATCTGGAGTCTAACAACATCTGGAGGGTGGCAGGTTCCCCATGCGTGACATGAATATTGGCTTTCCAGGCTCAGAGCTGCTCCTTCCACTGAAACGACTGTGCAGGGGCTTTACGTAGCTGTGGTGGTGCAAGGGCACAGACAGGGCCAGTCATGCTTGCCTGCAGCTCAGCAGGGTTGCTGAACCTGGGCTGGCAGTTTAAAGTTGGCCTGAATTCTCATGAGCAGCGCTGATGCGTTGAAGATGCGTGTCAATTTCAATTGGGGCTTCTGGGATCATGACATTTGTCCCCTATGTGTCAATTTCAACACTGGATAAATAAACCACCTTAAAAAAATAAGGCAAAAGAGAATATATACTGGAAGAGAGGAAGAAGACAGCGAACCCTTGATTAGCTTTTTCTTCATTTTGTTCCTTTAAAATTATACTTGTGTTGGCAGCAGCTGCAGCAAGCTTTCTTCAGGAGATCTCAGATGCACTCATCTACTCCTGTTTGACTTTCAGGGGCTTTTCCAGCAAAGCCTTTTTTAAAAATGAAAAATAAAAAATAATAAATTTCATTAATGGCTCTTGCTTTCAAGTCACCCTTCCTCCGCCCGCACATTCGGTCTGGGAACAGAGCATAGAATGAAGCATTCGGTAATGTCTCTGAGTTGTCTGAGTTACTTGCCAGAGGGTTATCCTGCTGAGGTACATGTGACTTTATTCAATTTAATAACTATTCAAATCTTTTCCTAATAAAGGAAAATAGTAGCAAGCCATCCAGTGGCTGGAAATAATCTATATATTACTGGGGTGGGGGGTGGGGAGTAGCAATGTCAAAACAGTATAAAGGAAGTGATTTGCTCCCAGATGAATTTGTTTTCTTCTTTTTTTCCTGTCGCGGATTGCTTTGGTTCACCCAGTCTGCAAAAGGAGTTTCAAGACTTATTAGGTTAAGTGTTGGAATCCACCAAGTTTGAGCAACTTGCTGAACGGAGATCTGGTAGGCAGCTTACCCTCTCGTTTGCAATTTGCCTTGCTGCTTCCGGCCAAGGTCCATTGAGTCAAGCATTCTGGTGTTTTAACAGTGGCCAACCAGGCACTGCTGTTGGACGGTGGAAATGGCCATCCCCTGTTGTTGGCCACTAGCATCTGGCATTCAGAGATATGGAGCCTCTGAACACAGAGGTTCTAATTTGCTGTCACAGCTATTAGCTATCGATAGACCTATCCCTTCATGAATTTTGTCTAATCATTACTATTATTATTAATTGTTATTATTATTATTTAAAGAAAGCCATCTAAACTAAGTGGCTATTGCCATATCTCGTGGCAGGGAGTTCCATAAGTTAACGATGCATTTGTATGAAGCAGTACATATGAGCGGTAATACGCTAAGGAGCACCAGCAGGTTTCATTAACTCTTCTGCTGCATCTTGCTTGCATAGAAGTCTCTGCAGGTCTGACAACAGCGCTGGTACCACCTCATGTCCTGGCACAAGTTTTTCTCCCGAATCACCCGGCAGTAAACCGTCCACTGGTCTCCTGTGCACTTGTATGTCAGAGCAGCTTTTAGAACATATTTGGGGGGGGGGAGGAAGATAGAAAAAGTTTTCTTGGGAAGGGGCTAGGATCACCCAAATTACAGAGAAAGGTGTGCATATTACATATTACTCTGCATTTATGAACATTTAAAGCTGCCTTATCTGGAGTTAGGGATGTGGGGAGAAATTGTTTGGTTCAAATGAAATAGGAACAGTTTGTAGTACTATTTTTTAGCAAAGTACATACGCAACAGCGGAATTGAGAATAAACCCCACCCTTTGGGAAGTTACATCATGGTAAACAAGCATAGAGATGTTCTCCAATTCTAGCTAGAGGGGACATCTCCCTACCAAAGGGGGTGGCATGCAAGCTTGCTTAAACCCAACAGAAATTAGATTCAGTTCACCTTTAAAGGCGAATATATCAACTTTGCACTTTTTGAAACAATATGAGGACCAGAACACAGCCACCCTTTGAAAATTGCACCTATGTGAATTTTGAGAGGCAGATCTCCAACCAATGTCTACAAAAATGCATATATTATGTAAAAAAGTGTGCATAAAAATTAAACATAGTGAAAATAACTTGCAAACATGCATTATATTAGGAGAAACTGCTTGCAAAAATGTGCCATCCCAGAGCAGTGCTTTTCCTTCATGATGAAAACCCTTTGAAACACATAATCTGAATGAATCTCACAACAATCTTACAAGGCAGGCCAAAATGATTATGGATTCGGGAAGTGGGCCCCCGCACACAGACACACACTGAAGCTAGCAGCCATGCAAAGGGACTGCTAGGCTTGCCGCCTGCCCCACCAAGGCTAAGGGAGCAGCAGCTTGTCTAAGGCTACCTGGGAAGTTCACACCTAGGGATGGGCAAACCTGTCAGTGTCTGTTTCTCATTTTCCGTATCTTCAGTTCTCCACATTTCTGTGTTACTCCATTGTTATTATTATTTTAAAAAGTCATTTAGAGCAAATTTATCCTAATATACACCATTTTTGCATTTTTAATGTTATTTTCATATGCATTTTTATGTACACTTTACCCCAGTCTATGCATTTTTGTATACATTACCTGGCTGGAGAACTGCATCGCTAAATTCAGAAAACTGCAAGTTTGGAAGGAGGACTGCGTTTCAGTTCACACGCTTTGTTTCAAAAAGTGAGAATTTAGGAAGTTTGCCTTTAAATGTGAACTGAATTGAACTTCTCTGCCATCCTTATTCACAACTGCAGGGAAATCTGAACCGGGGGCCTTTCCACTTTGCGCAGGACCAGTGCTGCTGCCACAGCTCTCACCATCCCTGATAAAGAATACAGAGGTTAAGTTGGGAGGGTCTAAAGTTGGGAGGGTCTCTCTGCAGCTGTGCCTCCATTAGTCCTTTCCATCCCCCCTCCCCTCAAGCCAGCTTTGTACCACTGATACAGGAGGAGGGGAGCACGGAGATCGGAGGAGCAGCGATGCAGGAGGGCCCTGGCTGGATCTCTTCTCAGAGCTTTATAATATACAGGCAGAAACGTCATGCTAAGACTTGGCAAGCTAGGAAGGGGATTGAGCATAACACTGGCCTTCTTGGGAAATCTCCATTTGCCTTGAGTTGCTAGGCCTACACAGAGTAGACCCAGTGATGTGAATGAGCATGGCTACCTTAGGTTCATTGATTTCAATGGGTCTGCTCTGAGTAGCACCACTATGGGATACAACCCATGTATTTATTTAAAACAGCACCAACACCAAATGTTTGTAGCCCTCATGGTCAGTGGAAGCTTTTAAACGTGCGTTTAGAACCCTGCGGGCCCAGGGATTTCCCTTTTCCCTGTCACAAATATTTAAAGTGTGCCTGAGCATTTCTCACTCTTGGGGCCAAATGTTTCCTTCCCACAGAAGAAAATGAGAGATAATCTGCATGTGTGAGGTGTGAACTCACAACTACAACTGAACTACAACTCCCAGCATTCCTGGCCATTGGTCATGCTTGCTGGGGCTGGTGTGAGCTGTAGTTCAGCAACATCTGGAGGGCCAAAGGGTCCCCACCCCTTAACTAGACAAATGTTTTCCTCCTGGGATCAATACCGATTTCAGAGGTGGGGTGTTCCATGAAGACAGCAGTGGATAAGAGGAAAGAGTTGAGCCTTCCTTGCCCCATGCCTGTGGCCTTGGTTCTGTTGCCACGTCCCAAGGCCATTGCTTATGTTAGAAGTGTGACAACGTCCTCTTTGCATGGGGAGAGAGACAGAGAGATCGGCTAGGCTGCCACTGACCTGTGCTCACCTTTTCTCTGTTTTCCTTCCGTGTAAACTGACATGTCTCAGGGAGCTATTCGCACCTCTGACTCCCCTTCCTGTTTCTCTCTTCTCTGCAGACCACCGGAGGAGAAGGAGCCATGTTCTCTTCGTCTCCTCTCCTCTGGCATGAGGGGCAATGTCCAGGCATGGCCGTTGCAGCCTCCAACTTAGTTAGCTAGATAGAAGTGGCTCCTTTCCTATCCAGCATGTATTTCTATTAATAAAGTAGTCTTTTCTTATCTTGAAAGCAAGTCTAAGTCTGAGCGATCTAAAGCAAGGTAAACGCTCGCTTTCTCTCAGGTAAAATCACACCCATGCAGCACAGAGTGCTTTGCAAGCAACACTAAGCTCAACTCTGCTAATTTACCAAAAGCTCTAATTGGTCTAATAGCCATTGGAGAGCCATCAGTTTAGAAGTGTGTGTGTGTGTGTGGGGGGGACACCTAGACACATTAAATGCATTTAACCAGTCTTGGGTCCACACTTGATGTTACAGAAGAAGCCATTATTGGATCTCCTGTCGTTTTTGTTCATCTTAAAGCATGGGTGGGTGACAATCAGAGAGTGCTGGTGGGGGAAGAGGGTGTTTTAATCCTTTCCCCCCATGCTGTTTTCCTGATCAAAATTGCCCCGGGAGCGGATTTTAACCCAGCTGAGGAAAAGAGAGGTACAGATCTGCTGGGTCATATTTGTGTCTATCCCCATGCACCAATGCAACTGCATCGGAGAATGGTCGCTGCCATCAGAGTTTGATTCTTTGGGGGTGACAACCCTTGAGGCTCAAAGCCCAGCAAAGCCGTACTTACCAAGCCTTGGAGAGGTAATTGTGTTGACATTTATCTTCTCATTACAGGGTTCCTGATGACACTGTCGGTAGGCCGCAGGCTTGGAGATGACAGGGCACTCGTTGCTGTGGCGACCGGTGACCTTGTGCATGCACTGCACCACGCGGGACTGGAGGCCTTTCCCGCAAGTGGAGGAGCACTGGGGAAGAGGAGATAAATTTGGTGAATTGTATCTTGCAGGAGCTGGGGCCCAGCAGGGGACTAAAGTAACCACAACTAAATGATTTGATGACTAGGGATGCCAAGATCTGTCAATTTCAGTTCTCTGTCAAATCTGTCAATTTTGGATCTGTCAGTTTCGGTTCTCTCCATTTCTCATTTTTCCAATCTTAACTTCAGTTCTTGACATTTTGGCAGTAATTTGTGGGTTTTAAAAAAAAAAAATCCTCATGAAAATTCTTCAGCATTTTAGTGCAAATTTGTTAATACACACATTTTTTGTGTGCAGTTTCATCCAACGTATACATTTTTGCAAGCAATTTATCCTAATGTTTGTATGTTATTTTCAAAAATATATTCACTGTTATGCACACCTTTACACAATATATGCATTTTTCTAAGCACTAGAGAACTGCATCGCAAAATTCATATAGGTGCGAATTTCAAAGGATGGCTGTGTTTCCGTGCTCATATTGTTTTGGAAAGTGCAAAGTTGATATATTCCCATTTAAAGGCAAACTGAATCTAATTTCTCCCCCCCCCCGTCCCTAACTCCAGATAAGGTAGCTTTATAAATTCATAAATGCAGAGCTATACAAGTTTTGGCATTAAATGCAACTGCATTAGCTTTAAATGCAAACTGAATTGGCTGTAAATGCAACTGAATCAAACAAAAATTGACACATCTTTTCATCCTTACTTCCAACTCATGGAGGGCAACTGCATGAAGCGAGGAGCCCCCCCTACTTGTGGAGGCTCGCTTCAGGTGTTCTAGAGCAGCCACCGTCTGTGAGTTGGTGGGCAATGGGGATGGTGGAGCTTGGCATTATTGTCTCTGCCCACTCTCCTCATGTTTAGGCTTTACATGTAAGCAGCATGCTGAAATAGGACTGAAGACAAGACATTTTTGGTCTGTGTTGGAATTGCTTTTTAACACATTTTTAAAGCTTTTATTTTTTTTAAAAAAGATGTTTTTAAAGATGTTTTGTTTTTATATGTTTTTAAGGATGTTTCATTTTAATATATTTTAAAGTCTATTTTTATGATGTTTTAGAGTATTTTTAGTGCTTTTGTTTGCTGCCCTGGATTCCTACTGGGAGGAAGGGTGGGAAATAAATAAATACATAAATATTACATTTTCTATGGGAAAATCTGTCAGTTATTTTCTCTCATTCTTCCACTCCTAAGTTTAATTCTTCACATTTCCACATCAGTTTGCAATTAAAAAAAAATCTGCATGAAAATTCAGCAGCATTTTGGTGCAAAGCTATCCTAAAATGCACATTTTTCTGTGCACTTTTTTTTCCCGCATAAGCACGCTCCCTGATAAAATGTATTTGGGCATGCTATTTTCACTAAATATACATTTTTATGCACACTTTATGCATTTATGTCCACATTCCTTGGCTGTTGCTGTGAGTGCCGGAAGTGAAGTTGCATGGGATCTGGCTGTTCACTCTCACTTTTGCTAGGTTGACCCTGTTGCTTTAAACACCTACTGTATTGCACATACTTGTGGGGCCCCTTCCCCCTCTCCCCAAATGCATGATGCATGTATGCCCTCCATTTTTGCTGTTCTTGATCTCCCCATATACTGAGCATTCCATTTCCTGATCTGTAGTTTGGAAGTCTAACATTACTAAATATAACCATATCCTCACACTTGGGGCTAGATCCATATAAATCTATCTGGGTGGTCCTTTCAACACAAGCAGAGAGGCCTGGTATTCCACAATGCCCAGACCTCCCCAAAGCATTTTCCCGCTTCAAAGGGGCTAATGTTCACCTGATCCTGCCATGAAGTATGCAAAAGATACCTCTTATTCTGCAGTCAATGCAAGAGTCACAATTGTGCCCGATAGCAGCACACCATGTCAAATGTGGGAATATGGATTTCCTTGGTTCTTGGCTAATATTTCTCACATTTATAGAGGTGTTAATCAAATCAAAATGGAGGCTTGTTTGTGTGGAGAGAGAATATATATATTTATATTTTGGGTGTCTGAATAGCAAACAGCAAATGCTTACCTGCCTGCACGTTTGTATCTCTGTATCTCTGGACCCACCAAGAGGGCAAAGACTCAAGGTATTTTTCCACAGCTTCTGCCGGCTCTGCTTCTCAGCACACAAAGAACCACCAAGTGTGTGTGTGTTTTTCTCTTTCCTTGCCTTGAGCTGAGTTTGATTGCTTCTCCTGGGAAACCAAGATCATCACCTAGGCTATGCAATTAGTCTTTTCAATGCCAGGAAGACAGACTTTAACATCTATCTTGAACTGCCTGATTTTGGCAGCTAAAGAGACATCTGGCTTATTTTAGGGAGAGAGAGACAGAGTTCGCTTTCCAGGAAACAGGGATACAGAAAAGTGTACAAATGTGGGATTCTTGCACACACGGCATTGTACTTTCTAACAACAAGGGTGCTATGGGCATGGGACAGTAAATGTTGATAATGCTGCAAAATACTCCCCTCTACCCATAGCACCCTTATTGATAAATGTTACAGACTGACTGGTTTCAGTGGGAGATAATTTCAATGTCCTGGTCCAGGTATACAAGCTCATATTTGTTCCTGGACTGCACCACTTGAGTTTGTAGGTTGGGGTGTGTGTGTATCTTTGAATGCTCCCTGTCACAGTTCCCTCAATCCTGAAAGGAAGCATGGAGCTTGGCTAGAATCCTCCTCTCTGCTTTGTGAATTTCTCATATATTTTTTAAACTGGAGGAGTCATTTAATCAGGCATGTAAAAATCCTATTAGCTGTTACACACATATAGTTTGACTTGGTGTCTCATCTGGCTGAAGTTTGATTCAGAAAATCATGGATCTTACAGGGGCCATGTAGAATCGTAGAGTAGTAGAGGTGGAAGGGGCCTATAAGGCTATCAAGTCCAGCCCCCTGCTCAGTGCAGGAATCCAACTTAAAGCATACCCGACAGTTGGCTGTCCAGCTGCCTCTTGAATGCCTCCAGTGTTGGAGAGCCCACCACCTCCCTAGGTCATTGGTTCCATTGTCCTAGAACAGGAATGGGGAACTGTGACCCTCTGGATGTTGCTGGATGTCAGCTGAAGGGAGTTGGTTGGGGGAGCTAACGTGGCAACCTCCAGATACTGCTGGACTGTCTCCAGCTTGCATCAGCCCTAGCCAGCATGGCCAAGGATGATCACTATCATCTGGAGGGTACCACGTTGACTATGTGATTGGCAGTTGGCACTGTGGAAGATCTATTGGGAAAATCCATGTTTGGGGTAGACATAAGGGGATGTAAAGTAGCATACATGGTGATTTAGCTGTGATGGAACTGCTTCCCTCTCCCTTTCCACCCAGCCATGCATACCATCACTCTGTCCCTCTGCATCATCACAGATACTGGCTTACTTTAATGGAGCGTCAGTCAGATTGTCTTATATTAAGTACTTACAAGAAGCAGGAAGTGGGATGAAGGTATTTCACTTTATGTAAAAACTGAATGAAAAATAAGGGCAGGCTTGGATACAGCAGACAAAATTTCCTGCAGAGCATTCACTGAGAGGACATGGCTGTAGCTCTGAATCCCCTAAAATTAAAGATTTGATCCTGTGAGGATGATTTGCAAAATCAATGCCCTGTCTGCCCATACAATTCACTTGGGCTCAAGTTTACAGCATTAAGCACTACATGATAGATCTTTTCATAAATGTTAGATCCACTCAGACTGCCCCCTTTAGCATCATTAATTCAAAAAATACTAGAACAGGAGCTTTGCCTTCAGCTGATAAGATCTAATTAGCCCATAGGGCTAATTCACAGCTTTAAAAAAAAGGAAAGGGGGAAACAAAGGAGAATGAAGAAAACACACACCCAAGCGGTAAGAAGAACGTATCTAGTCTTGTTAAAAAACCATCTTTCATGTGGAGTTTTTGTGTCAAGCGGATGATTTGTTTAATTCCAGTTGGGGGTGGGTGGGGACGCCTTCTCAATCCAAGGGGCCTAGCTCAGCATTAGGCAAAGAAACAAATTACATGAGGGGAAAATTTATTGGCTGATCTTACAACTGTACTGCAGAATGTAAAGGGGCACCTACCCTACCAAGCTTTTCCAATTGCCTCCGAGCAGCATTTTCAGGACGGGTGATATTGGAAACAAGGTGGGCCGACATTTTAAAGTGCATCTCTGTGCATAATTAAAAATGACTTCACCATTTCCAGAGAGCCCAGAGTTCACAATGACAAGCATCTACATTCATGAGCTTTCTGGAAATATATACAGGCCAAATGAGGAAGAGAATTCTGTGGACAAAAGTGCTACAAAAGATTTGCTCTGTTTATTTACATCCCGCTTTATCATTATGTTATTTTGGCTAACAATGTTAACACTGAAACATCAGCATTAGAACCAGCGCTTGGAAAAGTTACTTTTTTGAACTACAACTCCCACCAGCCCAATCCAGTGGCCATGCTGGCTGGGGCTAATGGGAGTTGTAGTTCAAAAAAGTAACTTTTCCAAGCTCTGAATTTAGAACAACATTATAGTACTGCTGGTCCACTTAGCAGGAAGGGCTCTTTTGTGGAACTCATCTCCATCTACAGAGGGGGGAGAATTTTGATTCAGTTTGCCTTCAAAGCCAAACAATCAAATTTGCACTTTCCAAAGCAAAAGGGAGCCGTCCTTTGGAATTCACACTGAGCGAAAACTTCCGATGCAATTCTCCACCCAAACAATGTTTCCAAAAGTGCAGATATTGGGGGGGGGGAGTGTGCATAACAATAAATGTGTTGATGAAAACAACATACAAAAACACACCACATTAGGAGAAATTACTTGCAAAAACACTAGTCAAGGCTGCATACAAAAAATGTGCTTGTTAGAAGAAATTTACACTAAAAGGCTGAAGAATATTGAGGATTTTAAAAAAATCACAAACTGCTGCAAAAACGTGTAGAACCAAATTTAAGATTGGAAGAATGAGGAACGGAGTGGACGGAAATAGACAGCCCCTTCCATCCCTACCTCCATCTGCAGGTGCACTCGGTGAGAACACATGAAAGACCACAGCAGAGGGCGCGGTGGGACAGCAGTCCATTGGCTTTGCTGAGAGACCAGCTCAGTTTGGCTCTTCCTGAACTGTCATCTAGCACCTAGCAGCAGCTATTTAAAACATGCTAAAGCAGATGGAGAAATGGGAAGCAGGACTTGCTCCACTGGCTCTGCTGAGACATCAGCTCTGTTGGGCTCCTCTCCCTGAATTGTTTCCATCATCCAGCTGATCATGATCAGAACTGCTGCCTGTTTGCTTTTTTTCCTTTTCCCTCCACCTCCCTTTTTCCTTTTGCGTTGTGGCTTTCAAATTGCAAGCCTGTGGGCAGAGATTGCCCCTCTTATTATTGATCTTATGTAAGCCACATTTTTGGCTGAGGAGCATGTGTGTAAAAATGCTGTACATAAATAAATGAATAGAAAGTGCTGCTGCTGCTGCTGCTAATTATACAGCCACGAGAGTGGCTGCATAATGTAGCCAGCATGGATTTTTCACATTCTGCCATGTGAAATTGAAAATACTCCCCATGCCATTCTGAGGCTTCCCATAAGCTCATTTCAAAACAAAATCTTACAAAACTTATAGTCCTGAACTCAGAAAGGCTTACTTAACAACCTTCTAAGTTTTCATGGCAATACACAAAACACTCAGAGAGAATCCAGCGTTCAAAGTCTAAAACACAAGTAAAATAATCCAGACCCCTGTTGGGACTTTTTCTGTCAGTGGACTCATAATTTGTTGAAATTAATTAAAAACCAGCCATGTTCACAGAGTACCTATAATCCTATTACTGACCATCTTGTGTTATTTAAAAGTTTAAAAAATGCATGGCTGATTTTTACTTAATTTAAGAAAATTACATTTGATGTCTACGATAAGCGTGGGCATGTTCAATAAGAACCAACAGTCAGTGTTCTAAAAGCCAGACACATAGGACCTCTCTTCATAAAGCCACCCTGTACTGAGGCCAGTCACGGCTAGTGACTCCATGTCAGTGGGGCCATGGAATCCACTCTGAGTTTTAGTCCAAACTTTCAAGGAGCTGTCCAGGCTGCTGGACCTATGTTGGGAATGAGCTACCATCCACCACTGCCTGAGGTGATGGTGTCATGAGATTCCTTTACAATCAAAACATTGGCAAATGTGTGAGGAAGATCTGATAATCTAACATTACTGATGCTCCCCACTCCCTTCAGGAGCTCTGGCAAACTTATCGCCTTTCCTTCTTATGGCGATCGTAAATCGTGCACAGAGCTGCAGGAAGGAATGCAAACCCAACTGTTGCATCACCAGATATTTCTGCAGGCGACATCTGTACGTGCAACATCTGCATGGAGAACAGCACGCAGAGGGGCTGTGCGTCCGCGAGTATTCCACCTGCATAATCCCTCTGGCACAAGTTGAGGAATCGTGCACTCTAAACGTCTGGCTGGCTGCATCTGATATTGAAAACCTCCCCAAATTCTTTTTGCAAACATTTCATAGTTGCTCCAAAAACAAACCAGTATGTAAAGTGAGGAATGAGAATGATTAAACACCACAAGATCACCTGTATTCTGTTAACAAGGTGCTAGCAGAAGTATTTTGGCCATCTAGAACAAGAGCTCTTCTTAAATTAACCCAAGGGAGCCACCTGCTCATTTTCCAACCGACCTGGAGGCTTGCATTCCATGCTTTGGGTGGTTATTTCAAAGCTTTATTTCACTTTTCCAATTTTCCTGTTCCTGTCTCTTCTTCCGCTGAGCAGTATTATTTCCATATTGCAGAAGATGTAAGAGGCAGAAAGCTGAGACTAGGGTTATATCCACAGCATGCATTTAAAGCACATGGCTTCTTCCAAATGACCCTGGGAACTATAGTTTACCCCTCCCAGAGCTACGATTCATCATCATCACCATCATGGTTTATTTGCTGTCTTTCCAAGATAATCTATACTCAACGTAGCTTACAGCATGGAAAAAGTCACATAATTCACTAAGTTACAAAACAAACTTTATATAGTCAAACAAATAAGTTAATGAAAACATCTCATTCAAAAATATACAATAAAATGAAACAATTCCCTTGTAATCATAAGGTCTATTGATAAAATACAAAAACATGACCCCAATAACAGGAAAAATTACTGACCTCCCGAACGGAAATTTGTCCCCAACAAAAGCCCTGTCAAGGTGGTCTCTGGCACCATCAAGTAGAAGCAGCTTTTGTAGCTTGGATCAGTCAGGACCCAACCCTCCCAGGCCAGGCAGAAGCAGTCCAGCAAAGCAGGGAGAGAGTCTCGCATCACTGACATTCACGATGCTCTCCTAGCACCCTTAACAAACTGTAGTTCCCAGGATTCTTTGGGGGAAGCCATGTGCTTTAAGTGTACAGGGTGGATGTGACCTGAGTGTTTAATGGGTCTCTGACTGCATGAAAAATGTGGTTTTATTTGACACTGAGCAAAGTGGCCTGTGAAGGTTTGGAACGGGGGCCTTCCTGTTTCTATCTTAGCCACTATTAGGGATGGAAAGTCCTGTCCATTTTGGTTCTCTTTGTTACTCATTTTTCCAATCTTAAATTCAGTTCTCCACATTTCTGCAGCGTTTTGCCAATTTTTAAAAACAAATCCTCATGAAAACTCTCCCACATTTTAGTGCGAATTTCTCTTAAGATAAACATTTTTGTGCGCAGTTGTGACCAATGTACAAATTTTTGCAAGCAAATTCTCATCATATCATGCAATGTGTGTGTTATTTTCACCCATACGTTCCTTTTTATGCACCCTTTCCCCCTAACATATGCATTTTTGTAAATGTTGTTCGGTTGGAGAACTGCACCACCAAATTAAAATAAGTGTGGATTTCAATGGATGACGGATTCATTTCGGAAAGTGTGAATTTGATAGATTCAACTTCAAATGCAAACAGAGTTGAATTTCTCGCCCATCCCTGGCCACTATGCCGTGCTAGTTCTCAAGCCTGTGGCCCCAGTAAGACAGAATGGAATCTGTAATTCAGTTCAATAGAATTATCGTTTCTAAGATATTTTGCCCTGTGTACCATGGCTTTTCTTTGTTTTCCGTCTTTTTTCCCTCCCCAGTTTTACAGAAGACGGTTTACGCTGACCGTGCCAAAACCATTCAGTCGCAATTAGAAGGCTCTCATTACTCCCTGACAATGATGGTTGACTGCTGATCCCACATAGAAGACATCTCAGGGGATGGTACAAAAGACGGGGTGATTCTAACAGGAAATGAGATTTCCCCCAGGTTTCGCGTGTCCGGCTGGGATGAATACCTGCAGCCAGGATAGCAGAGGCAACGACGCGGAAGCAATTGGCAGCTCCTCGTGGCAGGGGAAGGCAGGTGGCTGGAGGCAATTTTCCAAATGTACTTTATCACGAGTGACACAACTTGGCAGCAGCGGCAAGAGCATTCTCCGGGCTCCCTCGTTTGCCAAGTGCTTGCCAGTGCTTCAAAAAGCGTTCCAGGTGGAGACGGGTCCCCAGGGTGCATCATGGACAGGCACTGCCAGTCAGGTGCATGACATGGAAAATAAGAATAGTTTCCCAGCTTGGGGGGGGGGTTGAGACAGAACACGGGACTTGGGCATTATGCCAGATTCCCATGCCCGCTACCAGGGAGGGGGAAATGGAAGGGGGCTGTTTGCGTAGCATAGGCCAGCCTTAAATACGGAGTTATTTATCTCCTACTTAAAACAAGTAAATACATGCAGAATGCGATTCTGGCTTTATGAGCCACTTGCCCCCCACCCCGGTCCCTCCAGTTTTCTAGAAAAGAAAATTTTCCAAAAGTAATATAGTGCTACCAGGGCTCCAGAGTGTGCTAATGAGAGACAGAGCTGTCAGATGGAAAGTCTCTGATTCAGATCTCATCTCTTCTATGAAACTCACTAGATGGACCATAGGCAAGATTCTTTGGAGGATAATAATACTGGCCTACTTTACAGGGTGGCTGTAAGCACTTTGACCGCTGTCAAGGGCTATGTATAAATTATTACTATTAACTAGATAGATGTCAGCAGGGGTGTCGTCATCCAGGGTCTTGGGGAGACTTAGATCCTTTACTTTTTTGGGAGCAGGGTCCCAGCAGGATCCCTGTGTCTTCAGCATCCTGAGACAATTGGCATGAGAGGAGACTGTGTTAGCCACTGAGAAGAGTCTTCTAACATGCTTCCTTGTCCTTTCCTGCTGATTGAAGCCAATCAGAGTGAAAGGAGGTGAGTCAGCCATTAAGAAGGCTCTTCTCAGCAGCTAACACTCCCACCTTTCATGCTTATTGGCTCCTAGGGACAACTTCACCTGGCAAAAGGCTTGTAGTCCAATTGTCATTTATGAGAGGCATAACTTGCCAGGCTCAGGGGTGAAATAAGAGAAGAGCCAAGAGGAGGGCAGAGCAGGTCTATTACAACCATCCTAGGACCTTTCCTGCAGTAGCATACTGGCAAACTCAGAAGCACAGGGTCCTTTCATGATATTCACAGCCACATGCCCTTCTAAGACTCTACAACCCTCTAAGTGTACAGAATGATCTGGCCAGCTTCAGATGCTGCTTTCTGCTTCTCTGTCACTGTCACCATTTGCCTGTCCTTTCTCAGTGTCAGAGAACTTGCTTGAACTCCTGAATAGTGTCTACACATTTATCTCCTGCTGCTACCAACCTGCTTGATTATGTAGATGGGATGCTATCATCAGGATTCACTGCCTTTTCTTTTGCAGTTACAGAATTCTCACTCTCCACTGCTTGGCTTTTTGAAATAGGAACTGATAAGAACTCCTTTCACTCTGACTGGCTCCACTCAGGAAGCAAGTTAGAAGACTTTCTGTGACTAACACATTCCCCTTTCATACTGATTGGCTCACAGGATGCTGGAGACATAGGGATCCTGCTGGGACCTGGCTGCCAAAAAAGTAAAGGGTCTAAGACCCCCTGAGACCCTGGACAACTACACTCCTGCTTCCCTGTTACGACAAGGGTGGGATCCAAGGGGTGTTGCTCCACCAGCAGAATAGGGAGGGTGAGTCTTCTTCCCCAGCCCTCAGTCCTTGCCCCCCAAATCTGCTCTGGAGGAGGGTGTTGAGGGAGCATTGGGGTGCAGGGGGAAGGAGGAACTGTTGAAAATGGTCATCTCCCTGTTCTACTGTTGGATGCCTTCTTTCAGTGAAGCGATAACCCTTTGGATTCCACCCATAAGCTTCGTGATCAAATAAGAGATTCATGACTTTTAGACAAATATTTGAGGGCCTTGAGGGCTAATTCAGTGAATTAGTATCAGCCCAAATCTGCTATTGTCCATTTTTGGCTGCCACAGCCATTATTCATGGTCCTTTTTCTTTCTTCTCCAAATCCTGAATTACGATGGTTTCAACAGATAAAACTGGAGACCACCACCATTATTTCCTAGGCCCCACTTCCAAAAATGGACTCTGTGATCAATTCATACCCTGAAGAGGAGGGGCTTTTGTTTTGCAAGCCTCAAGAAATGTTATTTCACCTGTTAATACACAGAGGCTGTTTATATTGGCTGGCCCTCTGGGTTCTATGATCCAGGTTATGAATAATATAATGTTCAATATTCGAAACCTTTGGTGACAGAAATTCTTGGTGTGACCTAAATACAGGCTTAGCAGAGAGTGAAAGAGTGGAGCCCTTCTCTCTAGCTCAAGATCATGTAATCCCACTTACATCAGCTACCTGAGACCACATGCTTACAGTTTTGCTGTCAACCGATGAAATTTTTTTAAAAAATCACACTGATTTGACCTGCTTTTCCTGAACTGAGTCAGTTACATAATTTAACTGGAGTTGTTAGAAAGAAAAGTGAAGTTACTAAACCCCTTCATTCTGTGTATTATTTTGCAGAAAACATTTGCTTGGTTGAAAGACCACTAAGGCTGGGAAAGATAAGATATATCTATTAGGTAGAGATGGAGAAGAATTTCATTTGTTTTGCATTTTTAAGGACCTAATTTGTAGCTCCCAGCCTAATACAAATAGATAAGGATTTTAATTATCCTTCCGCTTCGACACTTCTTCAAGTCTGAGATATGGTTGTTAGCTCAAAACATGTACAAAAATGTGTATTTGTGGGATAGTTTAGTAATGCATACACTGATGTAAAATATGTATTTAAACGTGCATTCTGTGATAAAATATATGCCTAAATATTTTTCTTTTGCGCTGACTTACATAACCAAGATGGAATATAATATTCCTGGGAGATTTTTGTTCCTCATGCAAACATGGAATCTAGCAATGTAAAGGGACTTGATATGAACTAAGGTTCAATTAGTAGAACAACTGGACTACATTCTGGGAAATGTAGTACTGCAAGGCAGAGGATGTACAGCATTCTACCACAGCACCTCACTAAACAATTACTGTCAAACATAAGAACAATCTGCTGGATCAGGCCAGTGGCCCATCTAGTCCCCCAGCCTGTTCTCACAGGGGCCAACCAGATGCCCACTCAAAGAATCCTCAGAATTCACATGGAATCAAAAAGATATAAATCTGTAATGTAAATGTAACCTCAATTTTTAAAAATCTAACTTTTACTTGGTCACACACTGCTCAGGTCTAAAAAGTCCCAGGGATGAGTTTGCACTGCAGCTGTCCCAGTAAGCACTTTGACATAGCCAAGCTGCCAAAGTGATAATGTCCCAGCTATGTAGCCTTCTTAATAAGGTGCTCAAGTGCACTGTTCTGCAAGCTTGGGTCCCCAGATGTTGTTGGACTACAACTCCCATCAACCTCAGCCAGCTTAGCCAATGGCCAAGGATCATGGGAGTTGTAGTCCAACAAGCATCTGGGGACCCAAGGTTGGAGAACAGTGCTCTAGTGGGCCTTGAAGGAAATATCTGCTTATTCAGTTGCATTGGATCCCATAATTTTTCCTAAAGAGATCCACCAATCCAGAGAGACTGAGGTATACTTTCATCGCTAAAATTGTTCAATTGTATCAGCTGATTTATTCAATTAACTTTTGCAATGAGTAAAAAAAAATCAATTCAAGTAACAAGCCTTTCTCACGTCATTTATTTATTTATTTATTGCATTTATATCCCACTCTTCCTCCCAAAGAAGCCCAGGGTGGAAAACAGGAAGCAATAAAATAATAAAAACATATTAAAACCATCTTAAAAAGCAATTCCAACACAGACCCAAACTGGGATAAGGTCTCAACTTAAAAGGCTTGTTGAAAGAGGAAAGTCTTCAGTAGGTGCCAAAAAGATAATAGCCTGTCTAATATTTAAGGGGAGGGAATTGCAAAGGGTAAGTGCCACAACACTAAAGGCCCGCGTCCTATGTTGTGCAGAACAGACCTCCTGATAAGATGGAATCTGCAGGAGGCCCTCACCTGCAGAGCACAGTGATCGATTTGGTATAGGGGTGAGACAAATACACCATAATACCATTGGGAATTCCTGTTTTAATGGAATAGGCTCGGTCCCAGTTTGAGATATGGAAGTAACCATAAATTTCGTATTCCTGGAATTGTCTTCCCGAGCACTTGCAGACTGCTCCCTCAATTTTGGTTTTTCTTATCTGAAAACCTTCCTTTTCCCCAAAGCTTTTGGAATTTCAGCTTAGGTTTTTTTATTTTATATATATATAATTTATATACCTTGAGTATGCGCAATTGCAGTCCTCGCTTTATCTTCCATTTGTTTCTCCTTCCCTCCTTTGTTATCCTCATTTTATGTTATTTAGATTGCACGCCTTTTTGGCAGGGATTTGTTTTTAATTGTTTTATTTTATGTACAGTGGCATATGCATTTGATGGCACTACATAAAACGATGATGATGATGATCTATCTTGAACATTTATTTGAGTCCTTCTAACATGATGGACATCTGAGGAACAGCTTCTATTCTTTGGCTTAGTGGCAAAGAATATCAAGAGTTTGGAAGTCATTAAGCAGCTATGAGGACATCAGTTGAGCTTCATACGGGCACTCCATCAACAGTTACCTCTCCACCCTGTTCTTGAAGATTCCATTTATATTTACAACCCTAGTTTTAATAGGGCTAAAATGAATTCTGCTATGTTTTTCTCATGCTTCTATGATTTACCTTGAATATTTCTTGGCCAAGAAAATGGGAATAATATTTTCTTAACGTAAAGCTCTTTGCACTTCATGCAAAAGCTTTGATTCCTCACTCTGATGATCGTCATGTATATCTAAAAACATGGGATCTGGCAATGTAGAGGGGACTTAGAAACATAATAATCTGCCTTATGCTGAATCAGATCATTGGTCTGTCTAGCCCAGTGTTGTCAACACTGACTGGCAAGGGCTTTTCAGGGTTTCAGGTGGGGTCTGTGTCAGTCCTACCTGGAGATGACAGAGTTTGGACCTGAGACCTTCTGCATGAAAAAAATGTACTCCACCATTGACTAGTAATTTCCTCCTCAATATAATAATCACTAAAAGATAATCAATGGCCATATCCACGCTACTGATTTACAGCTGCATTGCATATCTGGAATGGGATAACCTGGCCACTGTAGTCCATGCATTTGGAACCTTGAGATGAGATTACTGCAGTGTACTCTATGTGGGTCTGCTGATGCAGAATGCTAGACTTGTGATGGGGGCAGATGGCTGACAGCATGCAACACCTCTGCTAAAATATCTACACTGGCTGCCTATATGCTACTGGGCCACATTCAAGGCTCTTGTGTTGATATACAAAGCCCTGAACAGGAGACTTTAAGGACCACCTGAGCCCTTACATCCCAATTCAATCATCTGGAGGAGCGCTCTTAGTCTCCTGTGTAACAGTCGGGCATTTCGTGTTGCCAGTCCCACACTGTGGGACACTTTTCCAGCAGAAATTCTCTTGTTTAACTTTCAGGCGTCATTTGAAAATAATTTTTTAATGCAGTCAGGCCTATGCAGTTGCTTAAAATTTTCTTGAGTAGCCAGTCATTTTAATGATTGTTCTGTATTGCTTTTAAAGGTTTTTTGCTTTTTTTAATGCTGCTGTATGTTTTGCTACAGGACAGTATATACTTTTATAAATTAATAAGTATTGAAAGGATGGCCTTACCTTGGACCAGTCTCCCGTCTTCCACTCATAACAGCCTGTGTGATCTTCACACTCTTCCTCATCTCTCGGCCTCGTGGATGCATCACACTTCCCTTGAGAGTTGGTGCATGTGACCGTCCTCTTCTTTTCCCCCCGCCCGCAATCGGACGAGCACTGCAAAGGCACGGGCACAATCATTGGTTGTGGATGAAAACTGAACAAAAATCTATTGCTACCAACAAGTTTGAGTTTTCTCTATGTGGTTTCAGATGTAGAGTTTCTTCTTTCCCAAATGTTTCTTGCAAGAATCTTGATTTTTTGACTGAGAGATTATGGGCATCTTGATGTGCAATAAAAAATGGTCATTGGACATTATCCAACATCTATCTCATAGTGCACATCAAAACGACTAAATTCAAAGATAGGCTTAACAGACAACTAGCATTGTTACCAATACAATCCCTGTTTTGGGGTGAGGTGGAGCATCCCCAATACAGTTACTGAACCTTCATTTTAAATCTACCATAAAAGGATGCTTCTCACCAGGGCTGATCCTAAACTGGTTGCATCAACATATAATGCTGGAAAGGGAACTGAGCTTAAGCAGATTTCAGATTTAAAATATTGTGATGGACACTTGTAATTTTAAATTGCACCTCTCCAGGGAGAGAATTCTACATCCAAGAGGCTGCCACAGAAAATGGCCTCCCACAGGACGCCACCCTGACCTTCCGAGGGTCCTTTTGTTGATCTGTCACATTTATAAATTATTTATAAATAATAAATGTTTAAGACATTTAAACATAAGTGTGAGCACCTTGAACTGAGCCCAGAAATGAACTGGCAACCAATGAACTTTCACGGTTGTTGAAAGAAGACATGCCATGGGCTAAAAGCACAGCTGCATTTTACACACTTCTGCCCTACATGTGAGTAAAATGTGAATAGGACTAATATGGCCTCGGTCTCTTCATCACCACCCCCACCTCGACACTAGCCAAGATTTCTTTTTTTGCAGCATTGTGATGTAAAACCTGAAGTCCAAGTGTAGCATAATTCTTACTGCTTCTCCTGCTGCCACTTCAGCAGTAAACATCTGATGTTTTTATGGGGAAATCCATGGGGGAAAGATGAAAGCAAAATCCCGCAATGTACCCATCGAGAGAAAATCTAGGACTGTGCCAAATGTTTGCCTCTTTTGATTTTCAGGCTAAAAATATAGCTTTAGGCAGGGGGACTAAAGTTTCCCCAAAACCCTTGATTGAGAATTTTCACCCTTTTTTGTGTGTAATTTCTGCAATAGTTGTCCTTTTCGTTTTCAGCTTTTCCTGCATTTTTTTTCCAGGTTAGGAATTTGCTTTCACAATCAAGGCTACTGTAGAGAATGTAGTGAGTTCACAACACTATATAGCCAATCAGATTATGTTACAGGTTGACATCACTATTTATTTATTTTATTTATTATTTATTATTTCAATTTATATACCGCCCTTAGCAGAATAGCTCTCAGGGCGGTGAACAAACAAGATAAAATACAATATATCATAGTAAAAAATCACAAAAACATGTACAAACAAACAACAGAAAGCACAACAAAAATGAAATACAACACAAATTAAGAAGGATACATGTTAAAAGTAGAAAGATTAAGAAAATTAAAAGATTAAAATGCCTGGGAGCATAAAAAGGTCTTTACCTGGCACCGAAAAGATAGAAGTGTAGGCACCAGGCGTACCTCTTCGGGGAGGCTGTTCCACAACTCAGGGGCCACCACAGAAAAGGCCCTAGATCTGGTAACCACCCTCCGGGCTTCCCGATGAGCTGGTACCCGGAGGAGGGCCTTAGATTCTGAACGAAGTGAACGGGTAGGTTCATAGCGAGAGAGGCGTTCCACAAGGTATTGAGGTCCCACGCCGTGTAAGGCTTTATAGGTCAAAACCAGCACCTTGAATCTCGCCCGGAAGCAAATAGGGAGCCAGTGCAGACGCACCAGAATAGGTGTTATATGCGAAGACCGACTGGTCCTCGTCAATAGTCTGGCAGCCGCGTTCTGCACCAGCTGAAGCTTCTGAACTGTGTTCAAGGGCAGCCCTACGTAGAGCGCATTACAGTAATCCAATCTTGAAGTTACCAGAGCATGAACAATGGAGGCGAGGTCGTCCCTGTCCAGATAGGGGTGTAGTTGGGCTACCAGACGAAGATGGTAAAATGCATTCCGTGCCACCGAGGCCACTTGGGCCTCGAGAGACAAGGAAGAATCGAAAAGAACCCCCAAACTACGTACCTGTTCTTTCAGGGGGAGTGTAACCCCATCCAGAACAGGGTGAACATCCACCATCTGAGCAGGGAAGGCGTTCACCAGCAGTGTCTCGGTCTTGTCTGGATTGAGTCTCAGTTCATTAGCTCTCATCCAGTCCATTATCGCGGTCAGGCAACGGTTCAGCACATCAACAGACTCACCTGAAGAAGATGAAAAGGAGAAATAGAGCTGCGTGTCATCAGCATATTGATGGCAACGCACTCCAAAACTCCTGATGACCGCACCCAGCGGCTGCATGTAGATGTTGAAAAGCATGGGGGACAAGACCGACCCCTGAGGGACTCCACAATGGAGAGTCCATGGTGTCGAGTGATGTTCCCCAAGCACTACCTTCTGGTGACGGTCCGCGAAGTAGGAGCGGAACCACTGCCAAGCAGTGCCCCCGACACCCAACTCCGCGAGTCTCCCCAGAAGGATACCATGGTCGATGGTATCAAATGCCGCTGAGAGATCAAGGAGAATCAACAGAGTCACACTCCCCCTGTCCCTCTCCCAACAAAGGTCATCATACAGGGCGACCAAGGCTGTTTCAGTGCCAAAACCGGGCCTAAAACCGGATTGAAACGGACCTAGATAATCGGTTTCATCCAAGAGCGCCTGGAGCTGGCCGGCAACCACCCGTTCCAAAACGTTGCCCAAAAAAGGGACATTCGCCACCGGTCTATAATTGTTCAAGTTATCTGGGTCCAAGGAGGGTTTCTTTAAAAGAGGTCTCACTACTGCCTCCTTGAGGACAAATAAAGATCATTAAGATCACGCTTCTTGCCCTGGTGACCTGGTCACATGACTAATTCAAGACAATCAAAAGCATGAAGATGCCACTAAGGGCAAACAAAGCCTCTTCAGGATATTATTTCTTGTCATTTCTTGAATAAATGAGTAAATGCCATTGCCAAGCAGTTATAGTACTTTTTGACATTGAAGAAAATGTTCATGAAACTGCTCATTCCTAATAAATACCCTAACCTTTTCTTGGGCCTCATGTTTCACCACCACAAGGGATCAGTGCAAAAGAAACTGTGGCCTTGACACTGAATAAATAGTTGGAGATATGAGATACTCCACGAGATCTTTTGACTGTGCTCCAAGAATTTTCTCTATTTAAGGGATCAAAATGGAAACAAGCCTCAGCCTGATGCATGTTACAATGAATGGGCAGATCTCAGCATGCCTGTCTAAATGTCTTTTTTTAAAAACCCAACAATCCAGGCAGTCATGACCTGTCGACCCTGTTAAGGACATGACTGACAAGTGTTTATGAGCTGGCAAGCAAACAGACATGCTTTGAAATACTTCACAGCAACTGCAAAGTGACTTCTTGAAGAAAAAAAATCTGGGAAGCCTTCCACTTGATTTACGGCTGCTCATTGCATGACCCCCTTATGGAAAGTAACATCTTTATAGTGTGAAAGCAAGCACAGAATCCTTCTGGCTACTGGGAGGAATTCCTTAAGAGTGTAGGGATACTGAAACTCAGCAGCTGTGTCTTGAAATCGGTAGCCGGCTGTATCCAGCCTCAAAAACAAGAAAGGCTGGGTGCTGTGTGGAAGCAGAAACATGTTAGATAGGAAAGGATTCATAAGGTCTGCCCGCTGTTTCACTCTCCTCTTCTAAAGCAGGAAACCAGGACCAGCCAGACTGCACAAATAATCCAAGGAACTGCTGGGCGCAGCACACATTATTTCTGGGAATGAGCAGATTTTGAGCACATGATCAAACAGATGTGCCCCAGACTACCTTGTAATATAGCAGAAAATGTTGGGGCGCAAGTTTCAGACTGAGTTTCATATCTGAAGTCTGTGCCTTGTAGTGTTGGCTCCAGGATTTTGAGGGCCCTGCGACATGGAAGAGGCAGGACATGAACACTGAGAATTCTCCTATGCCACATCTGATCTTCTTGGGTATTCTGTACAAAGTAAGAATGGTAGCACTATTAGGGCAATGGGCCCTCTCCTGCAAATGCCTGGCATGCTCACCTTCTGGCTCTGGCATCTTCTGAGCTGTGGCACAGAATCCTGAGAGGAACCTCTTGGATTGTGCAGTTGCTTGTGTCCCAGCTGCTTGGGGAGGCAAGTCAGCCCTGCTGGACAACCATCTAGCTTTTGCCAATTTTATGCAAGAAATGCAGGCAAATTCCTAGTATTTGTTCAGAATGGTACCAGTGGGGCTGATATAGTGAACTAATTAACACATGTAGCTGGCTTATAATGAGCCAGATCATTTGTCCATCCAGTCAAGACAAAGGTAGTTCTCAGCCCTGCAACCTGAGATCCTTCTCATGGGAAGTGCCAAGGTTTGAACCAGGACTGTCAGCATGAAAGGCACTTAGCCTTTTCCCTTAAACGCAACCAGAGCTTTAAAGGCTCTGAAAAGCAGAAGCAGGGAATCACAGCTGACGACTGCATAATGCCGGACTAAATCCATGAATTTCTCTTCATATATGTCAATTCACTAAATGGGCCACATTCCCCAACCCCCTTCATATGATTGCTCCCTATTTATGGGAGTTAAAAATAGATGGAGCAATGCATCATCTCAAAAAAAATCCTACTTTGCCCCATTAAAGTGAGAATTTATTATTTTTCTCCACATTGAAAGGGAGTCTTTGATTTAAGCTTTAAGGATGTAATATTTTGACCAAGAACCAGATTATACCTGGGCTCCTGCCGGGAGGAAGGGCAGGATAAAAATCAAATAATAAATAAATAAATAAACAAACAATATTTTGGCAATCAGAAAGAAACAAATTAATTCATGTGCAAGTTTCACTACGATGCAATTCTGGTATTTCTACCAGCACTGTTGAAATTATTTTATTTTAAAATGATTTATTTTGCAATCAAAGTTAATGGTGCACAATAAATTTACACATGCTTGAAATGACACAACGAATTATTCTCCATCTCAGCCGCAATGCAATATGAGGTCAATTAACAGCAAATGTCATCTGACAAAATGGTTTTTAACTAAACAACCAGTTGACAGTTACCAATCTGGACACAAAATTTATTTAAGGAAAAATACACTTCTCACTTTAACATTATGAAAAAGTCATGTATTGTGAAGATGTGGTTTAGCTGGAACCTTTATCTGATGAATCCCTTATGTAACATGAATTATTTATATTTGTGGATCTAAGTAAAGATGCCACAACTGACATTTTATTTGAATAAAAGCCTAACATGCTTTGGCCTGCAAATAGTGAAAAAGGTGAAAAGTGACTATTAACCGAGATGTATGCAGACTATTTCTATGTTTTATTTTGACCCTTGATGAAAACCTAAACTATTCACAGAGCAAACCCACAATGCCAATTGTGTTATCTTGAGCTTCTCTCTCTTTCATTTTTAGGACCGTGAAAACTATGGTATAAGCTTTCATGGACTTTATCCTCAGATAACTTAGTATGGATGCCCCAGGCAAAAAACTCACGTTTTTTTGGACTTGCTCCATTCTTGGACTGTCTTCAAGTCGATCCCGACTTATGGCGACCCTACGAATAGGGTTTCCATGGTAAGCGGTATTCAGAGGGGGTTTACCATTGCCTTCCTCTGAGGCTGAGAGGGAGTGACTAGCCCAAGGTCACCCAGTGAGCTTCACGGCTGTGTGGGGATTCGAACCTTGGTCTCCCAGGTCGTAGTCCAGCACTCTAACCACTATACCACACTGGCTCTCTCCTCCATCCTTAGGTTCTGGAATTTTGGGAACTTGTCTTTTGCAGGGCCTATTTGGGGCACGCGAAAACACCTACAGCAGGGGTAGCCAACATGGAGCCCTCTAGATGTTATTGGACTACAGCTCCCATCAGCCCCAGCCAGCATGGCCAATGGTCAGGAATGATGGGAGTTGTAATCTAACAACACCTGGAGGGCACCATGTTACTCCTGACCCAGAGATATGACGATTCTTAATTAGTCTGTGGGGGGGATTAACTATAAGGGTTCCAGTGGATGTCCCCTTGATTTTTCTCCTTGAAAAGACAGATTAATTAATTATGGATCAGATGAGGGAGGATTTGCCCATCCATGCTTGACTCCATTTTTGGACTTTTTGTTGTGGGATTCCTATCATGTGAACTAGCTGCTTCTTCCCACCAAGCCTGCCTTACCTTAGACCATTCGGATGCTTCCCATATGGAAAGACAGTCTCGACCTTCACAGCTTTGTATTGCTGTCGGCTTGGGGCCAAGGCAATACAGATCCCTGGTGTTGACGTAGGTGCCATTCTGCAGCTGATAGATGCATGCCACTTCTCGGAGCTGGATGCCTTTGGCACAGGTTGCAGAACAAAGGCTCCACTGCCCAGCCACCCACCTGTCAAGAAAGCAGAGAAAAGGGATTCAACAGGGGCACAGCCTTTGGAGGCACAAGATATTTACACACAGCCACTCGTGAATCACTGCTCTTTGCGTTTACCTTGGGTAGATGCCATGCCCTGACAATCTGCACCCAAAGGCTCATGTTATTTTAAATCCTGAATCTGGCGTGGAGAACCTTTGGCCAGATGTTGTTAAACTACATCCCCCATCACCCTTGGCCATTCAACAAGAACCGGAGGGCCAAAGGTTCCTCACTCCTGCCCTAAATTTTTGATGTAGAATTAGGCACTACAAACATGGGCACGTTTAAGCCCTGCTATCCCCTAGGAAAAAGTGGGACAGTAGTGGGAGAGTGTGCAGGACATATGCAGCAACTATCTATACAGCCTCTATTGCATGCAAAGATATACATGTACATGCAACACAGGGTTGTCGCTAACTACATCCTACTCAGAGTAGATCCACTGAAATTAATTAATGTAAGTTAGCCATGTCCATTAATTTCCATGGGTCTACTCTGAGTAGGATTAACATCAGATACACCCCATGTTCTTTTTCAAGTCAGAGATACTGAAGCACTGCTGGGGCATATTAGCCATTCTTTCTTCCTTGACCCAAGGAAGAAAACTGCCCCCTTATCTTGTGCAGGCTGGTTGAAACAAAGTCCAGGTTCTTAGGGTGCTTTCGGCATGGACAGCCCCGCCCCAAATGAGTGCATTGCACCCCAGAACAAAAGTTGCAGGAAGTTCTGGTGCGCCCTCTTTCATGCCCTGCCCTTCCCTCAGCAAAAATCCTTGAAATGGACCCACATATCTGTTCAGTGATGGAAACTGCTTGCATTTCAACTACCTTAATAAGAACTATGGGTTGTAGTCAATGTGAGTCCTACTCAGAGTAGATCCACTGACGTGAATGAACATGATTACCTAAGATTCATTAATTTCAGTGGGTTTAAGGAGAATTACACTCCAAGTCCCTGGGATTACAACCCTTTATAGTCACACATACATAAACAACAAACCAAGTCATTCACACCAACAAGGGTCACTGGGGATCTTGCCCATGGCTCGCAGACCATTATTATGCAGTTTAATTTAAGCAACATTGCTCATGGATTCTGGACATACAGTTCCAAAGGTCTCCAATATCCCTTTTGATGCTCAGCTGCTTAAGCTAGCCTTTCTGTGATATCAGAGCAGCTAACCCAATGGGCAGCTTGAGGGGCCAGGTCTCTTCTGCTTCCAGCTGTGACATCCATGCAGATCAACCAGTGCCATCTAGAGAGGCAAAGCCGTCAGAAAAGTAAAAAAGGCAAGAGGCAACGGGAGGCATGAAGAGGTCAGAGGGCCATCAACTGACAATTACGTCATCTGCTTTGTGATACCACAAATACTACACGGCTACATACATCGCATTGCAAATAAGATTTGTATAACCACCAGTTCGCAAAGAGGAATCCAGGAGCCTGCCACTCTCAGGTGCTATGAAATAGAACTGCTTGACCATGGAGAGGTATGGCCTCCATAGGCCTGTTTGTCAGCCTGCCCTTCCAATCACCCCACGTAAGTAATTGCCGTTTTGGGGAGACCTGAGCAACAGAGGTGGAACTTCTTGACAGCAACTCTTTGCTGGAGGTCATGGGAAGGATCAGGTAAAGAGGAATGTGCTTGATAAATGCCTATACGGCATCTCTGCTTAGTGCTTCCTATGACCTGTCACAAAGGAAGATCCCCTCTGTAATTACAGGAATTCCTAGTTAGAGTGAAAAGCTGTAACAGTAGCCCTGTGCCTGCATGAAAAGTGCATAAGGCGGGGGGGGGAGAAAGGTGGCAATTATCGCTGCCTTTCTTTTTTCTTTCAGGAAGTTGGAATTCTAGTCTGTCTTTTAGCCCTGTGAACCTGACTTGGCACCCACCGAAACTAATATTTGCAAGCGGATGTCAAGAAACTGAACAGGGCAGCCGTTAAGGGCCCCTCCAGACTGACATTTTAGTGTTTGTGTATTGTGCAACATGTTCTTGACACTATAGCAGCGCATTCGTGGTGGATTTATTCTGCTCTACTAGTTGTTCTGCAGTGCTTCCCCAATGCTACCACATTATTGCTGCCCAGAGGGGCTACAGAACAAGAGAAGCAGGACACAAACAACCCAGAACATTTGTGGCATAAACAGTTATGGGATTTAACCAGGAAGTTACAGGGTATGCACCGATGGGAAATGGAGTGGTGTGACTGACCCAAAACATCTGCAGGTGCAAACAGTATTGAAAGTGCACAGTTAAAACTATGGCATTCACTCATACAGGAGGCAGTGATGGCTTTAAAAGAGAATTCGACAAAGACATGGAGGAGAAAGCTATCAATGGCTACTAGCCATGATGGCTACGTTCTACCTCCATGGCCGGAGGCGGCATGCTTCTGAATACCAGTTGCTGGAAACCGCAAGAGAGGAGAGTGCGGTTGTGCTCCGGTCCTACAGGTGGGCTTCCCTTAGGCATTTGATTGCCCGCTATGAACACAGGATGCTGGACTAGATGGCCTACTGGACTGATCCAACAGGGCTCTGCTTAGGTTCTTAAGCCCCGATAACATCATGAGGATAAAAAAAAATCATGAATATGCAATAACAAGGATGTCTGGAGGGGGTCTAAAATAAAGCAAACAAACCAAAGACAGACACTGGCAAGCAAGTATTTTTTTATTTGTAAACCACTGTTTAAGCGGCCATGTTGAAGGTTCTAGTTTTGGTGTACAAAGCCCTATAAAGCTTGGGCCCAGGATACCTGAAAGATTGTCTCACCCCTTATATACCCAGTCGATCACTGCACTCTGCGGGTGAGGGCCTCCTGCAGATACTGTCTTATCAGGAGGTCCGTTCTGCACGACATAGGAAGCGGACCTTTAATGTTGTGGCACCTACCCTTTGGAATTCCTTCCCCTTAAATGTTAAGACAGGCGCCATTTCTGTTATCTTTTCAGTGCCCACTGGAAGACCTTCCTCTTTCAACAAGCCTTTTAAGCAGAGACCTTACCCCAGCCTGCGTCTGTGTTGGAATTGTTTTTTAAGATGTTTTAAACTTTTTAAAAAGATTTTAAACCATGTTTTGTTTTAATATGTTTATTAAATATGTTTTGTTTCAATATGTTTTAAAGTCTTTTGTTTTCAAGATGCTTTAAAGTGCTTTCAGTGTTTTTGTTGCCAATCTGGGCTCCTTCTGGGAGGAAGGGCGGGATATAAATGTAATAAATAAATTAAAAAGTACAGGAGCAAACGCTCCAGATATGTATTTAAAGATGTTATTGACTGAAGGTCCCAATCAGATGTGCGAGGTGGGATGAAGTTGGGAGGGGGAAGAGAGGATCTGTGCTACTAATTTACTGTCAGCCCAGAAGCAGGCGTGGCTGCTGTCCAGGCCCCGCTGAATTAAGTCTAGCAATGGCATTGTAATCTCACTGTGATCTATAGTAATTGGCAAAGAAAGGAGAGAAAAGGATTGAGAGCAAAAGAGAACAGCAGAGATGAAAGGAGTGAAAATCTTGGTCGGAGCCACCCTAGTTGTTTGCCTCCAGAACCGACAGCTCAGACCGCACACCAGATGCTCGTGAGAAAAAGGAGGCTGTGACATTTTGCTTAAAGAGAGAAAGGATCGTGAGGCATCAGAAAAGAGATGGCCTCTCACTTTCTTTTCCAGTGCAGTGGGCTGTAAGGAAACAGGAAGACGGACATGAGAACGCCAGGAATTCTGTACAATGACAGATGGGGTAATGGACAGCCCAGAGCAGTGATGGCTGAAACACCTTGGACAGCTCCTTGGAAGTTCAGACTAAAATCTGGAGCGGATTCCATTGCTCCACTGACATGAAGCTACTGCCCCAGTGATATGGAGCCCCAGCTGCCACTGGCCCAGACCCACTCCCATCCAAGTTTGGGATAAATGTCCTTTCATGAACTCAGTGCAGCAACAATTGCCAAGGGGTGGGGGAAAGAGTTTTCACTTTGTTAAGGGCAAATTTACATTGACATTGCCAATGTCAGTGGAGAATCTTTGAGCACCAAAAGTCATTTTCTGCTAGCGATTCAAATGTCTTTATAAAACTGATTTTTTTTAAAAAAAAGGTGAAAGGAACAAAAAACAGGAAAGTGGTTGGCTATGAGAATAAGCCCTTTGAACGGCTCATGATAAATTTTAGAAACAATGTTCTTGCCAGTTTTCATTGAAAGTATGGTTGGAACATGGAAATCTTTTAGCCAATTTGTAGAAGTTTGCCTCTTTGTGTATTCCTACACCAGACACTTACATTGCTTTTATTACGACAATTTTAAAAATTTGGTCTCCTGCAAAGAATCCTGGGAATTACAGTTTGTTGGAGGGGTCCTGAAAATTCTCTCTGAGCGATAACTAAAGCAGAATTTCAGTTTAAACAAACTGGTCATATTTAAACATTCATTAGGTGCTCTTTAGGCCTGACTCTCAGAGTAGCACATAGCATTAAAAACAAAGCACAATGGACGACTTTGCAGCTCAATGGAATATTATTCAGCAGGTTAATAGATGAGATGGTCATAGGATTCAACCATCCACACATGGAACTCTATAGACTGATCTGCTGGGATATATTAGAAATGTTGCTTTCCTATTCAGAAAATGAAACTTGTTTGTTATCCTCCACCTACATTTGTATTGTGAAAAAGATGTACCATTTGTTATGTTGTTATGTTTTTAAATATATATATATATACACACATATATATATAATAACAAATTGCACCAACAGTTAAAAGCCTAGTATAAAATAAATAAAGCATGCACCAACTCAAACAGCATAGGCAAATAAAGTACCTAAAAAGAAGAGAGAATAAAGACACTGCCCACAAGACTCTCTAGGAAGCGAGTTCCACAAATGAGGTGCCACAGCAGAGAAGTCCCTGTCTCCCATCACTATCTGCCTAATTTCAGACAGTAGGAGCAGGGCCTATAAGGGTGATCTTAATGGCTGGGCAAATTAAAGAGTGTAGGGCTGATATGCCATCTCTTACTTTCATCCCCTTTAGCTCCTCAGTATCTCTTATAAAGTCTAAGTTTATTATCTAATTTCATCTAATCTGAGTATTTGGAACAGTAGAGGAAAAAACGGTAAAAATACACCCATTTCACAGCTTCTTCCCAAAGACATCTGTTTAAGACAGGGATGGGGAATTCTAGCTGTCCAGTTGTTGTTGGACTGTGCCTCTCATAATCCCTGACCATTGGTCATGCTGGCTGGGGCTGATGGGTGTTGGAGTCCAACAACATCTGGAGGGCCACAAGTTCCTCATCCCTGGCTTAAAGGAAGACAGGGAGAAAAGGAAGGACGTGATATTAGGCATTGCATAAACTAGTAAACACAGCCACAAAGGCATTAGCGGTGTTGATGCTACACCAAGAGAGTAATGAGCTTGTAAGAGCTACAGTTAAAATATATACACTACATCAGTAGTTCCCAAATGTCCCCACCACCCCAGATCGCTTGAAAATTGCTGCTTGGCAGACCACTGAATGATTTTTTTCTGCCTGGTATAGCAATTGTAATGCACAGTGCTAGATGTTGTATGATTTTTAATTGAATCAAGATTAAGCTGCTGCCAATCCGCCCCCACTCCTTTCAAGTGCCTCTTCCCCGCATCTTTTCTTGTTCATCCTGCTCACTTTCCAGACGGACTGTGGGTTTTAAGGATGGAGCAGCTGTTGTGCCAGCTGTTCACATCTGCTGCTCTTGCTGTTCTTCACAGCCATACAGCAGACCATCCGAACGAAGCTCATGGACCACTGGTGGTCCACGGACCAGTTTAAGAACTCCTGTTTTAGGGGAGCCTGTATTGTAAAATGAGTACATTAAGCAAAATTGCATACAAACATGCATATATTACAAGAAATTTGCACTAAAATGTTGATGAATATTCATGAGGAAGATTTTTTTTAAAAGAAATTCAACTTTTTGCAAAAATGTGGAAAACTGGATTTTAGATTGGAAAAAAATGAGAAACTCAGCAAACTGAAATGGACAGATTGGTCCATCCCTCAAGAATGACTATGTGACTTTTTGTAGCAATAACGTCAAACAGCAACACAAGATGGCGGAGAAATCAGAAGAGTTATCTTCATTTTCTTATGACAGCAAGAAGACAGAGCTTGATGTGGAAAAAGAGAAGTTATTGTAACAACGGTATAATAATTCCACTTGAACTCTGACAGCAAACCCAAGAGCGTCTTTTTTAAAAAATAAAATAAAATAAACGATAATCATGGTGAAAGAAAATGGTCTCTTTGAGATGTTCTCGGTCAGAAAATATGCCAAGCATGCATTTCTAATATCTGGGTGGGCAAACACAAATGGAAATTTAAATTCTATAGAGACTCAGAGAATGTGCTTCAGAAAACGTTTCAATTTGGCAGCATCCAAAGTGTGACTGTGTGGTCGATCTGGAAGGCAGGAGAGAATGTTAAGAGAGAGGGAGGTGTGGCCTGCCTGGATGTGGAGCATGGTGTGGTTGTTGGTTGCCATGGTGCTCGTGGCAAAACAAACCAATGAGAGAGCCACACTCGAATGTCCAGCTGAGGACAATGGGTCTTTATTGTAACTACACATGGGCTCAGGAACTCCAAACCAAAAACAGTAATTCTGGAATAGCATGATGGGAAAAGATTAAATCCATGGAGTAAGGCAGTGTAGACTTCCCTTTCTCAATAGAATTGGGTTTGGTTGCTGCCACACTCAGCTCAATCCTGAATTCATTTGCTTGTGATCTGGGGGGGGGAAGTCTCAAAGCATGGGGTGTTGAGGGCCAGAAATGGCACAGCCAGGCAGTTTTAAGAGGTTTTGAGGGGTAATATTTACAGGCGGCCTGGAAATCCAGACCACCAAAAGTTGCTGCAGAAGGCTGGTTTTCGTTTTAGAAAATGGCCTGACGTGTTTCAAGCTTTCCAGCTCTTTCAAGGGCATTTTTCCTTTTGCAGCTCTTTCCAGAGAGACCAAATTCTTTTTCTTCAGTTGGTTTACCTCTCTATCAATGGTCCCTTTGGGTATTTCCCACTTATTTTGCCTAGAAATCTACACCGCCATGAAGGTTTGGAAGGAGATGGGGGGGGGTTAACACCCACACACACACAAATTACAAGCATCTGCTTAAGAGCAAACAATACCAAGTCCTGAATGAGACAGCGTTAGTGTCAACACAAGCATTACTCAAACTAAGCTAGCCTCTATTAAATAAAAGAAGTTTGGACACCATTTTTGAGCAATGTCTGGGCTACGGCAAGTCAGCAGGAGGTGGATGTTGCACAGATGAAAGACAGCCACAGTGAATGTTTTCTCTATGGTCTAGTTCAGGGGTTAGCAAGCTGCGGTCCGTGGACAGCCAGTGGTCTGCAACTTTCATTCAGATGGCCCATTGCATGGCCACATTAAATATTCACAATGATTTTTCATTTTATTTCTATTTCTTATATCGTATTTTATCGTATTACAGTTTGAATTCCACGGAATACACATTATAATACAATAAAATACAATACGAGAAATAAGCCATAAAAATGCAATGAAAAAGCAACAGGTAGAAAAATCATTACGTTGTCCGTCAAGTTCTTCAGCAATTTTCAAGTGGCCCATGGGGAGAACAGTTTGGAAACCAGTGGCCTCATTCTCACCAAGGGAGCAGCAAATTCATTCTGTTTCTTATGCGCAAAGAGTTTTGTTCTTTAAGGAGGGGGGCTCATGTGCAGTACAGTCCTCCAGAGACAGGTTTACCACCCCAACGGGGAGCTAGGCTGTCCTGATATGGCAGACAAATAATATTATGGGATGACAGTGGCGCATAGGGAAAGGCAGAGCTCTGTTGGGTTCTCTTCTGATATTATCGCAGCTGTGTGGGGGGTCAGGTGCAATGTCTCCTTTGTGTGCTGCTCTGATACCATTGCAACTCCTTAGGAAGCTGACTTATAACTAGGTCCACTGGCTCATCTAGCTCAGCATATCCCACACTGGCTGGTAGTGGCTGCCCAGGGTTTTAAATAAGAACAGGAGAGAGATTCCGTTCAGTTCCCATTTAAAGGGGAATCTACCTAATGTGCACTTCCCGAAACAAAATGCGAAGTGAAACACAGCCCTTCTTCAAAATTTGCACTTCTCCAGATTTTGTGATGCAGTTCTCTAACGAAATGTGTACAAAAATGCATATACTAGCATCTTCCAACATCAGGTCCTGTTTGGTTCTCAGAAGGGGCCTCTTGGGTACGTTGACCAATGTTGTTTAGGGATTTGAAAGATCAAGCAGTTATATTCTCCGGTGGAGTGAAAGAAAATAATTTTTTAAAAATGGGGGAATCTACCATGTATGTAGAAAAGAAGTGTTATGGTTGGACAAAACTAAGGTGCACAAATGCATCCACATACTTTCAGTATGCTTGGAAAAATAACATTTGGATGCAGTTTCATACGGCCCCAGGGTGGTTACACATGAGGCTTAAAACAGTTCAACTGTTTTTTAATGGACATGTGTAAAACCTGCATTGGTCAGAGGGCTCATTTGCATTAGAAATGCCTTGCTTGTGACAGCTTGCTTTTTTTTCTGCATTAACAATGCTCGTACATTCTCATAAATAGTGCACAAGAGGCTAAAACGGGTGTGGAAAACCTTTGACCCTCCAGATGTTGCTGAACTACAACTCCCATCATCCCTGCCCGTTGGCCATGCTTGCTAGGGCTGATGGGAGTTTTAGTTCAGCAACATCTGGAGGGCTAAAGGTGTTCTAATCCTGGGCTAAACGATCATTTCAACTTTTGCATATGAAAAATGCTCTCAGACAGAAAATTTATGACAGCTGTAATGAGCTCCTTACCTTGACTGGCAGGGGTGCACATTGCATCTTCTAATCTGAGGCTCAGGACGGGTCACCCGCTGACAAGCACTGTCATTGACTAATATCATGGTCTTGTTAACAATCCGTGTACAGGACACAATGGTTTTACGTTCACCTGAAAGCAAATGATGGGTGTTATTCCAGGAGGGAGGATGTTGATTTATTAAAATATTTAAATGGTACTGTTTTCAAAAGAAAACCTGATTTCAGAAATATCAGTAAGAGAGATTTCTTGTTTGTTGAATCCTGCTTGGCTGTCAGCAGGTCTCCACTGTTTCCCAACAATGCCACTTCTCATTTGGGGCTCCAAGCCAAAATGCATGGCAAGATGCACCGATCACCTTTCGGAGCAGCTGAACCTAAGGGAAACTTGTCTACTCTTTGACTCCTTATCTAGTAACTCTGCTGTATTCCCTCCCTTCCCTCAGGCTCTTCCATCAGCAACTGCTCTGTGGGAAGGATCCCAGGAGGAAGAGGGACATAGGCATATAGGACACTCTTATACTGAGTCAGATCATTGGTCCATCTAGCTCAGTATTGTCTACACTGACTGGCAGTGGCTCTTCAGGGTTTCAAGACTTGGGTCTCTCCCAGCCCTACTTGCAGATGCCGGGGATGGAACCTGGCACCTTCTGCATGCAAAGCAGCTGCCCTACCACTGAGCTATGGCCTTCTCCAGAGAGGGAGGCAGGCAAAGCAGAGCTCATAGCCTACTCCAGCTGGAATATCCCATCCCCTCTCACAGTGTCATTTACCACCCACTGCTCTCTGGGAAGGATCCCAACAAAGGGCTCTGTTTTAATGCTGTTATTGTGATTTTATTAATGTGTCTTTATGTTACCTGGAAGGATTTGTGTCCTAAAAAGTGATCATTAAATAAAATCTTCACCTCCTCCACACTGCACATTGCAACTTTCCCATCCACTGTGTGTCCATATGTACAAGGAGTCCTGCTGATGATCTGGGTCACTTCTGTTTTCCGCAGAGTAGTTTACAGGAATGGTGTATTCATAGTGGATCCCGTAGTTCTGGTCATGGAATAACAGCACCTGGTTGAGAGGGCAGGAGACAGATCTTTGCTGAGACTGGTATGGGGGGAAAGTCAAAATTAATAAATGAAAATTGCCAAAATGACAAAGCAACCAAGAAGAAGAAGAAGAAGAAAAAGAAGAAGAAGAAGAAGAAGAAGAAGAAGAAGAGTTTATTTGGTCAGGTGATTTGAGTGAAAGCCGAACAACAACTACAACCTGTTTTGGGGGATCAGAAGTCCTGTGGCCGTAAACCCATCTCTTCAGAAGAAATCAACTAGAAGGTGTGGATGCTTGATCTACTATTAAAAGAGGTGTCCACAAAAACCTTCAGATCTGGATTTAAGTTCAAGGCATTTTAAAAGTTAAAAAAAGGGCATGGCTGCTTTTTAATTAATTTAAGAAAATTAACATTGGAGTCTATGATAGCGCATGCATGCTCAGTAAGACCAACCATCAGTGTTCTAAAAGCCAGACTAACAGCTGTTTGGCTGTTTAGGGGGCCAAACCACCCCAGACTTTTATTCCACTTTAAACAGTCATGTTCCCCCAAAGAATCCTGGGAACTGTAGTTTGTGTAGGGTACTGAGAGGGGATGCCCTGTTCCCCTGACAGAGCTCCAGTGGCCAGAGTGATTTAACAGTCAGCCCCTCTTCCCAGAGAACTCTGGGGATTTAGCCCTGTGAGGGAATAGGACACCTATTCTGGGGGAAGCCATGACTGAAGTGGAATAAATGTTTAAAGGGGTATGATACTGCTTTAAATATACAATGCAGATGGGGGCCGAAGACATTTGGCCAGATAACCCTTGAGGCCCTTCCAGTCCTTTTAATTCTATGAAAGCAGGCACTCTTCACCCTTTCCCCTTCCTTTTGCTGATCAGTACGAAAACAGGCAAATATCTTTTGCAAGATGGGAAGAAATAAAGGACACATCTGTAGCTACAGAGGGAGGTTTATTAGTCTGAGTTGGAAGCCAAAGCTAAGACAAACCAGACAATAAGCTATAGTTCTAAAGCTTTTTGCAGGATCCAAAACACTAGGCCCTCTCCAGGGCAAGAAGCAAAGCCCCACCCTGCCCTGATTTAAGCAAACAAGATGCAAATGACTTTGCTATACAGGCGTGAAGGGAGCCTGATGGGTTTGGAAGCATCTCGGGGGCTGAGATTGCCTTCAGTTGCCAAGTGGAGGGCGGAAACAGATCTAGCTACACAAACACTCATTTATCCAAAAAACATACTTACAGAAACGCATTTGGAGAAATGCCTTGTATATTAAACAAAAAAAGAAAGGAGGAGAAGCAAGCTCATTTTTTTAAAAAAAGAGAGGGAAACAGAGATCCTTATTATCTTAATCTGGCTGGAGAAGCTAAGGGCTCATATGAAATCGGTTTCATGCAACTGTGTAACTGTGTGTAAGGATGGGATCCATTGGCCAGTGCCGCTTCAAAACCATTCTGTCTGTCTTATCAACATCATCATAATAAACAATTATTTACTACTACTACTACTGGTGATGCAATTCCTTTTTTTTTTTTGCAAATGCATTAATGGCTACACTCCAGCATGCCTAGGACTCTCTAACTTCCTCTGAGTGCACAGCTGTTGGGGGCACCTATGTTCCTTGTGAGGCAGAAATATGGCACCACCGGCCTGGGGTGTGTCTCGCACGAACCAAGTGAACATCAGAGAATATGCTCCTGTATCTTGTGCAACCCACTGGGTTTCTGTGGCATATGTTTAGGAGGCAAATTAATGTAGAAAGGGTTCCCTGAAGGTAGAACCAATGGTTTAGCTTTCCCTAACCTGGTGCTTTCCAGCTGTTTTGGACTACAACTCCCATCAGCCGAAATTAGCATGACCAGTGATCAGGAATGATGGGAGTTGTAGCCCCAAGCATCTGAAGGGCACTAGGTTGGGAAGGCTGGTTTAGACCATGTTGGTTATTTGCCCTCTTTATTATCATTATTTTCTATTTAAAATGTTTCTTAGACAAGTTCTTGAAGTGGCAAACAAAAGCAATAAAATCCACATATTACAAAGAATCAAATTATAATTAAATATCAAACCATGAAGAGCACATAATTAAAATCCCAGGCAAAAAGCTAACCACCTGTTCTTTGTGGGGGTTTTTGAATGTCAGCCATACTGTTCCCCTCTGGCAGATTTATATACAATAAACATATTTTCTCACATTCTAATGGTCATTGTTGGTGTATCCTCAGTTTTCATAACTCTGTTGGGTGTTCCCTTTTTCCTTTCCATGAGAAGTACATTGAAATAACAGCTCACGTGAGTGCCCCCCTATGGGTATCTATGGTTCTGTTTCGGAGCTGACCTTAAGGACCGTATTGGAATTGCACCCTTTTTCCATGGAGCTTATGGTTTATCCCATTTTAACCTCACTACAGTCTTGATGAGCACATTACCCTAAAAGAGAATGGCTTGCTCAAGATTACTCAGTGAGTTTCACAGCCAATCAGAGAATTCAAACCAAGTCCCCCTTGTCCAAGTTTCATGCTTTATGTATCACACACTAGATGGTTTTTTTTGGGGGGAGGGGAGGAGTTCTTCCTGTCTTTGTGACCACCACCTCTACCTCCCCTGTAGTTGAGGAAGCCACTGATTAATTCAGAATACCAAAAACCGACTTCATCATGATACAACACTGAAGACAGACAATGAAAAGATATGAAATTACCATCAAGTGAAGTGGTATTTTAGTTGGTCCTTTGGCAGAGATTTTCTCCCACAGACCTCTTCGCACATACCGGACAGTCGTCCCTGCGATCTGAAACTCACCAGGAAGTTCAATTTTCCAGTCACTATTAATGGATTTCTTACTGGAGTCTTTCAAAGCTGGAAAGAACCAAACAGCATGGGATGAAATGGGAAGCAAATCTGTCAGCAGAGAGGGGGAGAGAGAGACTGCTGTGGTCCAATTTCATTTGGGCAGGCAGATGTCTTTTTTTTCTGTATCCTAAGGACATCCTAAGGGCTTCCTATCCTCTTCCATCACTATAACCTAGTAGTGTCCACCAGACAGTGAGTGGCTGAAATGATATCTGCCCCATCCATTTTGCTAACCTAAACATTTCTATTTGACGTGCTAGCTTATTACATGCAGAGAAGGGTGTTTAAAAACAAAACAAAACATGGAGGAACATTCCAAAACGTGCTCTCCCTTCAGCTGCACTCTGAAATCTAGAATTCTACCACTGCAGTCTGTCTCATTTTGCATAAAATGTTGTTGGATACATGTGTTCATTGTAATGTGTGAATCAGCTCTAAGTCTCATAATTATTAGGTTTCACTTAGGGTCAGATGTTAATGATGCAATTATGGTAAAATAGAAAAGGGGTTTATTGCATTGAAATCAATGCCAGGATTTCGTGAAGCCATCAAAAAGGAACTGCTGTTGGTAGAAAAAGACCTTAATTAAACTATAGAATAAAGCATGCACACACAGAGCTATTTCAAAATAATTTTAAAATTTAGAACAGAAAATATCTGGAATTTCATCTACCGAGAGACGGTGTGGCAAAGTGGTTAGAGTATCAGACTGAGACCTGGGAGACCAGGGTTCAGATCCCCACTTGGCCATGAAGCACATTGGGTGACCTTGGCCTAGTCACTGCCCCTCAGCCTACCCTACCTTACAGGGTTGTTGTAAGGATAAATGAAGAGGGGGAGATCGATGTATGCCACATTGAGCTCCTTGGAGGAGAGGTGGGATATAAATGTGACAATAAAAAAATAAAAAAACTTCCTTTCACATACTTCTGTGCAGCACTCCCAACGATCTGCAGCTACTGAAAGATAGTGTTATTTGTGGGACTCTTTTCAGAGCTATATCCTCAAATTAATCGACTGATTGCCCTGTCCTTTGGAATGTATGTGACATTGTTCTACATATTTTGGACTGGAAAAAAGTGTGATTTGGAGGTGCAGGTGCAGAGCAAATTGGCAAACGCAGCTTAAGTAGGAATGGGGGAGAGCTTCGGTTCGGTTCAGATTTCAGTGCAAACCTACTTAATTCACACTCCCTGAAAAAATACACAAACCAAAGCACCAAAATGCGCATTGTTCCAAATTTTGTGATGCAGCTCTCCAGCCGAGTAACGTGCACAAAAATGTGTGTATTGTGGGAAAGTGAGCATAAAAATACATATGTTGGTGACAATTGACAAAAAAAAATATGCTAGAGAAATGGGCTTGCAGAAATGAGTATATCAAGCAAAATTAGCAAAACTGCTTACAAAAATATGTATATTTAGGGAAAATTCACACTAAAATCAATTTTCAGGAGGACATTTATTCAAATAAATATTCACAAACTGCTGTGAAAATGTGGAGAACTGAAGTTAAGATTGGAAAAATTGTTTTAATGTTGATTTGTAGATTGTTGTAACCCACTCTGGGACCTGCTTGTGAAGTACATGCAATAATAAAAATGACAACAACAACAACAACAATAATAATACTAATAATACTAATAATGCATCTATTTACATTAGCAAATTGTATGCCAATTAAACCTTTCATTACTGTAACTGCAGCCCCTGGTTTTTAATTAAACCGCTGACAGGTCTCTTTCTCTGTGCCCAACTCTTCGAAGCATCTCCACTTCCTCCCGGATATGAATCGCCCCCATCAGCCTGTCCTCCAAGCCTGAGTCAAGTCCAGTCTTTCTCTCCACTCAGACTCCTTCCCATTCAGTTCCCGGCTTTCTGGATACAAACTGTAAGGCATTTCCTGTTCAAGGTAGTTTTGCAAAAGGCAACCGAGCCAGGCAGCGTGGGATGGACGTGGGAGGGAAAGAACTGCTCCCAGCAAATGGAACATCAATTCAACATGAAGCTGGGTTCATTCCCTAAGCGCCCTACCCAGTCCGCAGTGGAAACAAGACCTACTTGGCCTAAACACTGAAAGTGTAATTAGCTCCAGCCATCACTCCAACATTAAACACAGCTATGTTTGCACAAACCTCAGGCCTTATTAAAGTTACAGTGGCAGGAAATTGTCGTACTTTGATTTCCCAATTATCCTGCTTACCCAGCTGGATGCCTGCCCGTGTTTTGCTGTAAGGCTTTTATAACAAAGCTTTCAATCTCTGAGCTCGGAGGTAGTAGTAAAACTTAGAACACACAGGGAACACTCTTTGGAAGACTGCAGGTTTTGCTCATCCGTGAACCCCTGCGCATGCAGTGGAGTGAAGCAAAATGTTCCCAGCATTTCACAGACAAGCATTTCCCCCACTTTTGTATTTCAGCACTCACCTGGTAGCCCCAGGCCACCAGGGATTCCATACAGGTGAATGCTTGGAATTCTATGCAGGCAAGTGAGTGGGCTTCATTCCTCTTCCGTCCTCAGCTTTCTCCAGATGGGCAAGCAGAGGAGGGGAGCCCTCTCCTTTGCACTGATCTTAGAAATAGAGGCGGGTGAATCTGTCAATTTTGGAACAGAGAGTTGTGTGCTAGGTAGAGATGGAGGACTCTGTCCATTTCGATTCTGTTTCTCATTTTTCCATCACAAATTCTGTTCTCCACATTTCTGCAGCAATTTGCAAATTTATTTTAAAAAACTCATCTTTATTTTAGTATGACTTTCTCCTAATAAACACATTTTATATGCAATTTTTACTAATATACACAATTTTGCAAAGCAATTTCCCCAAATATGATGCATTTTATATGTTATTTCCTCTAATATGCATCTTTCCTCTATATATGCTTTTTTGCAGACAATACTTGGCTACAGCATTGCATTGCAAAATTCATAAAAAAGCAAATTTTGAAGGACTCTGTGCTTCGCTATACGGAGTGTTGTGAAAACTGTGAATTAGGTAGGTTCACCTTTAAATGCAAACTGAATTCAACTTCCATCCCTACTTAGAACTACAGAGAACTGTGCATTTCTCCTCGACTTCCTGCTAGCCCAAGCAGGGAAGTAACTTTTGTAGGGTTATTTGCAAGGCTGGTTTCCTCTCTTCTCCCATGCCCCACTTCCATCCTGGGCCTGGGCTGAAGCATAGCTGTCCATCCTTGATGTCTTCTAGTTGGGAAAAAGATGGAGGGATTGAGAAAAAAATCTATGTGGTTGCCAGGCAAAGCACAAGCAACAGTGTCCAGTCAGTTCCACTTGACCCACTTCTAGAATGGTATCTGTGTCTTATTGGGTTGGGAGAAAAGATTTTAATAAGGACAGGGAAAAATTATCAACATGTCCCCAAAGCCTGTTTGGGGACATATCCAGGGCTTTTTCTGTGACAGTACTCACCAGTACGGAGTACCGGCACTTATTTTTGGCCGCCAATGCCAGCCATTTTGTGTTGCCACCCATGGTGCTTTTATCAAGGTCTGCGTATCAGCATCTCAAGTTTTTTTAACCAAAAAAGCACTGAACATATCACTGAGTAAAGTGCTAAAGAGAAAAAAGGTGTATTTTAAGAGTCTGTTAGTGTTGCTTTTTAAAAACTTTACAGCACTATAGTGATGTTATAAACCACGATCAAGCAGTCATCCCTTTTAAACACACACACACACAGATACGGATGTGTGTCTTTGGCAGGCTCATCTAATACCTAAGTGCATTTAAGCAGTAGTGTAGTGGCAAATGCAGAAGTGCAGGGTCCCTTCATGATAGTCACACCACACTCCCTCATAGCCACACCCCTTTTTTCACTTTCCCTCATCTCTCTTGCTGTCAATGTCATCTCCGAGTGTACACTTCACTACAAGAGATGCCCATAGGAGCCAATCAGCATGAAAGGGGAGGCTGTGTGTTAGCTACTGAGAAGTGTCTTTTCAATGGCTGATTCACCTCCTTTCACTCTGATTGGCTCAAATCACCACAAAAGAACTTCTCAGTGGCTAACATGCTTTTTTGTCATGCTGACTGGCTTGCACATAGGGACCTGGCTGGGACCCTGCTTTCCAAAAAGTAAGGGGTCTACGGCCCACGGCCCCGTGACCCTGGATGACTACACTCTTGCATTTCAGTTGTTTATAACAGTAACAAGCAAAACCACTCTGTGTTTCTTCACACTGTGGGTAAAAGTCAGATGGAACTTTTTAAGTGCTGTGAGGTTGCTCTGGAAGCACCTTTACTGCATTCAGCCCAAACAAACCTTTCCGGGGTTGAGCCCCGGGAAAAAAAATAAGTTCTGTAAGTCTGTAGCATAAACATGCTGTGTATTGTAGTAATTGGCTGGCCCACCATGATGTCACTCAGCCCATCCCCCCAAATCTCCATCATATCCTTGGAGCAGTTTTGACCTTTAACTTAAAAAAAAAAGGCAACAAATGAATGGTTAGATGAATGAATGTTTTTAAAAGGTGAACAGCCAGGCTGAAGAGCAAAGACTGCCATTCAGGCTGGCAAATGATTCCCTGGTATGCAGATTTATCTTTTCAGCTGCGGAACTGGGAGGAAACTGGGCTTGTCCTGTGGATGCAATATGAGCTACATTATGTCTGTCTTCACCTGAAGTGACATCTGACAAACCTCAGCTGGCAGTAAGCGTCCAAATCAATCCAACCAAGACAAATAAAATTGCTGGCTTCCAAAAGCAGGGCTTGCGATGCTCCAGAACACTGGCACTCATTGTTCTCCAAAACTTTGCTACGTCAAAGTCTTCCATGTAGGCGTAATTTTAATCCACAAAACAGGCTGCCATGTAAGCAGGAATGAAAGCAGTAGCAGCCAAGAGATCAAAGAATGGCACACTGTAATCTTGGATGCTACTCAGCTTTCTGGAGGAGGCGATCCTGCAAAATGTGGTAGTTGTTATAGAATGCAGCTTCCGGAACATCCCAACTCTCATTTACAAAACAAAAACAAGACTCCAGCCCTTATGGATGTGAAATAGGCCTGAAAGTGTGTGGGGAATGTCTAGATTAGAGAAATTACAAAAGCTAAAGAGATGGCTGGCGCTTTTCAGTGATCAGATGCTCCTTGCCTCTTCAAACAAGAAGCAGAGCTGAATAAATAAATAGGCAAAAAGAACAAATATGTAGATCTGCATAATTTATACAGGTTGCACAGCTCAGGGTTTTCTGGGTATTAAATTTTGAGGAAGGCCTCAGGAGAAGATCTAAGGGTCCTGGTAGGTTCCAACTAGTAGAGGCATTCCAGCAGGTATTGGGGTCCTGAGCTGTAAACATGAACCACCTTATGATACACTATAACATTCTGTTGCACTATTAGTAGTAGTAATAATAAATGTAATAAATAAATTTTGTTGTTGTCAGTGATGATGATTATGATATATATATAGTAGTTTATGTATTTTAATTTATTTTAATGTTTTTGTGATTTTACTGTTTACAATTTTATTATGTACACGATTGATTTTATTTTTGTAAGCTGCCCTGAGTGGCGGGATAGAAATCTTTTAAATAAATAAATAATAAATAATGTTTAATAAATAGATGTAGCTATCACTGTATACATGCCCTGCACCAGTTGTTGTTTTTAAATCAGCTCACATTTATCAGCCCCTGGGAGGATGGGAGATCAAATAGCAATGGCATTTGACAGCCACTTCAAGAAATCGTTATTATTTCTTCCCCAAATCACTTACATTGTGTTGTACCCAATGTTAGTCCTATTCAGAGTAGACCCATTGTAATGGACACAACTAATTTCAATGGGTGTACTCTGAGGATAATACAGGCGGGATGCAACTGATTGCCTTTCAAAATAATAAAATGAAAGATAAAGGGAAGTGGTCAAATCAAGTCATCAGTGCTTTTTCTCTCTTTTACCCAGAAAACTGTGGGCAGGTTTATCCTCCGTCACACGGATCCGTCGTGCCCCAGCAGGGATTATTGCTGCTTCGATGTAACCTGGGGCAAATGAAAAGAACACATAGATCATAGTATCCCAAAAAGTACATAATTGGGAAAACAAGACAGTGGATCTTTGTGATTTAACATCAAGACTTCATTTTTAAAAAACCAATTCCAATTCGCATTTTGAAATATTATGACATGTGGAGGCATGCAAGTTTCAGTGTTGTGAACGATGACCTGAAGAGGAGGAAGAAAATCTCAGTGTGCATATTTAAATATGCTTCCAAGTGACTGAGACTACGATGAATTACGTTCCATTTGGTCAATGTGCTTAGTGCTTGTTTACATTGTCAGAGCCATGGCAGGTTGCTTCAGGAATTGTAGACATAGGCTTGTTATCCTAAATGCTTTCTTCAGGACCAGTGCCAGGCATGACTGGGCCCTTGGGCACCAGCCTGCCCAGGTCCATGGCACCCACCCGCACCTACCTCTCCTGCTGCAGTAAACGCTGGCCATGCTGCATGCGCATGCTTGACATCAACCAAGATGGCTACAGCTTCAGCACCTTGGACAGCTCACTGAAAGTTCAGCCCAAACCCCGGAGCAGATTCCACTGTCCCACTGACATGGAGCCATCAGCAGCCACTACCTATTTCAGTCGTTTCCCCTTTTGTTTTCCTCTTACTCTCCTATCCCCAGTTTGCATTTGCACCTGCGTGCACATTACCGTTTTCATTTTCTTCTCCCCTTCTCAGGTTACCAAGAGATGCAGCCTGACCCCACCCCTAAGGGAAAACTGAAAACACAGTGGCAGCAGGAATCTGAATAAAGACACCTGTGAAGGCCAACTGGATGAATCCATAAGTTCAGTAATAATAATTGGCTTGCATATAGGGATGCGCAAATGTGTCAATGTTGGCTTCTCGTTTTTCTAATCTTCTGTTCAGTTCCACCTCAGTGTGCGAACTTTATTTTTAAAGTCCTCGTGAAAATTTATCAGCATTTTAGTGCATATTTGTCCTAATGCATATTTTTTCATAGAATTTTGCCTAACACTCACATTTTAAAAAATTGATTTTCCCTTATACAATGCACTGATGTATGTTATTCGCACTAACCCATGCATTTTTATGTGCACCTTCCCCCATGCATTTTTTTTACACACTTGTGCAGTTGGAAAACTGCATCGCAACATTTTGAAACGGCACATTTCGACAGATAGCTGAATTTCTGTTCACATAATATTTCAGCAAGTGCAAATTAGAAAAGTGCTCATTAAAATGTGAACCGAACGGAATTTCTCCCCCAACCCGCGTGATATGGAGTGGTTTTTTTAAAATACAGTTTTACCAAAATTATGTATCCCATAAGAGTCAAAGGAAACAGATGTTTGACATATAGCATGGTGTTGTAGTTTGTTTTGTTTTGGTGTTGTCCAACTCAAGATACTAAAATGACATTGCAACCACCAGAGACTAAAATGGCAAAAATCTTTTGGTGAACATCATGCACTGACAGAGAAACCCAACCAACCAACAGTGACACATGAGCACCCAGGAGACTATTGATTTCAAACGCGACACTACTGCTGAAAAGCCAGACACCCTACATTCACACCCTGTCACCAGTGTTCAGACGACACTTTGGAACATGCCCAAAACCTACAGTGGCTTACCTTAATTTTATTTATTTTTTATTATAAAATGAAAGCATGGGATTAACCCAAGTTGCATTTTGCCTGGACCCTCCATGGCTTCCAAGCTAGAACTAGATCTTGGGGCAATCCACATGCATCTAAGTTTGTGGCATGAAATGACTTAACTTGCTGGACAAATCCAAACTATCAACATTCACAAGAAACTGGAAAATTCACCACAACAGAAGAATATTAGAAGCAAAAAAACCCACTTTCTTCTTCGCCACTTCTAAATTGAAGTTAAGACAGGAAAGCCAGGCTACCGATTCATACGCCTGGTCGGTGTTCTAATCAATTCATTTAAAACTAAAATCAATCCTGTTATTGGTTGCGCTGTTACCACAAATCAGGATGGCTTTGCCTTTACAGGTTCTTTTGTTTTACAGTATGTTTGTCCAGATGTAACATGTAGGAAAGCATATCTTTAATGGAGGGTTTTGTTTTTTTCATCTCTGACAACTATGGGCTTCCAGCCACGCTAGACGTGATGTTAAATGCACTATTGGCAACCCCACCTGTCAAAAAAAAAAAAGTTGATAGCAGGCACTAGGGATGAAAGGATCTGTCAATGTTTTCGTTCTTTCAATTTCTCATTTTTCCATTCTTAAATTCAGTTCACCACATTTCTGCAGGAATTTGTGGGTTTTTTTTTTCTTTTTAAAAAATTCTCATGAAAATTCTTCAGCATTTTAGGGTGCAGTTCTCCTAATAAATACATTTTTGCATGCAGTTGTGACCCGTGCACACATTTTTTCAAGCAATTTCTCCTGATGTAATGCATTTTTGTATGTTATTTTTATGAATATAATCTTTTCATGCACACTTCCCCCAATATATGTATTTCTGTAAACACTTTGGTTGGAGAACTGCATTCCAAAGTTCAGATAAGTGGAAATTTTGAAGAATGGCTGTTTTTTCAGTTCTCAGATTGTTTCAGAAGGTGCCAACAGATAGGTTCAGCTTTAAATGCAAATTGAATCAAACCTCCCCTGTACCAAGCAGATACACACCTCCACTCTCCCAATTTTTTTCAGGGCTGCACCACACAGGGAGGGGAGGTTTAACCCTTTCCTCCCTCATCACTCTCCCAATGAACCTCCTCTCCTCCCGACATACCCACTTGCTATTAATTATGGGAAGCCTCTGTTAGTGCCAACTGGAATTTCTATTCTGCGGTAACAGCAGATTCAGGGAGAGGTTTCAGTGGGAGCACAGCAGGGAAGATGGGGCTAAACCTCCCCTCCCCCCACGCTGGGGTCTCAACAAAACTCCCTCCATGTCTGCCCCCCCTTTTTTAGAAATTTCAACTATGGTTGCCAATGATGCATTTAGCTGCTATAATGCCTCGTTTGGCCAGCAGAGTTCATTTCAACTGTGTCAAATAGGGATGGAAATATCTGTCAATTTTGGTTCTCACCATTTCTCAGTTTTACAATCTTAAATTCAGTTCTCCACATTTCTGCAGCAATTTGTGGGTTGTGGTAGGTTTTTTTAAAAAAATAACCTCATGAAAATTCTTCAGCATTTTAGTGCAAATTTCTCCTAATAAACACATTTCTGTGGGTGGCTTTGACTAATGCACACATTTTTGCAAGCAATTTCTTCTAATATGGTTCATTTTTGTATGCTATTTTCACTAAAATATTCATTTTTCCCTCTCTTTTACACAATATATGCATTTTTGTAAACATTAGATAGAGAACTGCATTGCACAATTTGGATAATTGTGAATTTCAAGGGATGCTTGTGTTTCACTGTTTCATATTGTTGCGGAAAGTGCAAATTTGATAGATTCAGCTTTAAATGCAAACTTAATCAAATTTCTCCTCTATCCCTAATGTCCATCAGCCCTGATTATCCATTGCAAAATCAGTGTCATTCCATGACTGTCTTGGAACATTGCTGGCTTATGCACAGATAACTAAGTTTCTATGGACTATTCAAGAATTATGGCATTTAGATTTAGTAGCTCAACAGTGTGGCACCGTTAGCTTGTGTCATGTTTCAGACGCAAACATTAATTGACTTTGGGAAAGTATATTTTAAAAATTTCTGCATGGTTTTATGTATGCTTTTTATTTCTAAATCAATGTAATCTGCCTCGGGACCCGCATTCCAGGTGAGAGGCAGACAACAAAAATAAATGTATTATTATTTATTAAGTGTCAACACTTCAGCCTCCCAGAGACAATATAACAACAATATGTAGCATGGGAAGTGAAGCCCCTCTCAAACCATTTTCAGTGCTTTTTAGAGCTGTTGCTTGATTTCAGATTCAGTGTACATCTGAAAATATAAAGTGTGAATGAGGCAAATGGGTGATTGACAACACCGTGCAGGTTCAAATGCCAGAGAATCAGGATTGGCTGATGCTCCTTGTTGAGTATATACTTAGTTTTTGACAGTATAATTGTGAAACAGCTTGCCACCATTATAGCTTCTGTGCTTCTAAATCTAACACCACGCCCATACCATACATTTAAAGAACTCTTATACCACTTTCACAGATGTGGAAAATCCTGGAAACTATAGTTTGTTAAGGATGTTGGGAATTGTAGCTCTGTGATGTCAGCTGCCACAAAAATCTATCATTTCCAGGATTTTTGGGGGGAAGCCATGACTTTTAAAGTGGTATAAGAGTTCTTTAAATGTATGGTATGCACGTGACCTAACTTTTTGCAGGGTTCCCACTAAAACTCTTGGGCATGTTCCTTTGGACAAAAAAGGAAAAGGCTGGAAATTTTAGTAACAACAGATTATAGAAATCTAACCCTGGTGTGGATTCAATAAAAGTACTGTATAGACATGCAAACTCACATTTCCACCGTTGCCCTCTGGGGCTTTAAGATTTATTCATATGTTGCTTCCCAAGGGATTAATAAATGAATGGAAATAAGCCTGCCAATATTTTGAAAAATGCAGCCCTTAATACCTTTTCTATTATATGTAAGTCACAATTCCTTTAGCACTTCGTACCTGCAGTTTCCCCACTAGAAAGATCAACAAATCTCCATTACTTTGACCAGCTCAAGTGTCAGAGCTGGAATCATGGCATTCCTTATTTTCAAGTTATCCTGCCTATAATTTTAGGCTACAATTATTTGGGTTTGACAGTATTCACTATCAAGCAATTATACCATCCCACAATAGCATAATGTCCCATTTCTCCCCCACACCCCCATCAACTCTGGAGCGCTTTTGTTCCGAGGATGATGCTTTGAAACTCTTGGAGGGACACCTTATTATTTGCTAATTCATAGCATTCTGCACAAGGGTGCTCCACCTCAGGGACACCTCTCTCTTTTTGGCATGCGAAGATCTTTCTGGATAGCCTGCATTACATCAGTGCTTCGGGAATGCAAAACTGTGATTGAAGAGAATCCTGCATACAAATTACATGGCAGGACTTGAATTGGAAGAGACCCCTGAACAGAGAGAGAGGGAGGAAGACTTTTGTCACTACGAAGGGTTAGCATGTGAAGGAAATCCCAGGGAGGGGAAAAAGCAAGGTTGTTGAGGAATTCCTATTACAAGGCAAAGCCGTTCTCCCCAGACAGTGAAAACCAGAGGTGATTTTCAGTGTGGAGGCTGGTATGGATCTTTCTGGAAAGTGATCTCTTAAGTGAAGAAGATATTTAGCCGTGGCTATACGTGCCGTAAAACTTGCAAATAGCTTTACGTTTCTTTCCACAGCATGTTGCAAATTGGGTGGCACAAAAGACACGTCCACTTCCAAAAGGAAAGCCGTACGGAATGAAGGCTTAGGGTTCCAATGTAGGTGCAACAGAAAGAGGCGCTTCCACTAGAACAAACCCATCAGTGGTGCCTTTGCACAGGTGGGGATGCCTGCATCCTACCAAGTGACTGGGGGGGGGGAGGGAACAAATCATACAAAGGCAGCACAGGCAAGGAAAAGACTGAGACTAGGTTGCCGAGTCAAGCACTTGGACATGCTTATTTTGCACCTGTCCTGAGAGAACTGCACTGGCTAATGGACCGTGTTCAAGGTCTTGTTCACATATAGAGCCCTCAACAACTTGGGACCAGGTTAACCTGAAAGACCACCTCCTCCTGTGTAGACCCATAGGATCGCTAGATCATCAGGGAAATTCTACTCATGGCATTGCACCCTACAATAATAGGGCAGGGATCTAAAACCAGGCATTTTTTGACCTTGTCCTGTGGAATCTCCTTGCCTGTGCCATGCATGAAGCAAGAACCATCAGTTGCTTCAGACGTCTTGCAAAGACTTTTTGCCCAGGCTTTTCCTGACCCATAAGACCAGTTCCTGTTGTATGTGTTTAAGTCTCCTGAATCTTTGTCTTGTATGCATTTACCTGTTTTTACACTGTTGTTGTATTGGTTTTAGGTTGTATTGTTGTTTTAATGGATATTGTTTCTACATTGTGCATAGTGTATACCACTTAGAGATTTTTAAAATATTAAGCTATTTTTAGAAATGCTTTTAAAATAAAATAAAATAAAGCAATTTCTTGTCATATAATGCATTTTTGTATGTTATTTTTACTCATATATTCATTTTTATGCATACTTTCCCCTAATATACAATTTTTTTTAAAAAAAGATTGGTTGGTTGGCGAACTGCATCGCAAAATTCGAAGAAGTGCAACTTTTGAGGGATGGCTGGGTTTCGGTTCTCATACTGTGAAATATAAGTGGAAATTTGATAGATTTGGCTTGCAATGCAAGCTGAATCAAATTCCTCGACCATCCCTAGTGGCAAGGCACCAGGGATCTTGACAGGGTGCGAGCGCAATGTCAGGAGCATTGGGTTGGCTGTGCCACACCACACTGAGCTCCCTGCTGCATTGCTCCTCCCCCTCTCGGCAACCGGCAGTGCCGTGCAGTGTTGAGAAGTCAGTAGAGCAACCCAGCCACACGTGTGCAACCCTGCCCACCACTACCGTATAGCAGCAGGGATGAGGAACTGCTGTCCCTCCACAAATTATTGTTGGACTCCAACTCCCATTTAGCCCCAGCTAGCATAGCCAATAGTCACAAAAGACAGAAGTTGTGGTACAATGACATTTGGGGAAAATAGGTCCCCCTAATGCTTATTTTTCAGTGTGTATTCCCTTTTTCCATTCAATATTCTAGCTCATTTTGAGAACCCAAATGAGGGAGATACAAGGCTGGGTGTGTGTCCTTGGGCAACATCCGTTTGCCCCATTTCTGCTCTGTGCTGCGCTTTGTGTAAGCATCTCAGCAGTGTGGCAGATGTATGGAATAACTAAGATTTTTATATCCATTGCTCTGCAGGACTATAGTAGCAGGACAATAAAGTTGGTGGGCTGCTCAGGCGAAGGCCATAATAAGCTAGCAACTTACCCTATTTATTCTTCCTGCAGGAAGCCACCATAGCTAAGAACCCTAACACAGAGAACGTGGTCCCTGACCATGTGGCTATTAGTCCTGGATCATAATTTGGTATAGTTTTAAATTCTGGCACGTGTACATTTAAAGAAATACATTACATTCACCTAGGCCTTGACTTCATTTGTTTATCTAGAATCAGACACTAGAGCTAAAATGTAGCCAACTCTAAAAGTTAAGAGTTGCATTAGAAGACCAAGGCAAAGAGCATGGATAATGAAGTTCCCAAGATGTGATTTTACTCAGAGGACAGCCAAAGGTTCCTTATAATGAAGGGACTTGTGTATTTTGTTTGCAATCTCAGCAAGGCTTGCTGAATCAATGCAAAAGACTTTCAAATTTATCCACAGCTGTTTATTTTTCTTTTTGCATAATGCCATTTCCACATTTTGATCCAACCAGTGGAGACTGAGGGAGAGTGAGAGAGAGAGAGAGAGAGAGAGAGAGAGCCAACACCAAACATTATCTACCCCAGAAGCACCACACAGAGCAACCAGGCATCTTACACGAAAAACACTTGGGGACTGCCTTTCCCTTTGTCATCACACACGTGGAAACCTTCTTACATTGACTATTGGATACTGAGAAGAAGAAAGGAATTGGCATAGGTTTAGTTACATCAATAGTGCTTGTTTTCACAAGCCAGCAATCACACAAGATGAGGTCAGGTTCTGTATTCAGTGGAGCTCAACATGCAGCTATTACCCAGCTGCATTTCAAGCAGCTTCCTGATATGTGCAAGGGCAACCTTTTCCAGAGCTGGCAAGTGTCACTCGGACCACAGGGTCAATAGTATCGTGCAATATAGTAGAATTCATAACCTGCTGCATTCTTTAAAACTGACTTAAATCTTTTATAAAATTTAAATATCTGACTCTCTACATTCAGTTAGAGCTTTCAGGATGCTTTACCTAACATGTCAAATTACAAGGCAGCTTAAAAAAATGCACAAAGAACAGCAGGAGACCGATAAGAGATTGGCAGCAATTAATGTTAGGAGCAAAACAATAGTAAAAGGCTCCAGCTGCCACCACTTTAACTACAGCACCACAGGGGACACAGAAGGGTGTGTCCCCTCCCCTCCCCCATTGCTGTCCTTGCAGATTGTGGCATTAACACAGTAGGGCCCCGCTTATCGGTGTTTCACATTCCAGCGTTCCGCTAATGCGTCATTTTCGCGCAACGCACCCCATTATAATCAATGGGGTTCCGCTTTATGGAGATTTCCGATTTACGGCGGGGGCCTGGTCCCTAACCCGCCGTATAAGCGGGGCCCTACTGTATATATTTTTTAAAGGCGGCATCATGCTGCCATCCATCACTAAGGTAAATACTACTGGAACTGGGCTCCTGCTGGGAGAAAGGGCAGGATATAAATCAAATAATAAATAAACTAACTGGTGAAACTGGTGAAATGGTTCAGGTCTGGCACCTCCACCACCACTCAGTTATTTCTGTTATAGTTCCACACAGCATCTGGACCAGCTCAACTTGTCGAACTTCCTCCTCCATTGATGTTTGATGCATTTTGCTTTTATGTTTGATGTACATTGCTCTGAGGTCCTTTGAAGGAAGGGCCAGTTCATAAACAGCCTAGCTAAATAAATAAATAAAAATCAAACAAGCTGCTTCACAGCCTTTCCTTGGCCCGAGCTTGGAGATATTAGGCGTTGCCATGAGTCATGGCAGGTGGCCAACATTAGGATAACATTCTGCAAAATGTTGCACCTCTTCAAAGTTAACCGCAGAGGAGCTTTGTTGAAATCAATAGGAACTGCATGACAGAACAGATCTTTGACATTTTTGTATGTTATATTATTTATTTTTTTAAGTCTTTGTTTCCAAAAAGAAATGAAAAGGAACTCAAGGTGGCTAATAAAACAGAAAACATCATTCTGTATTTAAAAACATATATCACATCCACTATGCCTAACACAGCAACAATAATAGAACCCCAGAATTAACATAGTAAAGCAACGACCATAACATTTTCAGGGAACTCCTTGAAAACCCTAACCAAGTTTCTTGAAACTCCTAACCAAAATTGTTCCTTGTCCACCACAAAAAAGAGAAAGAAAGAAAGAAAAAGACTGTGACTTGACTGAGCCCATGAGAAATGGAGGCCAGGGTGACCACTTATTATCACCAATAGGACAAAAGAGCACACAGGTTTGCATAAAATGTGTATATGCTAATTTAGCAATAATAATTATAATCTAAATCAGGGGTTCCCAAACTGTTGAACTAAGAACTGGATTTGGAGTTACTTCAGTCAACACCTATATCAATCTAAATGTCACACTGCTGTTAACAAGTTGGATTTCTGAACTTTGCCCTCAAAATGCAGCCCATGCTTTACCCTCTGCAAACACACGCTCTTTTGCATTTCAGTTTTCACATGCCAGGCTGTTGAGACTGCTCTGGGTCTACTCACCCATCCCTTTGGTGTGGTTGAAGTCTCCTTTCACCACTTTGCAGGTTTTGCCATCTCCGTTGCAGATACCACAACGATCTTCTTTGGCAGCTGAGCCAATGATCCCATCACAGCCAATTTTCTAATGATGACAGAGGTTCTTCATTATTTGGACGGAAACTATTTCTAAAGCAGGATGATTTGACTGAATGCCACAATGCGAAGAGATGTCAGAAAGGGTGTTGTTGGGTATGGCAAAAGGCAAACTATTATCCTACAATAGTCTTCAGAAAGGGAAGGCTACTTCCTTAGGATGTTGGCTGAGCAGCTTATCCTGCCCCAAAAACCCAGGAGTAAAATTACTAACAATATGCAGTATCTAAAGAGCTATTTAGTGAAGTCTAAGGCCCCATCAGGGGTGGTGCTGAGGCATGATGAAAATCCCTTTAAGGACATACAACCTCTTAGGCCCCATCTGCACTATCCATATGCACATTTTAAACTGTCATTGCTACCCCCAAAAGAAACCTGGGAACTGTAGTTTGTTAAGGGTGCTGATTGTGGTTAGGAAATCCCTATTCCCCTCACAGAGCTACAATTCCCAGCTGAAGAGCTTGGTATTCCTAAAGGGATTTTCATTCTCTCTCCCCCACCCCCACCCCCTGACTTTCTGAGGCATAATAAAAGCTGTTTTTGAAACTCTCCTCTGTTTCCAAAGTTTTCTATGAAGTATTTGGGGAGGGGGAAATGACACTTCTGATCAAGAAACAGATGTCAACAGCCTCATTTGGGTACACAGGATTGCGTGTTTGGTGCTTTGCCATTCATAGGGACATGAAGGCATTTTGATGGATAACTGGCCAGGTGCTTATCTAACGCCAGAGACAGATTTGTTTTGGAGAAAGTTGAAAGTGGTTTGAGAGAGGGTTTCTTCCCACAGTGTGCACAGATATTCCCTTCATGGCCTCCAATTTAACCAGTCTTGCAGGTTTCTTATATCACAAGCAAGCGAGAGATGCGGGGAGTAGGAGTGGGCACACACTGGCCGTACTGATCTCTCTTTCAAACCACCTTCAGCTCTCTGGCAGGAAAAAAAAGCCACTGTTGTCCCTCTCCAGCCAAGGTAGGTGAGAAACAGAAGAAGCTGCCTTACACAGAGTCAAGCCAGTGGTGGCTGGTGGCACCAATGTCAGTGGGGCAGTGGAATCCACTCCAGGTTTTAGCCTGAACTTTCAAGGAGCTGTCCAAGGTGCTTGAGCACTGGTCCATCTATGCTGACTGGCAGTGCTCTCCCAAGTTTCAGACGGAGATTTTTCACAAGAACTAGAGATGCCAGGAACTGAATCAAGAACTGAATTGAAGCATGCGCTATATAACTGAGAAACGGCCTTTCTCCTTCTTAAGAACATAGGAAGCTGTCTTACACCATTAGTCCATCTAGCTCAGAACTGTTGACACCAGGGGTGGAGAACCATTGGTTCTCCAGATATGACTGAACTATGACTCCCATCATCTCTGACAATTAGGGCAGATGGGAGTTGTTGTTCTGCAACATCTGGAGGGCCGAAGGTTCACCACACCTGGTCCACACTGACTGTCAGTGGCCCTCCACTATTTCAGATAGGAGTCTTTCCCAGCCCAGAATGTCGATGTATGGGATTGAACAAGGGGCCCTTTCCTTACAAAGGAAGTAGCTTTGCTACTGAGCTGTGGACTATCCCCATGTGGCACCTAACCGCAGCAGAGAAAGGATGTGCGCACAGAGTTTCCACTACCAACTCATTCATAAACCTCTTAAAAACCTTTGGTTCTTGAACCAATCTTTCCACATCTCACCAGTCCCAGATATGGAGTGAACTTTCTGCAGTTGTCATCGTCTCTCAGCATAGTTTATAACAGCTGCGCCCGAGTTTGAAGCCCAACTCGCTTTTTTCACGAGGTACCTCCGGAACTCAGGGACTTGTAAAGAATCTCATATGGTGCGGACAGCAGGTCACTGCTTGTTGGAAGATGGAAACATGCACCATCACGTAGGGCCTGATTTACTATCTATGGCTAAAGAGGGATGCTTTGAAAAGAAGACTGCTGTCTTAGCTACTGCTAAGAGAGCTGTTCACAGGAGGAAGAGGAGTAGGTATATTCCAAATTTGTTAGTGGCACTTATTTAGGGTAGAGATGAGAAATTATGTAAAGAGAATGCAGACCCACTTCTAGTTCCTATCTAGCTCTACTTCCATGCAGTTAAGAGTATTAAATGAGGGGCTCCTCTAGAAGTTCTGTTTATTCAGCATTCATTCTGATTTGTTTGCACAAAGCTTACACAGTGGTTAGATTCTGCCTGGTCTTTATTGAATATTCATCCTGATTTGTTTACGGGGTGGTTTGATGCACACTGTGCCCCCATTATATGCATTTTTGCACACATTACTTGGCTGGAAGCCTGCATTGCAAAATTCAGAGAAATGCGAATTTCAAAGGATGGCTGTTTCAGTTTGTGTATTGTTTTGGAAAGTGCAAATTTGATAAATTTGGCTCCTTCCAGCAGGAAGGGTAGGATATAAATTTAATAAATAAATAGCTGGAGCGAATTTCTCCCCCATCCCATGTCATGTGACCGTTATGGGTCTGATACAAGAGCAGTGAACCCACATTCTTCCCTTACCTTCCCCCCACGTGGTGTGAGTGCTGGGGCTGTGGTTGCAGTGGTGGCTATGCTGCTCCATTAAACCTGGCTACTGCTGGTCAGGGATTTGGATTGCATCCCAAGGGTCTTTTGGCTCCGATTTAGGTCAGAGCCATTGCGCTGTTGTGCTGGAAGCATGGTCTTATGATATTGGATGACTGCCTTTTGCAAAACATCTGTGATGGCCGTTAACAAAATTTTAGCTGCTGTTTAATCCCTCATTTTCAGAAATTTTTACATTCCATTGGGAAGGGCTTACATGTTGCAAGTAAAAAAGAAAAGAAAATCGTACTGGGGCAAGTTTCCAAAACTTGGGGAGGTGCGGGAAATTAGAGGTGCTCTTAATAAACACAGTTATTCTAACCTGATTCTCAAATCACTCTCATCTTTGGATATTTTCCAACACTCACATTCAACTTTAAGTTCTTTAAAGATGCTATTATTGAATTCAGCAACCAGCTGAGATGTTGAAAAGAGAGAATGACTGTATAAAGTTGAGAATAATGATCAGCAATGGGAACAGATGAATCGAGGGGGGGGGAATACTCCTGCCTATTAAAAGAACATGTGTGTGTTTGTGTGTAATAAACTCATGCAATGGTATTTTCTTTACTTATACTACAGTTTTACAACCAGGTCATATCCTCTGCTGGTGAAAACTGCAATTGGCTTTGGAAATGAAGCAAGAAGAGGCTGAGCATTGGGGGTGGGGGGAAGAGACTTTCTGGTTTCCAAGTTGCCTGGATCCAGGCCACTGGGGGCTTTAAAGATTAAAAACAGCACCCTGAATTGGACCAACAAACCGCATGGTAGCAAGTGGTGTTTGGGTAAGGTCCACAAACAATGCAAGCCAGGAGCAGGCTAGCTGCATCAAGACAGCTCTTTTACAGCTTTAGTCCTAAGAACTCAGGGAGCCAGCATGGCAAAGTGGTTAGAGTGTTGGACTGTGGCCTGGGAGACCAGGGGTCAAATCCCCACTTCACCATACAGCTCAAAGGGTGACCTTGGACCAGTCACCACCTCTCAGCCTAACCTACCTCACAGGGTTATTGTGAGGATAAAATGGAGAGGGGGAGAAACATGTATGCCATCTTGAGCTCCTTGGAGGAAAGTGGCATATAAATGCAATGAATAATATAAAATAAAATAAGAATTGGATACTTAGGCTGGATAGTTATTACAGAGACCCCAACCCTAGCAGCCCACTGAACATTCAGTCTTTGCTGGGAGGGACCATCATTCAGGGGCCAAACACATGCTCTGCATGCAAAAGATCCCAAAAGTGGCTTGCTGGGGGAGGGGGCAGAGCTGCCAGTCTAGTTTCTTGTTAGGTGGGTCGCTGTTGCTTACCGGGAAGGAGAGTGGGAGGGGAGAGGTGGCAGCCAGGTTTTTGCAGTGCAAACACACTGCCAGTCTCACTGGATTGGCTCTCCCAGCACATTTGTACTGTGTCAACATCCCCATTGCCGCCTCCTCTTGGTAGAAACAAGGAGGGGGAAAAGCACCAAGTAATGGTCACAAAGAGAAGAGATTGGCTCTGGTGCTTTGTAGATGATTTATTAAGTGCTCTATGCATTTTGGAGAAGTCTCTTTCTTCAGGAGCTAAAAACAAACATTCAGATTGACAAGATTAGTGTCTCAGAGACAACACTGTGGCCATTACTATAAGCATACTTTTATAACACATTTAATGTTAAAACTTAACTTCTTAAAAAACTTTTTAACATGAATTGCAGGTGGTTGCACCCATAATCATGTAACATAAAATGTTCCTGTACCCGGAGCATTAAACAGATAAGTAGTCTGAGAATTGCCATATTTCACCACAGGATGGCTATTAAAAAACAACAACTCCTACCCCTGTATGAAAGCTTGATGCCCTGAGAATTGTGTTCAGTGTGGGGCTTTTTATATGTTTGGTTTGGCTTGACATTCTGGCAGAGTAAAGAAAATACACATCTTCATAGGTCAGTACAGGGCGATGTTTATGTGGGATAGGAGGGATTTTTTTAAAAAAATAAAATAGCCATATTATGGATGCAACCACTTGCAATTCATGTTAAAAAAGTTTTTTAAGAAGTTAAGTTTTAACATTAAATGTGTTATAAAAGTATGTTCATTGTAATGGCCACAGTGTTGTCTCTAAGACACTAATCGTGTCAATTTGAACGTTTGTTTTCAGCTCCGGAAGAAAGATAAGACTTCTCCAAAATGTGTAGAGCACTTAATAAATAAATCATCTATGAAGCACCAGAGCCAGTCTCTTCTCTTTTTGACCATCCCCCTCTTGGTAAACAACAGTGACCCAGTGAGCCACTTCTGGGAGATCCCAGGTTCAACCCCTGACTTCTCCTGTTAAAAGGATCAGGGAACAGGCAATGTGAAACATTTGAAGTGCAGCACATGCCTGATACTGGAATCCCCAAGGAAAAGGCTTCAAAATGCTTCCTCGAAAGGGGAAGTTCCACGGGAACTGCTAAGGGACCTTATAGCAGGAGCAATTCCCGGAATCCAAAGAGACTTGCAGCTTAATTTCTCTGCTTGTTTTTAGTCAGGTGGGGAAGAGTTGGATCTTGTTTTCATGTATTTTAGGATGTTTTTATTGTTGTTTTTTAGATCTGTTTTTAATGTTTGTAGGTTGCTTTGAGTTTCATTTGGAAAAAAAGCAAATAATAATAATAGTAATGACAACAACAATAATAATATTGTTTAGAGAGGATAACAAAACAATTACTTCACCTGGCACTTGCCATGAACGCAGAGGTCAGCCTCATAAGGCCCACAGGGAGTTCCATCAACTACCCTGTCTGATACCAGCACCGGGGACTCCTTCCCAAATGCAGAGCAATACAGTTCACAGGGCTTATCTGAAACAACAAGAACCACCACCACAAATTAACCACATGAGAACACTGACTCTGCATAAAAAAGCACTTGAAAATGATTGGACAAGCATGCAATATAAAACATACAGTTTCAGATGACAGAGGATGAGGGCCAATAAACTGAGTCTGAATCTTAACAAGACGGAGGCACTGTGGGTTGGTGGTTCTTCTGTAGCCTGCTTTGGATGGGGTCGTACTCCCTCTGAAAGAGCAGGTCCGTAGTCTGGAGGTGCTCCTGGATCCATCTTTGTTGCTAGAGGCCCAGGTGACCTCAGTGACTAGGAGTGCTGTTTACCAGCTTTGGCTGGTAAGACAGCTGCAGCCACTTCTGGACTGGGATAGCCTGACCACTGTTGTCCATGCACTGGTAACCTCCAGGTTGGATTACTGTAAGGTGCTCTATGTGGGGCTGCCCTTGAGGTTGGTTCGGAAATTGCAGATGGTACAAAATGTGGCAGCATGACTGGGGAAGGGTATTGCCAACATGTTATCCCGTTGCTGAAAGAATTGCACTGGCTGCCCATTAGCTACCAGGCCAAGTTCAAGGTTCTAGTTTTGGTGTACAAAGCCCTATACAGCTTGGGGCCAGGATACCTGAAAGACCATCTTATCCCTTATATACCCAGTTGATCACTGCGCTCTGCAGCTGAGGGCATCCTGCAGATACCATCTTATCAGGAAGTCTGTTCCGCACAACATAGGAAATGGACCTTTAGTGTGGTGGCACCTCCCCTTTGGAATTCCCTCACCTTAAATATTAGACAGGCACCATCTCTGTTATCTTTTCAATGCTTACTGAAGACCTTCCTCTTTCAACAAGCCTTTTAAGTAGAGACCTTAACCCAGTCTGTGTTGGAATTGCTTTTTAATATGTTTTTAAGTGTTTTTTAAAGACGTTTTTAAAGCTTTTGTAAAAAGGATTTTCAAGATGTTTTGTTTTAATATATTTTAAAGTCTGTTTTTAAGATGTTTTAGAGTGGTTTTGTTTGCCGCCCTGGGCTCTTACTAGGAGGAAGGGTGGGATATACAAATAAATAAACTTACAAATAAATTAATAATAATAAAAATTCAAATTTGACACTGGATTTCCTATTTATTTGCTTTTTCCTGCCCTTGCAGATTGGGTTTTTTCCTAGCAGTTTTCCATGGCTGAAGAGGGTTTTTTACAACAAAAATTGCCTCAAAAATATTGATATTAATATTGATATTCCCATCAAATATTGACATTAATATTGATATTTCATTTAAAATATCATTTTTTAAAAAATGATGAACATTTGCTATTTCAAAAATTTCAATATTAATATCAATATTTTTGTAGAAAAACATGAATCTGTATTTATGGCAAAGGATGTCCAATGGAGCGAAAATTGAACCAGCACCAAAATGTGGATCCCATCCCTCGTATATTATGTTGTTGTGATCTACCCTGGGACCTTCTGATGAAGGCTGGGCAAGAAATCTTATAAATAAATCATAAAATAAAATACATTTCCTGCTGCAAATTACATGATACAAGTTCTCAGCACCAAAACAACAGTACTGACCAAAACAATTTTGTCATTTAAAAGCCAGCGCAGTACCTATTCTAAATGAATGGTCAAGCAGATGGTTCACACATCGCATTTCCTAGGGGTAAGTGCACAACAGTTTTAGCCATTCAGTTGGCATGGGCGTGTATGTTGTAAAGGCATGTTTCTGGCAGCATGCATCACACAGGAGCACTTGCCAGCTTGCTTCTTAACAGCGGCTCCCTGCTGCATGCAGCCACAGTGACAAACAACCAGTTGGTGCCATATAATAGTTGGATGGCACCTCAGACCGATTTAGAAACTGAAGGGCAGGAGTTAGGGAAAAGAAATATACAAGCGTGGGGAAATGTACCATCCATGATGGCTGCAGTCCAAAGGCTTTTCTTCTTATTGGAGTGTCTGTCATGAGACTGGCACTGTTGGTCTCGGAAAGTGGGCACCCCTTTCGGGCAGGGCAAGTTTTCACAAGCTGTGTGTTCGACACTTGTACCACGGCAGTTTTTGCCCCCAGGCCCAGGGCTATTAATGAAAAAAAAACAACATGTGTCAGTTTGAGCCTTGTTAGAGCTACACACCCAGGTATGGCATGTTGGAAGATTCAGGACAGACAAAAGAAAGTGCTTCTTCACGCAGTGCAGGTAAACTCTGGAATTCACTCTCACAAGAGGCAGTGATGGCCACCAACCTGGATGCCTTTAAAGGAGGATGAGAGAAATCCATGGAGGATAAGGCTATCAATGGCTACTAGCCATTATGGCTGTGCTCAGCTTGTGGTCAGAGGCTGCTTCTGAAAACCAGTTGCTGGAGGTTGTAGGAGGGGAGAGTGCTCTTGCACTCAGGTCCTGCTTGTGGGCTTCCCCCAGGCACCTAGTTGGCCACTGTGAGAACAGGATGCTGGACTAGACGGGCCACTAGCCTGATCCAGCAGGCTCTTCTTACGTTCTTAGGAATTGTGACAGCAGGGACCCCTTCTGAACCAAAGTAAGACACTTTTCAGTTTAGCGAGATGCTACGTATTTGTAAATTTGCTTAAGTGTCCACAGTATCTTTGCCATTTTTGTATGTTATGTTCACTAATACAAGCATTTATATGCACACTTTATCGCAATATATCCATTTTTGTACACATTATGTGACTGGCGAGCTGCACTGCAAAATTTGGATAAGTGTGAATTTTGAAGGATAGACGAGTTTCAGTTCACATATTGTTTCGGAAAATGCACATTTAGTACATTTGCTTACTGGGCTCCTTCTGGGACAAAGGTCGGGATAGAATGCACACTGAATTAAATTTCTTCCCCATCTCTACATCTCAAGTGTCAACCTGGCAGGGAACATTGCCATCATTAATGAATTCCCCAAACAAGATATTTTTAAAATCCTCATTCAATAGATTTGGACAGCAAATTAACCAGCTGCAGAAGAACAAGGAATGCAGACAGTGAATATAGAGAAAGTGAAACAGGATCACTTATGAGCCAAGAACTTACATGAGTAAAAGAATGTGAAAAATCAGCGCAAAAATCTGGTGCATTACAGAAAAAGGCACTGGAAAGATTTAGTGTTACTGAGGTTGAACACTAGATTCCTTGTCTGCTTAAGCAGTTCTTGTTGTCCCAGGATATCCACATATCATGTACCATCTAGGCAACTGTAGATGAGATCAGCACACTGCATGATAATGTCTGTGATTTTTCATAACATCAAGCCTTGAGCCCTGGGGACCTGAGTGATGCGGGCTGGGGAGTTAGCTTATCCACAAAACAACAACCTCCAGCCAAAGGAGGAAACTGCAAGGAAAAACCAGACGGAGCTACAGGGAAGCCTCCCAAAGTCATGGCTGCATCTTTTGTCCTCTTTCAGAACCTACTTTATTTATTTATCCCACCTGCCTTCTGTGAAACTCAAAGAAGCATACATGGGTTCTCCAGGACCAGCAGGCCTCCTTCCAAGGCATTGCCCAGCTCTGCTTTGGTTCAGAAAAGTGACTTCATTAGTAAGGGAAGGCCATAGCTCAGTGGTAGAGCATCTGCTTTGCATGCAGAAGGTCCCAGGTTCAAGCCCCGGCATCTCCAGGTAGGGCTGGAAGAGAACCCTGCCTGAAACCCTGGAGAACCACTGCCACTCAGGGTAGACAATACTGAGTAAGGTGCACTAACCATCTGCCTCAGCATAAGCAGGGCTGGTGCCAGGCCTGACTGGGGCCCCTAGGCACCAGCCTACTTGGGCCTGCAGTGCTATTCACCCCAACACCCCCTCCCAATTCAGGTGATGCGGGGCTTATATAGGTCCGCCTGCCCCACCTATCTCTAATGTCAGTGTACATGCCCCACATGCTATGCACACATGCCTGCCATCACCTAATATGGGGGTGTGTGTTAACCCCGTGGGGATGCCCCCTCCACCATCTTGGGCGATGGAAGGAATGCATGCGCACTGCACAGGGTGTGCCCACTGATGAGCTAATGCAACAGTTAAGTGAGGCAGCGTCAGGTCATATGACCTGATGCTGGGGGCACAACCTGGAGGCGCAGTGGTGCTGGGCCTGAGCATAAGGCAGCTTTCTATGTTCCATGAGATGCCCTCAGGCTTCAATGTCTCCTTGGAAGGAGTCAACTTACGGTGGATTGTCACATTTGCGTTGTCTGAATCTGGCACCGGTCCCACAAGTCCTGCTGCACATGCTCCACTGCCCCCACATGCTCCAGTCTCCATCTACATGTTCGGGGATGGGAGTTTTGCTGACACACTCTCCTGTTCGGCACCACTGGAACATAAGGGGCAGAGGTCAGAAGAACAGCATGGCCAATGACTTTGACACCGCATGTGCTCGAGACCCAAGAAACAGGCAGGAAAATGGCTACAAGGATGCAACTACGCACAAGTGGAAGCACTTGTAGAGCCAGAATAAAGAGAATTTTGTTTATTTACTACATTTATATCCCACCTTTCCTCCAAGGAGCTCAAGGTGACATACGTGCCCCTGCCTGCATTTTATCCTGACAACAATCCTATGAGGTGGGTTAGGCTAAGAGACAGAGACTTGGCCCAAAGTCACACAGTGAGTTTCATGGCTGAGTGAGGATTTGAACCTCATCTCTCAGGTTCTGGTCCAGCACTCTAACCACTACATCACACTTTGCTAGCTATGGTTGAGCACAACGACAACAAAAAGAGATTAAAGCTGTGCTTTGTAAGGATAGTGGAAACTGGATGCCTGGACTGACCCCTACAGAGAATGGTAAAAGATACGGATCTTTAATCGTGCTGAGCTTCTGAGTCCAGACGGCAGTAGCTGGCCAGCAGCTCATGTCTCTGATATTTTCTTCCTCCATCAGCATTATCCAATGGCTAAATTCTCTCTCTCTCTCTCTCTCTCTCTCTCTCTCTCTCTCTCTCTCTCTCCCTCCCTCCCTCCCTCCCTTCCTTGCTTTGCAAAGAAAGAAAGAAAGAAAGAAAGAAAGAAAGAAAGAAAGAAAGAAAGAAAGAAAGAAAGAAAGAAAGAAAGAAAGAAAGAAAGAAAGAAAGAAAGAAAGAAAGAAAGAAAGAAAGAAAGAAAGAAAGAAAGAAAGAAAGAAAGATTGTTATTAGGCAGCATATACTGTAAATGCAGTAAATAAACACCAGGCCTGGAGCCACACTGTTTGGGGTTACCTTGTCTGCTCCACATTCTGTGCCATCCAGAGGAGGGTCCAGTTTGGTTTTGCAAGATGCATCTCCTTCCACAAGGCACCAGAGACCGGCGCACATCAAATGCTGCCAACACAAAGGTAAAGGAGTTATTTGGTTAGGGGACACGGGCAAAGGTTTGTTGAGTTTCTCTCAGAGGCATCTCGTTGGCTTCTTTCTCAACACGGTTATATTTTCAAAGAAGAAATCAGCATTAAACAACCAGTAGAGAATCAGTGCTTATTCTTGAACTGAGGGAGGGAGAGTGGAAGTACACGTTCTGTTTCTACCAGTTTCCCCTCCTCTCATTCCCATCCTCCTTCTCCAAAGCAACCAAGTCCCACGCCTGTGGTCAACAATCTAGCTGCTTATTTGAAGCCAATACGGAAGCTTCAGCCTTTCTCATCTGTGCACTCTCTCTGCCCATTCTCTTTCTCTCCTTCCTCACTGCCCTTATTTACGTGGACTATTTCTGTGCTTCAGCTGAAATGCCTCCTGGGGTGGTTTCCAATGAAATCAGTACAACAACATAGAAAAAGACAGTCACCATCTCCCTTTGCACTACTCCTTTCACCAGTATTCCTTCCCTAGCCCTCCTCCCCTCCCCTTCACCACTACACTCCCTGCCCCTTTAGCCCCTCTGCCATCAAGGAATGTAGTCATCTAGGGTTGCGGGGGGTCATAGACTCGTCACTTTTTTGGGACCAGGGCCGCAGCCAAGTTTCCAATGTAGGAGCCGATCAGCATGAAAGAAGGGAGCTTGTTAGCCAATGAGACGAGTCCTTGTCCTTTCATGCTGACTGGAGCCAATCAGGTGAAAGGAGATGAGTCAGCCACTGAGAAGACTCTTCTCAGTAGCTAACACACAGCCTCCTTTTTTGTGCTGATTGACTCCTAGGGACGTCTGTTGTAGTGGAGTGTGGACTCGCAAGATGACAAGGACAGCAAGAGAGGTGAGGGAAAGGGGGCATGGCTATGACAGGGGCGTGGCATGACTATCATGAAGGGACCCTGCACTTCTGAATTTGCCATTACGCTACTGCTGCCATCATCATCTTTCCTAAGCCCTCTGCCTTTTCTGTCCTCTTATCCTTTTTTGGCCTGCTTCTGCTTGGCATGTGTGGATAGGTGTTGCAAGAGAGTCCTCTGGAGCCCTTTTGAAGCATTCACCTGAGCCCACTTAAGCTTAACATGTGGAGAGGGGCCAGAGGGGCACCCACACCCTGCCTCCGACATCCCCGGGTCACATGCTTAGTACAAAGGTCTGAAGAGGCTTTCAAAGTATGTTTGACCAGATGCACTTAAAAACCTCCTTGTGATTGGGAAACCAGTCTTATCAGGATATTTCTAAGAATGCCTGAAGAGGAGCCTGCACACTTTGGAACATTTAGGGTGGGGCTCGAGATGGGAGAGAAATTCAATTCAGTTTGCATTTACAGGTGAATATATCCAGTTCACTTTTTCTGAAACAATATGAGAACTGAAAAGTAGCCATCCTCCAAAAGTCATACTTATCTGAAGTTTGCAATGCAGTTCTCCAACAAAACAATGTTTACAAAAATGCATACATAAGGGGGAAGAGTGTATAAAATATATGAATATGTTAGTGAAAAGAACATACAAAATGCATTGTATCAGGAGAAATCGCTTGCAAATATGTGTACATTAGTCAAAACTGCATACACGGATGTGTTTATGAGCTGAAGAATTTTCATAATGATTTTTTTTAAAATTAATGAATGATCAGGACAGAAGAAACAGGCCTAGTACCACAGGAGGTAAGTAAAAATGTACTGCCTTCAAGTCAATTCCGACTTATGACGACCCTATGAACGGGGTTTTCGTGAGGCTGAGAGGCAGTGACTGGCCCAAGGTCACCCAGTGAGCTTCATGGCTATGTGGGGATTCGAACCCTGGTCTCCCAGGTGGTAGTCCAACACCTTAATCACTACATCACACTGGGTCTCTATGGCTGGAGAATTGCATCATAAAACTTGGCAAACTGCAAATTTGGAAGGACAGCTGTGTTTCAGTTTGTATATTGGTTTGAACAGTGTGAATTAGGTACATAGGAACATAGAATGTTGCCTTATACTGAGTCAAACCATTGGTCCATCTAGCTCAGTATTGTCTTCACTGATTGGCAGTGGTTCTCCGGGGCTTCGAGACTGGGGTCTTTCCTAACCCTACCAGGAGATGCCATGGATTGAACCTGGGACCTGCTGTATGCAAAGCAAGTGATCTACCACTGAGCTATAGCCCTTCCCCCAAGGTAGCTTCTCATTCAAATGCAAACAAAATCAATTTTCTCCTCCATCCTGAAGTATGCCTGAAGAGGAACCTGTATACCCTCCCACTGAACCTGACTAAGGACAATTTCGGATGGCCTCCAAGCAGCAACTGGGAGCTCATGTTTAATGACAATGCACAACCAAAGTAGTTCTGCTTTTGTTAAGGTTGGGGATTAAAAAGAAACCCTGCAAAGCTTTTTTTTTAACTTCACAATGTGTCTAATTGCTGTCCTTGTGTTTTATGTTTTTCATAAGTTGGGGTATTAAAAAGGACAACTTTGCTGTTTTATATCAAGCCTAAGTGTTCGCTTTCACTGCTTCTGTACAAGACTTTCCCCTTACTAGAAAATGTTTTTCCATTTTTTATTATTATTATTTTAAATAAAAATTGTATTACCACTCATTTTACACTCACTGGAATGTCTCAGAAAATGTTTGCATGGGTTTTAATTTGGCTGATTGTCAAAAAACACTCTGGCTTACCCAGAAAACTAGAGAGTCAGCAATAAATAAATAAATAAGCAAGCAAGCAAGCATTCCGGCTTAAGAAAAAAAGGTAAAAAGAGAAGGGAACAAACTTTAAATATAATTGTAAAATACAATGCTGGAATCAAAGAATATCAAAATAAAAAGTCTTTTTTTTTAAAAAAAAAAGATGGCTATAAATAAGCAAAAAATCTGAGAGACTGAAGGTTTTAGACAGGGATCATTCCTAATAGGACAGGGAGATGCCAGGGATCGAAACTGAGACCGTCTCCATGCAAGGCAGATGCTCTACCACAAAGCTACAGCCCGTTCCCTTAGCTGCCAAGGACTTCCAGGCTTTCCTGGAGCTACAGCTTGAAAACTAGAGTTTGCTGTATTCCATTTAGTGAGCATTTGCAGTATTCACATACCAATAATCATGTGCCCACACACATCCTGCTTAACTTACACTTCTGAAGAACGACAAGGTCAAAGTGCATTGTAGCAAGCTCTTTAATGAGATGCTATAAATCTTGGGGGGGAGGGAACCAGCTAGAGCTGGGATAAAGGGGCTCATCTTTTTGCCATTACACTGAAATATGAAGACGAGAGAGAGCCAGAGCAATGTAGCAAATTCCTTTTTTAAAAAACAAAAAAACTACATAGATATAAAACATTCTGCTCCAATCATCCAGTTTACACTGGATACAGAACAGAGGTGAATAATGTGGGGCACATACAAGATCTATGAGCTGCTATTTTCCTTTCAAACAATTGCCTTGGCATGAGAGAAGGCACAAATCCAGTTTAAGTTTTTCCCCCCAATGATGCCCATTTTAAAAAGTTTGGCCTTGTAAATCCAACAGCTGGTATTACCACCCGCAGTACAGGATGACTTTCCCCCCCCGCAGTAGATTTGGTTTTTACTCTTACTCAGCCTTCAAAACAAAAATGGTATCCCAGAATCCTCTTTGTAAGACAAATAGGGCACTATTATTTACCACTCCCTCTCTTTTTGGGTGTCACATAGTACAGGAAATATCATGAGACAAATGGTAGCTTCCAAAGGTAGAGAAGCCCTAACTAGAGATTCAGGAAGGCATTGCTGTCCGTTCCACCCTGTATTTGTCGCATGCAGCGCTGTTTCCATTCTCCTACAGTTCGTCTTCTGCCCCAAACTACATTATTTGTTTTGCAGGCCTCTGTGGTGAAATTGGGTAACTTCTATAATTTACATAATTAACTATGAGAGAAACAGAGAGATTTATCAACATGCACATTTCAGTGTTTTATCAATATGCATGTGCACACAGATGTAAACAAAGTGAAAGCTGTGGCAAATTGTGCTTTCTCCAATTTCAGAAATTCTCCCAATTAAAGTGGAATTTTGAAGGAGCTGAGAGTAGGGCAGAGTGAACCCCTGGGACATTAAATGGAACAGAATAGGAGAAAACATTCTGCTCATCTCTGTTCTCAGGTGGGGGTCTCTCCTAGGCCTGCTCCCAGCTCAGAGGCTCTGCTCTGACTCTCTGGTAAGAACTATTAGTCTGATGGGCACCTGGCACAGGGCCTTTTGCAAGGTAGCCCCACAGCTTTGCAACTCCATCACTAGGGAGGTACATATGGCCTCTTTGTTGCTGGGTTTTAACAGAGCCTTGGGAAACGTTTTTATTCCAGTTGTTTAACTAAATTGCTGTGCTGAGAATTTTTAACTGCTGTAGTTTTTTATTTTAATTCTGAAAATGTATTGTTTGTGTTTTGTTGCGGTTTGATGTTTTATATAGTTCTGTATTTTTCTAGAAGCCACACTGCAATGGCAGCGCACTCTGAAAAGTAGGATAGAAATTCACTGAATTAATAAAAACACTGCTTGGAGATTTTAAAATATTAAGCAGTATATAAATGTTTTACATAAATAAATAAGTAATACTGTTTTAACAGGAGATGCCCAGGACTGAACTTGGGATCTTACAAATGCAAAGCATGTATTCTACCTCTCTTCTGGCTCGTGGCCAACAGGTGTAAAAGCCCAGAGAGGTGATACTCAGTTCTGACATATATATTCTGAGATCATCTGAAGAAATATGAACCAGCATAACTTTTCTTTTACTGAATGTGATCGTTTTAATTCTTTTTAAAAACACACACATCAAGTCACAACAAAACTGAGCAGGGCTGATTTGTTCAAAGTTGCTTCCTTTTTGTAATAAATATTTATTGTGAAATGTTTATTGCATTTATGTTTTGTTTTTAATATATCATTTTATTGTACAAAAATATTACATCATCACTGGCTAAAAGAATAGCTTGCCAATATTGTCTGCAACTTGCCCCAACTTCTACTCTTCCCTCACTCTCCTTATTTCTTGTAGATATTTTAGAGGATAGAATACTAACCCTAAAGACATCTACTTCGAAAGCAGTTGCATTCCAACATAACTTATTTCCAAATAAGTCCACTGAGGATCACAGCCTTAAGGGTCACATTCATGGTTGAACAAGGAAGTCCCAGTTTATAGTAGGGACGACATCTGTTGGCCGATACTATTTCGAAAGCATCTGCTACTTTTACTGGTCCAATTTTTCCTCTCCCCCAAAATATTGATATTTCTATTGATAAAGGAAAAGAAAGTGGCTTTACCACCTCCTCTGCTGTGGCTGAGGCGGGTCAGTTTTCAAGTTAGCAAGCAGGGACTGCCTGTTTTCCTTTTGGAAAGGAAAGAGAAAAGCACCTTTCAGTGGGCCCCCAACTCCAACCTCCTCCTTTCAAGCCCCAAGTCCTTAATGTGAACGAGACTTGGCTTGCTCGCTTCCACATAGATCTATCTTGGGTTATTCAAGTGGAGGGGGATGACATTTTGAGAGAGAGAGAGAGAGAGAGCTGTACTGTTGTGCTGTACTGTGAGTAAAATCAATAAAAGAACAATATATTTGAGGAAATATTCAAGGGGAAAAAATCCAGTGTCAAGGGAAAGCCACTGAAGTTCAGAACAAACAGGATTGCTCTGCAAACATAGAGAATATGCACCATTGAAAAATCCAGTGCTAAATCCAGCGGAATTCAGCAGAATTCTCACCTGGTTTATAGACACACTCAGTGGCCTCACGTACAAAAATACTATGGGCCAAACTAGATGTGATGCTAAACTTGCAGTTTTTTAAAAAAGAAATGTTATTAGCCACTAGCCATTAATAGAGTGGGGATTTTAAAAAAAAATCATGTGGGGAAGAGGGGTTAACGCTTTCCTCCTTGTTGCTGACCTGACACTGCCACTCTCCCATCAGATGCTGTGGGGGAAAGGATTTTGGCAAGGGCAAAAGGGTTAACCTCTTTTAGAGATAGAAGGATCTGTCAATTTTGGTTCTCATTTTTCCAGTCTGAAATTCAGTTCTCCCGGTTTCTGCAGCAATTTGTGATTTTTTTTTTAAATCCTCATGCAATGTGTAATTTAAAAAAAAAAAATCCTCATGAAAATCTTCAGCATTTCAGTGCAAGTTTCTCCTAATAAACACATTTTTGTCTGCAGTTTTGACTAATGCACACATTTCTGCAGCAATTCCTCATAAAGCATTTTTCCATGTTATTTTCACTAATTTTATTCATTTTTATACATATTGGTCGGCTGGAGAACTGCATCGTAAAATTCTGGTAAGTGTGAATTTTGAAGGATGGCTGAGTGTCGGTTTCTCATATGGTTTGGAAAGCAGGAAGTTGATAAATTCTGCTTTAAATGTGAACTGAATCGGATTTCTCCCCTATCTCATACCTCTTGCCACGTGGTACAGCCTAGCAAACATTTTCCCGAATATGACTTTTATTTATTCATTCATTTTATTAAATTTGTAGCCTGCCCTTCATCTTGAAGGAGCTCAGGGCAGCAAACACATCAGATTTAAAAAATACAATAAATATAAAACAACATATCTAACAGCAACAAAAAAAACCCTCAACACGTTATGATTATTATCATTATTATTTTAAAATTTTATTCTGCCATTCCGCCCGAAGATGCCCAGGGTGGTGTCATATCTAGTCATATCTTAAATGTCAGACTCAACCTCTTCACCCATGTGGGAATAATAACAATGATCTATCTAGTTATAACATTTGTTGAATTATTTTATTTATTATTACATTTATATCCCACCTTTCCTCCAAGGAGAGCAAAGTGGCATACAAACCTGGCTCTCCCCTTCCTGATTTTATCCTCACAACAGCCCTGTGAGGTAAGTTAGGCTGAGAGACTGCGACTGGCCCAAGGTCACCTAGTTAGCTTCACGGCCAAGTGGGGATTTGAATCCTGGTCTCCCAGGTCCCAGTCCGACACTCTAAGCACTACACCATGTTGGCTTTTATTTATTATTGTAGACGAAGCTCTTCGAACACTCACGTACTGCTACAGAGACCTACAGTTCATCAACGAGAAGATCAGTGAAGGCTTCTGTGAAACACAGCTTATCCGCCATTACTAATTGTCTGCAATGCACGCTATAGGATACTCCCCTATAGGGAATCTGTGCAATTCTCAAGGGTTCCAGTGCTGACGTACAGGGGCTCCTCAGCAGAGGAAACAGCAGGGAATGGATTCCCTGAAGGAAGAAAATTGGAAAACGATTGCACTCTGCCAAGCAGCAAAATCCTGTATAGGCCTTAAGCCAAGGAAAGCGAACTAGTTTCTCAAAGGAAAAGTTGTTGAGAATATCCTTTCTTTTTAACAGCTCTTTCTGGGATGGTCTTTAAAGATATACACATTCAGAACTTCTCTCAATAACAGTGAGCTTGGTGGTCCACATTCCCTGCAAAACACTCGTTCACAAGATTTTAAAAATATTTTTGTGCTCATTGTCCTCATGTTGCATTAGCTGCCTTCCAGATCCAGAATAAATAAAACTGAATAGTTAAGGATTGAAGTTTAGTTCCCTCTGCTATAGCACACAGTCAAAGATTTTATTAATTTGGCGCATCTCATTTATGCAGCACTGAAAAATATAAATTGTTCTTATTTTACGTTTTTTATCAGATTTCAAGTTTCTGGTTTATTATTATTATTTTTTATTAAGGGAAAGGGGAGAGGGGGAACATATACTGAAACAATTACCTCCCTAAAGAAATAGCAGAGTTGTGAATTACTCTCACTATTCTGAGTGCGACCTCTAGAGGAGGAATGGCTAGCTTCTGTATTCTGAAGAGCCACTCTGTTTTCCAGATAGCCATCTGGGGGGCAGAATCTAGGTACTCCTGGATCCATCTTTGTCGCTAGAGACCCAGGTGACCTCAGTGGCTAGGAATGCCTTTTATCAGCTTCAGCTGGTAAGACAGCTGTGACTGTTTCTGGACCAGAATAGCCTGACCACTGTTGTCCACGCAGTGGTAACCTCCCAGCTGGATTACTGTAATGTGTTCTATGTGGGGCTGCCCTTGAGATTGGTCATATGCACATTTTGCCCTAGTATATGCATTTTTGTTTGCTGGTGAACTGCATTGCAAAATCCAGAAATTTCAATGGATGGTTGTGTTTCAGTACTTGTACTGATTTGGGAAATGCAAATTAACAAGGTTCACCTTTAAATGAGATCTGAATCAAATTTCTCCCACGTCCCTACTCCCTGGTCTATGTCGCAATGGGACCCTTACTTCCATATTCTTGCAGAAAGTTGCATTGGTTCCAAAGAGGATCTGGCACTGCTCATCTGCACTGTAATGCATTCCTGGAAGTTTGTAAGGAAGTCGCACGGCATACTGGCTCCGTGGATCCGTTACCAGCAAACAGGTGCTAACTTTTGATCTGAAGAGATAAAACATTTTTCAGGGAATTATGTAAATGTCACTCTTATTTCATCAAACGAATGTATTTTCACAATATAATGGACTTCCAATTTAACAACTCTTTCAAAACATGCCTCCCAAGAGTGAACTACTATGTATACTTTCTATTTGTCTTTTGATTTAAAGCTTGATATTAAACTGTGTTATGCATTTAATCTGTAAAATGTATTCAGCACTGTTGTGGCCCAAAATGGGGGCTCAAGGCAGCTTGCAGTAAAAATCTGTAATAAAAATTAAAAGCATCAACGTCAACATAAAACATATCCCACCCTGGGTTCCTACCGGAAGGAGGGGCGGGATATAAAGCTAATAAATAAATAAATAAATACATACATACATACATACAAAAACAAAAATCAAATACCAGAGACACATGACAAAACATGCTGGCTTCAATCCCAAAAGTTAACCGTGAAATTAACATTCTGTTGGATTATGGATTAGCGAATTGTAATGGAGTTGCAAGAAAGACAAAACTACTTATCACCTTCTAAAGAAATTCTGGTAAAAACTGGGTCTAGTTCCACAGGGACAAAACCTTAAACCTGCCCTAAATTCAGTGCTGGGTAGAAATTGTCAGCAACTCTAAGAGTCCAACTAAACATGATAGTAAACACATGGCTGGTACTATACATGTCAGTTATGGTTGGTATTCAACTAAATTTTACTCAGAGTAGAGCCATTGAAGTGAAAGAACCTAAAACTTCAATGAGTCTACTCTGAGTAGGACCAGCATCTGCTACAGCCCATGTGTTTCGCTCCACCCTCCCTCTCCAAAACATCTAGTAGAAAACTTATTTCATGTTGTGAGATCACATTCTGCATTTCCCCACCTCTGCTCCACAGATGGGCAAATATCTCTTTAACATAACATAACATAACATAACATAACATAACATAACATAACATAATATAATATAATATAATGCATTATTATTAATAATAATAATACATTAGATTAGATTAGATTTATATCCTGCCCTACCTCCCATTTTCATTGACATATGTATTTTCATGCACATTTTACCTTGCTATATCAATTTTTGTTCACATTACTTGGCTGAAGAACTGCATTGCACAATTCGGAGAAGTGCACATTTCATAGGATGGCTGTGTTATGCTTCACACATTGTTTCGGAAAGCACAATTAGGCAAATTTGCCTTTAAATGCTAACTCAAGAGAATTTATCCCCCACCCCTAACTCCATGCCCTTGGTTGCCAGCACTGAGAACTGGGGAAATGCATAATTTTGTGACGTCATGACACAAGATGAATTATCTACTAGAAGTAATGGAAGGGACAGTGAGTTAGACCCATGGTATCTCTCATGCCGAGTTTGGCGTAAAGAAGAGAGCTGATCACCCAAGAACTCATATTCCTCTTTCTTTTCATAAGGATGTTGCTAAGGCAAAGAACTGGACATTTCCTACAAACAGACATATTCTATTGTCACAAAATGCTGGCAGGGTTTGATCTGTAAAGGACAGCAAAACTAGGATTCTTGTCAAGAAGCTGTCAAGGTGCTGAAATGTGGGTACCATAATGTTTCTGGTCTCCTGCCAGCAATGTCAGCAAAGCCTGAGATGAAAAAGGAGACACTCTCCACCTTCCGGCACCCACCATTGAAAATCGCTCATCATTTCAGCTGAGAAGACAAGAGACTGGTGTCTTGTGGTTCAAAGGCTTTGCTGCCTACAGTGTTCTTACTTGAGAAACTTTTCAAGGTCATCCCGACTGCAGGTAGACCAGGATAAGTCACTGGGGTTCCTCCCCTTCACCCATTCTCCAGACATGATGTGAGATCTTCCTGCACAGGATGAGTGGTCGTCATCATGGCTCATCCCCATGCTGTTGGAGAAGAAAAAGAAATCGTTAAACCAATACTCTGGAAGGGACATTTCCAGTGGGAGTTGGAGCTTCTTAATCTCAATTTCAAGAAAGAGCAAGATACTGTTTATTCCTAGGAGATGATCTGTGGCATTGGAAAGGACCTTCTGAGTCAGATAATCCACGCTGCTGCTACATTAGGATCTTGTAAGCAGCTTTACATGCTGGCGTGACATCGCTCTAGGAGTGCAGACTGAAAACAGGAATGGGCACTACTGTCTTCCCAGATGTCTTTTAATTATTTGATTTTTGTATGCTGCAACTTTCAGCCAGTAGCATCTGGTATGTTGGGGCAGAGCTGTGAGCCTGTCCTCCCAACATCAGCATTGCTGCAGTTGACCTGGATAGGGTAGAACAGGATGGCTCTACAGATGCACCACAGGAGCCAATCTGCTGCTCCCACTGGTACATCTGTGCAGCCATACCGTCACCCTGCCCCATCCAAATTCCATTCAGGTAAGCTGTAGCAATGCTCATATTGGGAGTGTGGCTCCACTCCACTACAACTGCCACTACTGCCTTCAGCACAAATGCTCCCAAGGCAGCTAACAACCGGTTAAAGACAATACAATAAAAGATCGGTTTTAAAAAATCAGAAACAACATCACAGCAAGTAAAAGAATTGCTCAATAAAGAAAACATACAGTGGGCTAAAACAACTAAAGATCTTTAGTTGTTCTAAAACTAAAAAGCCTGGGAGAATAAAAGGGGTTTTGACTGGCGCCACAAAGTTGACATGGGTCACATTTGCACGATCCATTGAAAGCATTCGGATACCACTTCAAGAGTGATGGCTTCCCCCAAAGAATCCTGGGAACTGTAGTTTGTTCAGGGTCTCCTAACAACTCTCAGCTCCCTTAACAAACTACAGCTCCCAGGATTCTTTGGGGGAAGCCACCACTGCTGTTAAAGGCGCATAAGAGTGTTTTAAATTTATGGAGTGGATGTGAGCATGGGTGCCAAGCAAGCCTCCCTCCCCATGGAGGACTACTCCTCAGCAGTTGATTGGTTCCCCCTCATTTGGCCTAGCTATAAATGCTTCCAGGTCATGCCCGAGTATTTTTCCTGGGCTAAATCTTGCCTGTTTGGCTCCTTGATATTGTTGAAGTACCTCTGCCTGATCCCCTCAGCTTGCCTGCTTTTCAGTATCATAACATAAGAAGAGCCTGTCGGTTCAGCCCAGTGACCCACCTAATCCAGCATCCTGCTCTCACAGTGGACAACCAGATGCCCATGACAGGCCTGAAAGCAGGACCTCAGTGCAGCAACACTCTCTCCTCCTGCAGTTTCCAGCAGAACTGTAATGGCTAGTGCCCATTTGGACTGGGACGGTGGAAAGCAGGGGAATCAAGAGCAGGTGGAGCCAGACCCAACGATAGGGAGAGCCAATCAACTCTAGTGTTGTCCCCAACCCCTTCCTTGATAAGACTGAGGAGGAGGCAGCTGACAGGCAATGCAACCCCCTGGACTGGTTTTAAGTAAGAAGGCAGGCAGGTGAGGGTAGACTGAGGTTAGTGGGGCATGCTCCATTTGCCCTAGTGGGCCAGATTCTACTGCAGCCGTTCCCAACCAGTGTGCCTCCAGATGTTGTTGGACCACAACTCCCATCAGCCTCAGCTAGCATTGCCAATGGTCAGGAAGATGGGAGTTGTAGTCCAACAACATCTGGAGGCACACTGGTTGGAAAAGGCTGTTCTGATTCAGAAGCATATTGTCTCTGATGGTGGAGGTCAGGATATAGCCATCAAAGTTAGCAGCCATTATCCTCCATAGCCTTATCCACCATGAATTTGTCTAATCCTCTTTTAAAGCCATCCAGGTTGGTAGCCATCACTGCATCTTGTTGACTGCCTCATCATTTCAGCTCCCTTAAGTCAAGACTTCAGAGTTCAAATCCTGACTTACAGTCAGCGCTGCCTCTGGATTGAGCCTCTCAGGGAACTATCACAACCTTGGCTCTGGTCCCAATCCTGGCAAGAGCTTAACCTTCAGCTCTTCATGTGCTCAGCCAAAACCAGAAAAATATATGCCACTGTGTGTTCCTTTAGCAGACACAAGAATCTAGCTGTTTTCAGGGCTCCACGCACACAGTAATGTCACTCAAATCAGTAAACCAAGGCACAGAACTGAGGGTTGCTCTCTGTCATTGCTAGCTTAATGGAAAGGAATCTTTCCATTTCAGCCAGGTAAGTAGCTCTACACAGGGTACAAGGCTAATACCAGGCAATCATAAGATACAATGGGAGAGAGAACACAGAAGCCAACAGCCTCAAATGGTGTCTTTGTGTAAAGGCCTGGACACAATGCCAGCCCTGTGCTAATGAAAGTGCCAGATTTAGATGCAATAATTAGCTGTAAAACCGCCTTCAAAAGCTTGGACAGATGCATTCACATGAAGCTCATTTACATAGATGGGAAAGGAAAACTTGTACAATAACAACAAAACTAGACAGTGAAAGTAAGAATCTTTGGCTGTTTTTTTTTTTTTTTAAAATCTTTACAACCCATTCTTTCTTCCATGGAGTTCAGGGTAGTGTAAATGGGATTATTCCATTTCATCCTCACAACACGTGAGTTATGAGCAGAGATGGGCTAAAATTTCAGTAAAACAGGAATTAAAACTGGACTCCTGGATAGTTTGAAGGTCTGAGAGCTAATTTGGACTGTTCTGATTGTTGTGAACTTCCAGCAGTTTTTCAAGACACTGGATTGTTTTCCAGGTGAAACTGACTAGGATAGTTGGTTATGCTATGGTGAAATTTACTATCTTGCAGTTTGCTTTGCTAATGGAGGTGGTAATGGCTGCTTTTAGCCTGCCTGCTCCAGTAGGGGAGGGTTTGTGTGTGTGTGTGTGTGTGTGTGTGTGTGAGAGAGAGAGAGAGAGAGAGAGAGAGAGAGAGAGGGGCAGCTGCTGTTTGTGACTCCCTCTGTTCCTCTTGCCGGCTTCATACACACATCTTCTCTTCCAACTCACAGTGGTGGGTGACAGAAGGATGCTCTCTTTGTCTCCTGCATTCTCTCTCTCTCTCCTTTTTGTCTATTCTGTGTAAGCTGGGGAGCGGCAGTGCCTCTGTGTGTGCGTGTGTCTCTGTGTGTGTTGCTTTCCTTCTTTGCAATCATAAAGGAGAAAGATTGGGCTGCATGTAAACACCATCTGTAAACAGATCCCCGAAAAAAGAGATCTTCTTTGTGTGGAAGATGGAGAGGATGCTTGCTTCCTGCATTGCACTGATTTAAGGATCACTGCCAAAGTCTGCATTGTTCCATAGCTGGCAAGAGTCTCACTTGCTCACTGTCCTCATAATCACCGGCTTCCACTCTTCCCCTCCCCCTTACTGGAGAGCATCTCTGCTCATCTCCACAGCTCTGCTGTACCCTCTTCTAGGGGACTGAAGGATGATATCAATATCAAAATTTTCAAAAGGGGGAGGAATGGACCAATAACAGCAAAAAAAATGTGAAAAATAATAATGACAATAGCACAGAACAGAGCCTCTTGGCCAGTTCAGCGAATGCAATTGAACTGCATTAACTTGCAGGTCCCAATCCCAATTGCGAGTAAGGTCACACTGAGAGATAGTAGCTGGCCTAAGGTCATCCAGTGAACTCCTAGCCAAGCAGCAATTCGAACCCAAATCTCTCCGGACTTAAGTCCATTAGGGATATAAGAAGACATCCTTTTCCATTCTGCCCTGTATTAGCCACATGCAACACTGTTTCCACTCCAGTGCAGTTTGTCTTACTGCCCAAAACTACATTATTTGCCTCACTGTCCACTGTGTTGCAATTACGTAACTTGCATACTTAATAACTTTACATAATTAATTATGTAAATTATGTAAGCTACGTGTTTCATTCCAATGCAAAGGGAACACAATGTAAATGGGAGAAAATGTAATCAGTTGCATGTCATTTGTGGGCTGAAAGCAACAGCAGCAGCAAATACCGATCTTATTCGCTGGATTGATTTCTGTTCCAGACATGGGACGAATAAGCGAACACCGGCAATTTCCACTCCCACTTCTATTTCTGTCAGAATTCTCTGGTCTCCTCTGCATGCCTGGAATGGAAGATGTTAGACTGGCGGGCACGCAGGACAGGGCCTTTTCAGCCATGGCCCCTAGGCTTTGGAATACTGTACCCCAAGAAGCCTGCTCTGCTCCCTCCCTGAAGGTGTTTCAGAGACTTCTGAAAACCTTCTTGTTCTGGACAGCCTTTTGGAGGGACTGAAGGTATAGCCTGGAACTGATTTTATTTTTCCCCTTTCTAGTTTTACCTTTTTAGTCCCCTTTTCATATCTCTCCCCTTAAACAACTGTATTTTATGTATTTTTATCTATTTTTGTGTGTGTTTTAATTTACCGTGTACAAGGGCATTGTGAGCTGCCCTGAGTGCCCCATTGTAGGGTAGAAAGGCAGGACAGAAGTATTTTAAATAAATAAAATAAATGTTAATGAAATTGTTCACTTGGTGGACAGCACTTCGCTTGGTAGGTTTGGGGTAGAGTAACAGCAGCCAATAACCACAGTGAAGGGGAAAGCAAGCAATTTATTTCTATTGAGAAGCAAAACTGCTTATTAATGACTGAATGACTGTGACTCAATAGGTGTGTTCCTGAACACACAACTGTGCTTTTTGATGCAGCAAAGGGCTCAGAACCTCACCTAACAATGCACTCTTGTGGCTGAGGTCATGTAATCCTTTCCTCAAATGAGCCTCATTTCAAAGGGAATTCTGGGAAAGTGGCTCCTCTGAGTCACTTACAAAGGCCTCTCTCTTCTGTTCATGCCCGAAAGGCTAAAGCAAGGGGGAGGGGAGGGTTGTTAGTAATTGCCTGTGAGCCTTGGGTTGGGATGGCTCTATTCAATGAGCATATGTAGTCCTGTGGCTACGCATGTCATTAAAAACAACATTAACTGATGCTAGGAGCAAGCGCTTCCTCCTTTAAAAGACAGGAGCGAATGAATAAATAAATAAATAAGGATTTCTCCATAAACAGAGCAAGTTTCCCACTCATCCTTTATTGGAATGATTCCAGAAATAACACACATTGAATAGCTTTCCAGAGATCCCAGGTCTGAACCTTTTTGGTATGATATACACCCATCCTTCTCTCCCTTTGGAAAAACTAGGCATCGATTTCTAGCCTTAGAAATTCCCATAGAGAATTTCCCTAAAATAGAATATATGGGTTGTGGGTTTTTTTTTTAAGGGGCTGTTAAGCAAAAGCCTAGGACAAGAATATCACAACGTCCCCTTAGCTGTCCATTCCTGTTCTTGCACATGCCTCTTCATAGTTGATCTGAACAGGATGGTTCAGTGGAGGCTGGTCTGTTGGGGCACTTGGGGCTGTGCCCCACCAACCTCAGTCTGCCCTTAGCCAGCTCCACCTGCCTGCCTTCTTACTTACAACCAGCCCAGGTGGCACTGCCTGTGAGCTTCTTCCTTTTTAGGGTCAGGGTTGTGCTTGTAGAACTCAGCAGGGAGAAAGAGGATACGGAGAAAACTCAAATTAGAAGGCTCTGTCTGTCATTGGCTCTGGTTCCACCAACTGTTGGTCTCCCTGCTTTCTCCCCTCCCAGACTCAATGGGCACCAGCTGCCACAGGGATGGGTAGCCAAATTAATGGAAAGTCAGCCATCTGCAGCTGCCAGAAAGTCTAGAGACGCTGGGCAAATGTCAGCGTTGTGACTGTGGGATCAAACAGATTGGGAAATCTGATTTAACATTCTTAATTCAGGTAGGCTTTACATTAAAAATGACACACACCCCATAGAGTTCACAGGACATGCGTGCTACACCACATACAGGCTGGTTCATAGGTGCATGCTCATCTTTTGTTGAGGTGCAAGTAGCCCCTGCAAATGAGCTGTCTCACAGATCAAGCACAGACATAGCTTCATTATATTTATTTCAACTAATTCACATTTGGGTGGGGAGGAGGGAGAAGCAAGGTTTGTATCCAGTGTTAGTCCCACTCAGAGTAGACCCAGTGAAGTTCACAATCATGGCTAACTTATGCCCATTAATTTTGATGGGTCTACTCTGAGTAGAGCTTAGATGGATGTGGCCTCAAGTTTCTAGCTCTTTTGGCAGTGCGGCAAAGCAGGAAAGTGTGCATGCTATCCTCTGATGAACGTAAAGAAGGGGGTTGAGCAGGATTTGTTAACCTATCCAGGCTTTAAACCTTCTGTGCAGAGCAACGCAGGAGCAGAGTACTCTGCAGAGTATCCATGTGCATCATGGCATGCACCAACTAGCTACGCCCCCAGCATCTGCATGAACAGTGTATGTGCCTGCAGGAAGACAGCCTTTGCACATGCAACAGTACATGTGAAGGCTTCCATGCAACCTGGAGCTCTGCACAATTGAGGTCCTAGGTTGCGTGGAACCCTTTGTGGGTAGTGGCGTATGCACAAACTCCTCCCAGTGCAGACATTCATGTCGTATGCATGGACCCCACTCCTCTTGCTCTGCATGGGAGTCATAGTGCCTCAATAGGACTCTAGTGGTCAAGAGGCTGGGCTTTAGTGCCCTATCTAACTCATCCTCCATACTGAGAACTATTTTTCCCCTTTCTATGCAAACCAACTACACGTACAAGATTTATTTAACTTATATAAATTGTCCCAGTCACGGCCCTGAGCTTTTCTTTGAACAGAACTTGGAATTGGTAAGCACACGTAAGGCTAGCTATTGCCCTAAGGGTTTGATCAAAACCCCTGTTAAAAATGGATGGGAACTTTCCCAGTGATTATGATGCAGCCGTTCTTCTTCATGAAAATTCGCAGTTACATAAGCAGTACTTCTTTGACCTATTAAAGCCATATCCACCCCCCACGGGTCATTGCAGATTTCCATCCAATGCCACAAGGCCATTTCCCCATCCCAGCAAAAAGATTATGGTGAGCTGTGTTGAAACATCTATTTATTTATTTTTGGCCAGCATGCCAAGAAAATTTGAAGCATCACCGAAGCTTCCTGAAGAGAAGGAGAAAAGAGATGTAGCTCCACCTATGACAACACATCCTGTGACAGATCCCGAAGCCAAGTATGATGCAAGTTGGAAGCCGCCTTTTCAATGCAGAGAACCCTGCATACTGTTATCACATTTTTTTTTTCTTCAGGCCTCAGTGGACTTCACTGTTAGAAATTTGTGTTGGTATTTCACACTGAAGCTGCAACACTGGAAGACAGCCAGTTGCTAAACCAATTCAATATGTTGAAAGTGTTTCGGCTCTGAACCGCCTCGCCCAGCAAAGCTTCAGGCATCCATGCATGAGAAAAGAGATAATGGAGGCTGGTCCATTGGGTTGAATGAAGCACCGCCCCACCAACCTCAACCTGGCTCCCAGGGGCGTCACTACCGGGGTGCGAACCGCACCCGGGTGACACCCTGAGGGGGGTGACACCCAGAGCCGCCCCGCCCCGCACCTTTGCCCCGCGCCAACTCCTCCTCGGCAGCGGGAGGGCGAAACCAAAAGCAGGCGCCCGCTTGCTGGCGGTGAAGCCGGGACAGGCCTCCCACCGCCAGCCTGGAGCGTGTGGTGAGTGTGTGTTTGTGTGCATGTGCAACACCAGCCACCCCTGTCCACGCACCTGAGAGGGTGCGCGCCGGAGGTCCGCACCCCCCCGCACTCCCGCTAGTGACGCTGCTGCTGGCTCCCCAAAAAGTAAAGGGTCTAAAAACCCCTGAGACCCTGGACAGCTACACCCCTGCTGGAACAGGGAGGAAGGAGACCAGAGGACAGGCGCTCAAGGCCACATCCATACCAGACATTTATGCCACTTTAAACAGTCATGGCTTCCCTCCAAGAATCCTGGGAAGTGTACTTTGTGAAGGGTACTGAGTGTTATTAGGAGACACCTGTTTCCCTCACAGAGCTACAGTTCTGACTGGTTTAACAATCAGTCCGTCTTCCCAGAGAATTCTGGGAATTGGAGCTACGTGAGGGGAATAATGGTCTCCTCTCAGCACCCTTCACAAAGTACACTTCCCAGGATCCTTTGGGGGAAGCCATGACTGTTTAAAGTGGAATAAATGTCTAGTGTGGATGTGGCCCAAGTGAAGCCTGGATACAGCTGGGTGGGAACACCAGAAAGATAAGGTCAGCAGAAGGCAGAAGTACAGGAAACACAGGAAAGCTGTGCAATGTAGATATGGGAAAACAGGTAATATAGGGAAAGCTCCATTGACTCACTTGCAATATTTATGCTGGGCTGGAATGAAAGCAGAGCAGTTGAGTGGGAAAAAAGCAGAGCAGCTGCTCTTTCAGCTAAGAAAGAATCCTAACCGGGGCCAGAGGCATTGAGCACCTGGGTGGGCCACGGCTACAGAGTCAGCGGCCTTGGGTTTGAGACTACCAGGCCTACATAAGGTGGCTTGTATGAATTAGCAAATTTCCCAGTGTTGCAGCTGCAGGTCTATCAGAGAGCCAGTCACTGTTTGTTCCAGTACGCCATCCTGTAATTAGGAACATCGGAAGTTGCCTTATACTGAGCCAGACCATTGGTCCATCGAGTTGAGTACTGTCTACACTAACTGGCAGTAGCTCTCCAGGGTTTCAGACAGGGGACATTCCCAGCCCTACCTGGAGATGCTTTCAGGGATTGAACCTGAGATCTTCTGCATGCAAAGCAGGTGCTGTGGCTTCCCACAAAGTGAGAAACATTGCTATACCTTCGCATCTTACAGATTCTTGTAAAATGCAAGCCACCACCCCCCAAACTGCAATGGAAATAGTTCAAATGACTAGATGGGGAACAGAGGTAGAGGCCCTTGGGTGAGACCTACCTCAATTCCAACAGGAACAGGACATCTGCATCGCAATCACAATCTTTCTGAGCAACAGAGGGTAGAGGAACACATAGATTATTACAGTCTTCCTCAACCATGGTGTCCTCCAAATGATTTGCACTACAACTCCCATCAGCCCCAGCCAGCATGACCAACGGTCAAGGGTGATTGGTGTTGTAGTCCAACCGCCAGGCTGGGAAAGCCTGGGTTATTATTACATACCAGATTTGCATCCTTCCTTTGTTAATAAAAAATACAATAAGCCATAGCAGCTGACATTAACCAAATATATATAAAAATCAGAAAATACACTACAACTATTAAAAAGATTACAGTGGGACCCAAAACACAGAAAGAAAGAAAATTCCCGCAGGTACAGACAAAATCAGTAACACAACCCTTTGTAACGGCCCTTCTAAAGTGTTCACCATGCAACAAAAAACAAACAGTGATGGAACAGAGGCCAACCAAGAAGGTCCGGCATCTCGTACCCACTTGCTGAACTTCAGGTGGAGACCTGAAGCATGCCAATCTGAGCAGGTGGGAGGTCCATATGAGAGGGGGCAGTCCTTCAAGTATCCTGAACCCAATCTGTTAAGTGCTTTAAAGGTAAGAAACAGCTCAAAAATGACAGGCAACCAAGGCAGATGAAATAAGATAACACCAATATGCTCTATCCAGCCAGGCCTTGTTAATAACCGGAAATGTTCGTTTTGAACCAGATGAAGTTTCTGAACACTTTTCAGAGGCTGCCCCAAGTAGAATGCAGAGCAACAGTCCAACTTAGATGTTACTAAAGGAGGAATGGTTGTGGCCAGATCTGTTTCAGGTTCAGGGCTTAGCATCTGTTCTGGGTCTCAGCTTGGTAGGTTTTTCTGCCATTCATGGGCCCCAGCAGCTGCCCAATCTTGGCACTGGGCCTGGATGAAGGAAACCACTTTGTATCCTCCGAAGCTACTGTCAGTCACCAAAGGTTGCCGGCTGGGGCCTGTCTTGCCATTATGCAAAGTGAAGTGGCCTCCTTCGGCAGCAGTCACTGGGTGCAATAGTGAGGTGTTAGGAAGATACAGCTGTGTGTGCACCTGTCCTGCACTCCCTAAGATAGTCTGCTGTCATCTGCTGCAGCGAAAGATGCAGATCCATCAACTGTGTTGAAGGAAGATTCAATGGCCAGTCCAATTGGCTTCTATGTATGGGGGATCGCCATGTTGTCCTTCACCTCGGGCAGCAAAATGTCTTGAACCATCCCTGCTGCTCATTAAAACCAAAAAGGATAGAAACCCAACCTAAACAACCTCTGATAAACTCAAATGGGCTTGTATCTATTAGAACATCTAAAATACTAAATGTAATTTTCTTATATAATAGCTAGCAATCATAAAACATTATTAAAAACCATCATATATGGCAATAAAATATCCTTAATATATTCCTTGCATTTAAATCTTGTACTAGATCTTTCCCAAATGTGTTTCAACCCGTAAAGGTCTTCTTCAGTAGGTACTTTGGATTTTTATTTTATCAGCCAGTAATTCTATTGAATTTGAGAGGCCTGCATCATCAAGGGTTTGATTTATTATTTAGAAGATCTAAAAATGCCTGAGGAGTTCAGGAACATCCAGCTACCAAAAATCCAAAGTTCCTACTGAAGACGACCTTTACAGGTTGAAACGCATTTGGGAAAGATCTAGTACAAGATTTAAATGCAAGGAATATATTAAGGATATTTCATTGCCATATATGATGGTTTTTAATAATGTTTTATGATTGCTAGCTATTATATAAGAAAATTACATTTAGTATTTTAGATGTTCTAATAGATACATTACCAAGCCCATTTGAGTTTATCAGAGGTTGTTTAGGTTGGGTTTCTATCCTTTTTGGTTTTAATGGGCAGCAGGGATGGTTCAAGACATTTTGCTGCCCGAGGTGAAGGACAACATGGCGATCCCCCATACATAGAAGCCAATTGGACTGGCCATTGAATCTTCCTTCAACACAGTTGATGGATCTGCATCTTTCACTGCAGCAGATGACAGCAGACTATCTTAGGGAGTGCAGGACAGGTGCACACACAGCTGCGTGCAGTGCTGCAGAAGTTACGGGAACACCGTCTTTACGCGAAGCTGGAAAAGTGTGGGTTTGACCTAACCACGTTGGACTTTCTGGGGTATTGGATCTCTCCAGCAGGAGTAGAAATGGACCCAGAAAAAGTTCATTGTGTACTCACGTGGCAATCCCCCAAGACCAAGAAGGATTTGCAACGCTTCTTGGGCTTTGCGAATTACTACCATCGTTTCATAGCCAACTACTCCCATCAGACCACACCGCTCACGGATTGCCTGAAGGGCTCAGGACCTTTCCAATGGACAGAAGCTGCACAAGAGGCTTTCGAGAGCCTGAAGCGAAGGTTTGCTACCGAACCCATACTACAGCATGCCGACCCGGCGCTCCCTTTTGTGGTAGAGACGGATGCATTGGACATCGTGATCAGAGGGGTTCTTTTGCAACCGGCCCAGAAAGGGGGAGAACTGATGCCTTGTGCCTACTTTTCCAGAAAGTTAACCAACTCTGAACAAAACTACACTGTGTGGGAAAAGGAGCTATTAGCCATTAGAGATGCCTTTGAAGCCTGGAGACACCATCTGGAAGGGGCACAGCATGAAATTGAGGTGCGCACGGACCATCGTAATCTAGAGAGTCTTCATACCGCCCGTAAACTCAATCAGAGGCAAGTGCGCTGGGCTCAGTTCTTCGCACGGTTCCATTTCAAAATTCATTATATCTCCCAAGCACAGAATAAGCGGGCTGATGCCCTCTCAAGGAAGCCAGAATTTCTGAGGGATCCCACCCCAAGACCGTTACAGTACATAATCCCTCCCGAGCGGGGAGTAGTAGGGGCCTGCCAAGATTCTTGGGAAGCTGAAGTGCGTGAAGTGCAACAACAGGACCCTTTCGTGCAGGAGCAGCGGGTCGAAGAGGGTGCGTCACCCCAGGCAAAACAGAAGAACCTTATATGGAAGGATGGCATACTGCACCATCAGGAAGCTGTTTATGTGCCCCCCGGAGAACTGCGAGTGAGGGTACTACGTCAGTGCCATGATGCCCCCACGGCAGGCCACTTTGGGGTTTTTAAGACCATTCAAGCTGTCACTCGGGAGTTCTGGTGGCCCAAGGTGAAGAAGGATGTAGAGCATTACGTTCGCTCTTGCCCCACTTGCATGAGGGCTAAACATGCCACTGGGAAGCCACCGGGGCTACTGGAACCCCTTCCTACTCCAGGAGGACCTTGGCAAATGATTACTATGGATTTTATAACAGACCTTCCACCTTCGCAGGGGAAAACCACAGTTTTGGTGGTCGTTGATGCCTTCTCGAAAATGGCTCACTTCATTCCGTGCGCAGGGCTCCCAAGCGCTCAAGACACTGCCAAGTTGTATGTGCAAAATGTGTATCCGCTGCACGGTCTGCCAGACAGCCTGGTTTCCAATCGGGGCACACAATTCACCTCGCGTTTTTGGCAAGCGTTGTGGAAGTTGCTGCAAAGTGAGCTGAGACTGTCGTCTGCCCATCATCCCCAAACGGATGGGCAGTCCGAGAGGGCCAACGCAGTGTTGCAACAATATTTACGTTGTTTTGTGGGGTATCAGCAGGACAACTGGATGTCCTACCTGCATTTAGCAGAATTTGCCTATAATAATGCTGTGCATTCGCACACGCAACAGACTCCTTTCTTCGCCAATTTTGGCTACCACCCCCGAGCCTTCCCTGCCCCAAAAGACAGTCCCTCGGTCCCAGCCGCTGAGGATTACTTGCAGGAACTTCACGCTATGCAACAGCTACTCCAAGAGCAACTAGAACAGGCCAAAGCGGATTACAAACGCACAGCTGACCAGCATCGGAGAGAGGGGGACCTCATACGAGTGGGAGACCAGGTCTGGATCTCTACACGTTTCCTAGCTATGCCTGGCCGGTGTCGTAAACTGCAGGATCGGCGTGTAGGGCCCTTTGAAGTGGAGGCTCAGATTAACCCCATGGCTTACAGACTAAAATTGCCGCCCACCTTCAAGATGCACCCAGTCTTCCACAGGGCATTGTTGACCAAGGACACTGCCCCCGACCCTCACCGTCCGCGAGTGGAGCCCGCACCGCCGTTGTTGGTAGAGGGGGAGGAGGAATATGAAGTAGAACAGATTTTGGACTCGCGAAAACGCAGAGGACGTCTTCAGTACCTGATTCATTGGAAGGGGTACGATCCAACTGAACGTTCCTGGGAAACAGAGGAGAATGTGCACGCTCCGACTTTGGTGAGAGAATTCCATGAGGCTTATCCAGAGAACCTAGACCTCAGGGGTGGGAAGGGTTAAAGCATGGAGGGGGGTTGATGTTGCGCTGCAGCCAACTCAGAAGGGACAGGAAGGGGGGAGGCATGAGTTTCAGGCACCTCCGCAGCCAGAAGAAGCAGAGTTGGGGATTGTTGTGTCTGAGCAGGATCGTGCGGGAGGGGGGAAGCCTGCTCTCCAGCCAGTTCCCACGAGTAACGCCCTTTCCGAGGAGCCGAGCGCACCGCCCCCAGTTGATGCAGAGGACTTGTGGGGGGAAGCTTCAGAGTCAGTGCCAGCTCCTCCTTTACCAAGCAGTTCCCAGGAGGATTCCAGTGTGGCACTGCCCCCTGACCTCGAGCCTGTTGCTCGGGAGCAGGTGTCTTCAGATGAGCTGTTGGATGCGCGTTCCCTGTCTCCTCGTTCCCGTCACCGCGAGAAACGGACAGGGCAAAGACAGGAATTACGAAGGAGTCAGAGATTACGTTCGAAAATATTCCCTATATAAGCCTGCCGCTCCCAGTGGGGGGTCGTTGAGTCAACTTCCTTCACACGCTGCAGAGCATGTCTAGAGTATAGTTAGGGACTCTAGTGAGTTAGCGTAGGTTTTCCTATGAAGCGCAATGCCTTTGATGTATCCATTACTCTAATAAAACGAGATTTACTTGTACACACACTCCAGCCTCATTCTTTCGGCTCTGGACGGGACAGAGGTACAAAATGGATGCAAAAGTGAGATTTGGTGGGGAGAAGTGCTGCCTTTTTGCCTACAAAAGTTGATGAATTCAAGTTATTTTATAATAAAATAAAAGAATTAATAAACCACTTGAGAAGAGATACCTTTGTTTCAGAAAACATTTGGCTGGACATCTTGTTGTAAGTTAAATTACACTGCAAGGCAAGGAAAGCTGACATATCTTGAAAAACAGATAAGTATTAAGTTGTTAAGGGATGAAAGCTCTCATGTATGCTAAGCGATGCCAGCTTTTTTTGGGGGGGGGGTACATCGTAGGTATGTTTTTCAATAAATCCTGCATGCATTTCTATTCATATGGTTTAGATCTTCTGCAGAGATAAGTATGTTCTGCAAGAAAAGAAAAAGCTGGAGAATAAACTAAGACCTACTTTAGGAATGCCCAAGGGTTTGGCCATACCTAGTGAGACTGTTGACTTGTTTCCCATCAAAGGGTAGTTCCATGTGCCTTGTCACCAACTGCTTCTATATGTACCCTTCATTCCAAAAGCAGCTTGGCATGTGGCATGCTGGGTTGCCATACAAACAAAAGCACAAGTCCAAAACATCCTTGGGTGCAAACAACTACTTGCACAGTTCTGTGGAGCCTAGTCATTGCCCATTTCCCATCTTCTGACTACCAACACAAATTGCCATTTGCCATAGCAAGCAATAAGAAAGGGTGTGGGCCAAAGGAGTGGTCTCGGAGGAGGGTTTGAAGGAGGTCAGATGAGCCCCTGGCTCTTCTCCCTCCCAGAAGAGGCAGTGAGGGCCACCAGCCTGGACTGCTTTAAAAGAGGATTAGACAAATTCATGGAGGATAAGGCTATCCAAGGCTACTAGCCATGATGGCTATGATCTGCCTCCACAGTCAGAGGCAGTATGCTTCTGAATACCGGTTGCTGGAAACCACAGGAGCGCAGAGAGCTCTTTGCTCAAGTCTTGTTTATGGGCTTCCCATAGGAATCCTGTGAGAACAGGATGCTGGATGGAACACTGGCCCAATCCAGCAGGGCTCTTCTTAGGTTCTTATGTTTTTATCTTCATTGATACTACCCAGAACAAATGTTGCTGATTAATTCTGGGATCATATCAGTGCCAGGAACACATGATCTCTTGCAAATGCATTATCTGGACACACCCTTTGTCAGAGCATTCTATGGCAAATAGGTGCTGCTGTTGGCAACCAGAAGATGAACCATAGTTGGAAGTTGTGCAGATCTCTGTTATGTATGCAAATAGCTAGGAGATGTTTTCTTTTCGCCGTTGTTTGCAACAACTGTTGCCCTCTAGGTGGGAAAGAGTATCTCTTCTTTGGTAAGACTTCTGGATTCCACAGGGAACAAGTTTCTCCTCAAGTGTTTCCTTAAGCATGTGTCCAACATTCCCAGTGAAATGATAGCCTGCCCCAGTGCCAGAAAATCGGCATTGTTTATATGCATCTTGCAGAGTTTTACTTCAACATGCTGTAACCCCGTGGAAAAATGCTAAGAGTGCTGAGACATTTTGAGAAGCCCAGCCAAGATCATCTTAGTTTAATCAACAACATTGCAGCCCAGTTGTTTACCCCCGCTTGGGCTCATTCTGCTGAGTAAGTCGAAGACACAAGAAACAGCCAGCCTGTAATGAGCTGGCAAAGCTTACCGCTGTTTTTTGTGCCAGGATGGCTGTGGTTCAATCCATCGTGGCCTTTGTTGGCAGCAATCTCCTTCGCCCCAATGACGCAAACGGGAGGGGAGCAAGAGTGCTTGCTGTGCAACCTTAGCAGAGTGCGCCCAGCGCAGATGCAAGGCAAGGGAGCACGTGCCATTGGTAAAGAAGCACGCCTTGTTTTGGAAGGAAAGCAAATCTTATGTATACGTGTTGTATGGGGCTTCTGCAGCCCCAGTGGCTTAGCAGGTTCTCCTGGTCCTAAGGGCAAAAGCTGAAAAAACAGACTAAGGTGGCATTAAATGAAGGGATTGTTTGTTCACTGCACCCGCCTTGCAGCTTTGTTGATCCATGATACGGCAGCTAACAAAAAAACATGCCACGGAGGTGGGTAGCTGGGACTTACTATATGGGTGTGGAAAGGAGTCGGTGACGTGGCTTCTCTACTGTGGGGTAAGGCACATACGTGATTTCACACAGGATCCAAGATCCAGGCAACATTAGCCTAGGCCTCTCCTCTTGATCACCAAGGTATTAACCTCAATGGCCCACGGTGACCCACAAAAGAGAGGGCATGAGCTGTGTCTCATGAAACATTGAGGGAAAGAGCTACAGCTCAGTGGTAGAGCATCTGCTTTGCATGCAGAAGGTCCCAGGTTCAGTCCTCAGTGGCATCTACTGAGGTAGGGCCAGGAGACACTTTCTGTCTGAAACCCTGAAGAGCTGCTGCCAATCAGTGTAGACAATACTAGCTGGACCAATGAGTCTGACTTGGTATAAGGCAGCTCCCTGTGTTCCTCCGTAATCCAATCTTTACTTCAGACTGGGATGGAGGGAGACTCAGAACAACAGGTGATGAGGCAGTTGGTTTTTCTTCAGAAGCTCCCAGGATCCTCATCCCTCTCCCTCCTGCCTTCCTGGTCACTTTATGGTCCCAGTTGTTATTAGTTTTGTCTTTGGCTGAAAAGTTCTTGCACTAACCCTGGACTCCAACCAGGGATGGCAAGTTGCCATTAAGTCCCTCTGAAATTCAATGGGACAAGTTTGTCATGACTAGGGATGGAAAGAACTGTCAATTTCAGTTATCTCAGTTTCTCATTTTTTCCCAATCTTAAATTCAGTTCTCTATCCTTCTGCAGCAATTTGCAATTAAAAAAAAAATCCTCATGAAAATTCTCCAGCATTTTAATGAGAATTTCTCCTACTAAACACATTATTGTATGCAGTTTTGACTAATGCACACACTTTTGCAAGCAATGTATCCTAATGTAATGCATTTTTGTATCTTATTTTCACTAATATATTCATTTTATGCACATGTTCCTATAATAAATGAATTTTTGCAAACAGTTGGAGAACTGCATTGTAAAATTCAGATGTGCGAATTTTGAAGGATGGCTGTTTTGATTCTCGTATTGTTTCAGAAAGTGCAGATTTGATAAATTCAGCTTTAAATGTAAACTGAATCGAATTTGTCACCCATCCCTAGTCATTACTTAAATCCAATTGATAACAATGGAAATAAAAATCCAACTAGCTTAATCTAGATTCAGCCCTACGAGTCCTCAATAAGGATGTTTAATTTTTGTAAATTGTATTGCTTTCATTGACGTATTTTTATACTTGTGTTTATTTTTCTTTGTAAGCCACCTTGAGGGCCTTTGGCCGAAAGGCAGAGTATAAATAAATTTATAATAATAATAATAATAATAATAATGATGATGATGATGATGATGATGATGTGTGGAATCATGAGAAATTGCACTTATCTGACCTCAACTGCTTACCTCAAACTTTCTTAATATTTTGCCTGAACTAAGACCTCCATATTTGCTCTGAAGTTGAGAAGATTACTGATATCTCTAAACAGGATGCCTTGCTTATCCATTCATAAGACCAGTTCAACAAGGGCATGCTGAGTCAATATTACATGGATACCAGTTCATCCATTCACAAGAGATGAAGCTCAACATGTGCAAAGTTACTGAAGGAGGCAACAACTTGATTTCACCATGTGAGAAGCAGTCTTGCAAATCTTCTCTAACAATGAACTTAAACTTTTTTTAAAAGGTCTTTTGCATACAACTTTATTTAACCCACCCTGAGCCTTCTGGGAATGTTAAATAAAATAAAATAAAATAAATAAGGAAACACTGAGTTCTATCCAAAGTAGAGCTAAGTTAAATTCACTTAGCGGTATACTACTGGGAAAATATACTGTGGCAATGGAATGCTGTTGCACAAGAAAATGCACAGGCAGATTGCTCACAACTTTGTCACACAAGAGATTATGGAATCTGTTGCACACTAGCATAACCATTGTGCTGGATTCCTTTGTTGTGCAACATTAAAACTTACCCGTCTGCTAGCACAAGAACGTTGGGAAATAAATTCTAAATAATTAGAAAATAAATTTACAGATGGTGACAAAAAGCATCCAAGTGGCAACCTTACATTAAACCCAGCCCTGCTGCCATCATCAGAGTGATTCTGTGAGGTTTGCCAAAATCACCCTGACACATGAAGCTGCAGTGTAAAAAAACACACCAAATAATTTCTTTTTGAGGGTTGTCAAGCAGAGCTCAGTGTACAAATGAGCTCTGAAAATGTGTTTTCAATCATCTATGGGTAAAATAATGAATAATTAAAAGGACAAAAAACCCACAAACATTCCACCTAGATGTACTACAGAAATAGCAGACAATTGAAGTAACAGGTGGGAGGAGGAGGGGTACTAGAGAGATTTTCCAGAGATGGGCAGTGAGGTGCGGTGGATAGACCTCAACTAACCTATCATTTTAAGGGAATGTACAGTTGACAGGAAACAGTCTTTGTTTAAGAACATGACTGAAGGGTCTTTGCTCAAGAACATAACTATTTTAGGCTGCATTAATAGAAGTATAGTTCCAAATCATGTGAAGTACTAGTTTTTCTCTATTGGCACTGGTTAGGCCTCATCTCGACTACTGCGTCCAGTTCTGGACACCACGCTTTAAGAAGGATGCAGACAAACTGGAACAGGTTCAGATAAGTGCAACAAGGATGATCAGGGGACTGGAAGCAAAGCCCTATGAGGAGAGACTGAAAGAACTGGTCTTGAGAAGCCTACAGCCCAAGTAAAAGCACAACTGATGAAGAATCCTAGCAGAGCTTTCAACATCTTCATGCTCCTTTGCTGCTCTCAGAAATAAATGCAACAATTCTAACATTGCTTTCTCGTAATTGGAGCATAGTATTTCCTTACCACTCCTTTGGCATAAACAAGGAGTCAAAGAGCTGCACTACTAACACAGGCCTACAGTTATTTAATACATTATTCGCATCTCCTCCAAGCTCTTGCTAGGGGCATAAGGAGACTCAAAGCAGACACAATCAGACCAAAGAGCAGAGCTTGGAAAAGTTACTTTTTAAACTACAACTCCCATCAGCCCCAGCCAGCATGGCCACTGGATTGGGCTGATGGGAGTTGTAGTTCAAAAAGTAACATTTCCAAGCTCTGCCAAAGAGACTGCTCACAGCTGTATGAAACCATCAAAGTAGCCGCACAGAGCTCAATGGGCTCACTACAGAATTAAAGTACAAATACTGGACCTAATTCCAAACTAAGCAAATGCAAAAAGAATGCTGAAACGACATTGGGGGGGTATTAAAATACCACATCCTGTCAGCACAAGAGTTTCTGCTTGCACAATGGGACTTTCCCCCCTTCCACATGCCCCACACCCTCCCCAGATCTGCTCCAGAGAGTTGGGGTAACCCCAAGAGGGTGTGCAGAGGGAGGAGAGAGGGAGAACATTTCATTGCGCAAGCAGAAATCCTTGTGCTGATGGAACGTTCACGTAGTGCTACATTGAATACAGCCCATGGGAAGGAAAAAGTATATTGTCTTCACAAAGTTGGTAATGCTTTGCACAGATTTACTGTTTGTTTGCAAAACACAAATGTTTAGCCTCGAGAAGACTGAGGGGAGATATGATAGCACTCTTCAAGTATTTCAAAGGTTGTCACACAAAGGAAGTCCAGGATCTCTTCCCGATCGTCCCAGCGTGCAGATTGGACTCAATGACCTTATAGCCCCCTTCCAACTCTACTGTTCTATGATTCTATGAAGAATACACATCTCTTTGGACCAATGTTATGCCCCTTTTGCAGTCTGCGCTGTCGATGCAAGCATACTGAATAGGCATGAGATTGGCCCATCACATGCAATTCCAAGCCTCAAATGTATCAGAAGCAGGTGTGTGTGTGTGTGTGTGTGTTAGTTACAGGGAAGTGGTTGTTATGTCTCTGTAGGAAGCTATAAATTGGATCTTACCTAAAAGCTTCACTATAGATTAATTTGAATGGATCAGTTTTCTCCAAACATAACCAAACAAAATGACTGCCATTATCTCTAAAGTAACATGCTTACCCCAAAGTAGAAGCTACCAATTCAAAGTGGGGAAGAGGGGGCAAAAAAAAAAGAAAAAAAAAGGAATATTGATGGCTTCCGGCCATGCAACAGAAACAATCCTTCTCCTTTTGAAATAGAGAAGAGTTGCTGTGAAATTTAGCCAAAAGTGCAATCTGAAATGTATTTGGGGATTCATCTTTCAGGAAAGAAGTCTGGGGAAATATGGAGGAAACTGAAAAGAGTTTCAATTAAATTAATGGTGTTTCTCATAGGGGAATGTTGCATGTATTCTTAGGCTGTCATAATTTGCAATGAGAATCGAGAGAGAGAAATTCCTCTTCAGGTGAAACACCTAAAGAATATCAAAGGTAGGCAAAAACAGTTTTAGTAAGGTGAGCCAGGATACGGGGGTTTTTTCCATCAAGGGAGGGTTAGGTGCCCCTGCCATGGATCAGGTCAGGTGTCAGGGTACTAGTAAAGGTCAACAAAACTCCAATGGCTTAGTATGTTATATTTTTAACCAAAGGGGTGCCATTTGGATTTTCTGTCACAGGAACCTTAACTTTGGAACCAACAAATTTCTCAAGTGTGTGTGTGTGTGTGTGTGTGTGTGTGTGTGTGAGAGAGAGAGAGAGAGAGAGAGAGAGAGAGAGAGAGAGAGAGAATGTTGTATTAGCAGTGTGGAATTATGGCTGTGTATACATTCATAGGGTCGCAATAAGTCGTAATCAACTTGAAGGCATATAACAACAAACGCACCATAAGTATAAAGCACGTTACTTCCCCAAACAATCCTAGGAACTGTTGTTTGTTACGGGGGCTGGGAATCTTGTGTGTGTGTTAAACTACAGTTCCCAGAATTCTTTGGGAGAAGCCACGTGCTTTAAATGTGTGGTGTATATGCAGCCTGTATCTATAGGAAAGAAACTTATTTGTTTTTAATGCAAGGACGGCCATCTGCAAATACAAACTAAAATCCATAACAAATCTCTAGGGCAAACACAAGGGCTTTTTTAAAAAAAAAAAATCCCTAAGTCATCATCATGACATTCCAGAAATCCTCTCTCTGGCCTGCTTTGTTATTTGGCTCAGTGTCTGCAACGTAGCCTGTTCAACGCTGAGCAAAGCCAGCAACCAGGAAACCTAAAGAAAAGAAATGGCTGCCAGCCAGTTTGTTGTTTGTTGTGGCCAAGACACCGGAATCTCCCTCCCATTTATTCTGGGCTGTTCCAGGAGTCCCTTGTGAAATATTTCAATTTTTAATATGTATTACAGGCAAATTTCTGCACTTCACACATCTGGATAATGGCTTTTTTTCAACTTCCTGCTCTGGGAATTGAGAAAACTAACATGTATGCCCACGTTCTATCATCTCCAACATGCAAATACAGGTTGTGTGCAGTGGGATGTAATTTGGTACTGGCTTCATAACTGTTGGAGACTAGTTAATCCCAGGCTTGCAGTTGTGTCCTGACATCTATCTTTGCTCCTAAAGGCTCCTGAAAAAATCTTCCAGACAAAAACTCCCTAAACTCTCATCAAAACCTTTGGTTCAACAAGTGAAGATCCTGTGTCAGCAACGGCAGGCTAAAAAATGAGGCCCCATAGGCCTGATCTGCTGAACAACCTGGGAGTAGGAAGTCATTTGCTCTTGATTTCACAAGCGATGGAAAGCAGGATGGGAGAGGGATGGCAAATGAGATTGTCTGATTTGATGTGCTTCAAAGGCAGCTGTACTAGGAAGGAGGGATGGGGGAATATTTCGAATCAGTTCACATTTAAGGCAGAATTTCTCAAATTCACACTTTCCAAAAAATGAGAACTGAAACTGAAATTCACACTTATCAGAATTTTGCAATGCAATTCACCAACCAAACAAGGTTTACAAAAATGTGTATGTTAAAGTGTGTATAAAATGAATGTATAAGTGAAAATGACATAGAAAAATGCATTATTGTTATGGAATACAGTATGCAGAGTAATTCAACGGTCTGAGTGGTGTGTGTGCCAGCGTGTAAGAAGAAGCAGGCTTTTACTCTGCATTTAAATCACTGAGATTTAAGACTTAGCAAAGTAAGAAAAAGCTACTTTATAGAAATACATAGTAGATAGGAGAGGCATACCTAGTTCTAACTAACTAACTAAGTTGGAGGCGCAATGCCCAGACTTGGGTATTGCCCTCATGGCTCATGAGAAAGAACAAAGACAAAGATGTCTCCTCTCTCCTCAGACAGTTGAAGAAGAAAAAGTCAAAGGAAGGAGGAGCAGGTCAGCTTCACTGAGCATATCAGTTTACGACGGAAGGAAGTTAGATAGAGAACAGCACAGGTAAAGGTAGGCAAGCCTAGCCAGCTGGAGGACCCTAACTTCTTTCTGGAATACACACAAAAGAACCCAAACAGGAGCTGCTCTTGCCCCACTTCCAACAATTATGTGAAGAGAAATGGCTCACAAAAATGTGTTCAATAGTAGGAAATGCACACTTAAACACTGGAGGATTTTCATGAGGATTTTTTTCATATAAAAATCACAAATTGCTGCAGGAATGTGGCAACCAAATTTAAGATGGGAAAAAATGAGAAACTGAGAGAACTGAAATGGACAGAACTTTTCATCCCTAAAGAGGAGCTAGGCTTGGAATGTGCACTCCCTAAACCAAGGTCCCTGCAGTCTGTGGCTAGAGGTGTACGGACAAGTGAGTCAGTTGCTCATTTTTTCCAATCTAAGTTCAGTTCTCCATCCTTCCGTACCAGTTTCTGATTTTTAAAAAAGTCCACATGAAAATTTACCAGTGTTTTAGTGCAAATTTCTATACACATTTTTTCAACGTAATTTCCCCTGATACTGGTATGCTATTTTCACTAACATTAATTTTTATGCACACTTTATCTTAGTATATGCATTTTTGTACACATCACTTAGCTGGAGAACTGCACTGCAAATTCAGACAAATGAAATTTGAGGGAGGCTGTCTTTTGGTTCAGGTGTTGATTAAGAAAGTGCAAATCAGGAGAGTTCACCTTTAAAGATGAATTGAATCAAATTCCCCCCCTACATATATAATCTTCGCCCAAAATAACAAGACTTTCTCTTATGTATCTGCAGCTGCTTCCATTCTAAAACCCATCATAACTGACCGCCCTGTTGATCTTAACCACTAGTTGCATGAAAGTTGGATTTTCCCAAGCTTCCTGGTTAGACACTTTTTGTACATTACAAAATATATGGCCTTCCAAAAATCCAGCTGCCATAGCAGGTTTTGTTTTTGTCTTCTTTTCAAACAGGAATTAAAGCAAAAAGGAAAGAATGCAATGTGAGTTGCACAATACAAGGAGATGTTTCGTGTATATACTAATCCACTCTCTAATGGATTCATTCATTAGAATCAACTCTGCCTGAAACTTTTTTCTTATAAAGCAGCTGTCTGTAGCAATGTGTTTGCAGCAAATCCAAGCGACACGAGTGGAGGATTTCAGAATCTGACACATCGCTTCGTAAGCTCATTCACTTTTCCACAGCCGAAGTTGTTTGGGAATGCCAAAACTGAATCTTTGATGTGAACAGACATAATTTGTCAAGGAGCAATATGTCTTAACCTTTTAACCCACACTACAAAGCTCTACCAAGAGATTTTGCTGAAAGCTACAAATATGGAAGATTAGTGTCATGAGCCACGTGGAATTCCATGGGGCGATGATGAAGAAAAGGAGGAGATGGGCTGGGATTTGGGGGAGGGTCTTAGTACCGTGCAGTCAGAGGGGATTGAAGCCAAAGGCTCCAGCTCCAGTTACAACTGACAAGATGTTGCCCGACACTGCAGTCGAGAGACTGCCCTTTCACCTCCATTGAACTCCCCTTCCCAGTTCATGCCACCGCCGTCATCACACACTCCTCCCGAGGAGGAGGACCTCACAGACATGTCTCCACCACCCTCGCCTCAGACATGGAGGCAACTGAGCTGGCAGGCTCAAAGGCTTCCCCCAGATCCTCTAAAGAGAAGCACTCATGTGCACGTACACCTCCCCCATTCAGTGACACCTTCTTCACACAAGTAGATGAACCCACCCACACTTATTTAACAGTTGTAAGGGGACATGCCCAATTGTTGCGACAACCTCTTAGCGCTGTGTAGCCATGCCTAGTTATGCTGAGTGAGTTGCAGTGTAACCTGTAAGCTGATATATGA